>NW_024041039.1:21445827-22045827 GCF_014851395.1 Micropterus salmoides | reverse complement strand
CAGCACACAAGGAGAACTAATCCGATTTCACAGCACAAATGGAAAGAGTCTCACATGCACCATTAGCTATTATTAGCTAAATAGGCTAATAGGTAAACACACACACACAAAGGGGCTGCTGTAGAAAACACAAACACCAGGGGAGACCGCTGCTGCGTCAGAATGGAAACATGTTGAATGCTTTTCTTTTGTTCACAGCTCTCCCACGTGAATTCACAATCCAAGAAGCATGCCTTTTGAAATGGATCTAAATAATTGAATATTAATCTCACCTTATCTCAGTTACCTCAGAGGCTCTAGTGATATGATAACATTTCAATCTAATTTTCTTGGTGCGTTGCTTTTACAGCTTGATCACATGGATCAATCACATTTCTGCAGGGGATCGCATCTCTGTAAATATATTCCCAAGCACAATATCCTCCTAATAAGACACATTAAGGAGACAATTTAAAGGTTTTTATGCTCTGTGCTCTATGTTTTTTCCCAAGGTCAAATGTTCAGTTTATGTTTCCCTGTTTTAATATTTTGGAATCACCCACCCACAGCTTACTGATGTTATACTCACTGAAACCTACGCCCTCAATATTGTGACTCAACATTTATAGTCCTTTTACTGTATAATATTTTACAGGCTGAAATGACAACTGATGCTGGCAGATTTTATTAGCTGTTGCTAACTAGCTAATTGAGCTAATTTTAGCTAGAAATAGTTACAGAAATAGGTAGTTCTGGTTGCGTAAAGTATAAGAAAAAAACATTTGTGAATGTTTTCAAACAGTAACACTAAAAAGACAAAGCTTTTAGGATGAGCACTAACTGATGTGTTTGGTAAACGTAATGCTATCTCCAGTAACGCTGGCGGTGGCTGCTGGTGTGTAAATGTCCCCAAATCCATTTAAGAGCAGGACAGACCTGCTAATATTAGCATTGACTTTGATAGGATCAGGATCCGCTTCCACACAATTTACAACACAGAAACAATCAGATGTACTGTAGCTAATGTCATCCATGGCCTTGAAAGTAATTTGGAAGTAAGGTTTGGTTACTTCAATAGGTATTAGGCTAGTTAGCTGGACATGCTAATGATTGTAGTTTACATTAGAGAGGTTAAATACATTGTTTAATCCAATTCTTATGGTTTTGTTCTTGTTTTTTGTAAAGTCTTAAAACTCTCTTCAAATTATGTTGAGCATCGCTCTTGCTATAGCCCCATGCACACCGCTTCCAATGAGGAGAAATTGAAAGCTTGACAGACCTGCCATAATAGCTTATGTTTATCCCCAAGGAGACATTAAATAGTCCTTATGAGCCTAAAACAGACACACACTTGGAAATATAAGCTTACCAGCACATAAACTAATCCATAGTTGCCACGCATGCCTCCACAGGACCTGTAAACAAACTAGTCCAGACAGTTTGAGGGTGAAAGTATCAGATTTCCATTAACAGCTCCAGGTCATTCATTTCCTACTTTGTTTAAAACCTGAGCTGCCAGACAGACAACCGCCTCGCTCAGATTTGGTTCTTTCAGTTGCTCTGCGTCGTACTGGTAGGTGATGATTTTGTGGGAAACACCCAGAGCAGCGTGAGTGGTTCTAATTAAGAAAGTGAAATGAGCAGATTTTAACAAGGCAATTTTAACAGCCCTGTGCTCTGCTCCCTTCACATGGGTGTGAAAGTGTTTCTCAGCAGGGAGCGAGGAGGTAATGGGTGTGGGAACTTTAGTGGGCGGACGGATAGTCACAGTACTAGCGGAGCAATGAGGGCCCCATTTGTTTCTAACACTTTCGATATAATATGCTGGGGATCCACAAAGGCCAGCAATATCAGCGTCGTAGCTACATTAATTGGTGAAAAAGTAATTGTGTGCTTGAGTGTTGTTGCAATTAAAGATGCAATTAACACGTCTGTTATTCCCAGGCTTCAACTTTCTGCTCTAAGTTGTTTGTGTCTGAATTGTGTGGCTTGTTTTCAGTTGGTCTGCTGCCCTTATTGAATTAGAATGCGCAGAATATAGCTTCAGCACAGCCCAATAGAAATCACATTACACTTCAGAGTGAATGATTGCATTTGCCTCATTGGAATCAGCCTTTGCCACTTTCAACTGAATAGAGCTTTTGATTTTCAATGTACATCTGTTGCCTTGCAATATGTTATTCTCATTAGACTGAGTTTTAGCTTATGATAACTCAATCAAATGTCCTTGTGTTTGCTTCTGTTCCCCTCCACTGGACTCTGGCTTCAGGGCTGTGGTTGTAGTCATTTGACCAGGAGTGAAGGGATTTAAAGCAGCTTAAATTGTCAGTCCAGCCCAGAGCTCCAGACTGCTTCCTTATTCTCTTTCTGTGAGTCTATAAAAGACGAGGCTTGTCCAGTCCTGATCTTTCTTTCATAAAGTAATCTCCCCACAGTCTCTCAATCATTTATATCCTTTCCTCTCTCTCTCATGTGGGCTATATTTGGCTACTTACATACTCTCAACTTTGTCATTGTCAAATCTGCCCTACATTCAGTAAAAGAAGATGTAAAAATGGGCACTTATGTGTGCATTTTCAGATCGAGGTCTGATGTCATGCTGGCCGCACGTTGAGTCAGTCCATCACTCATATTTTCTCTCTCCATGTTTGGACATGGTGCAGTGCCACTGTGTGCCAGACTTCACACAACCTGATGGGAAGACAAACAAGGTTTTTTAGGATAAGCAATTTTCTTGTCAGTCGCTGCAGAGTCAGTCACTGTAATAGCCAGAGAGAAAATCCAGGCAGCTGGATGTTTTTGAGCTAATGTTTGTGGGCAATGTTGGCTGAGATGAATTCGTAGAAGAGGCAGAAATTCAGTGCAAATAAAACATAGGGGCTTAAAGGGATAAAGAAAAGACTGTTGATCACTGAGTTTTCTTTGTGTAGTGCTGTAGTCTTAAGAGATTTGGTACAACCATAGAACAGACTTCACTATTTCACACAACAGATGCTCATATGAATCCACAAAGCTTATCTGAGCGAGCGAACATTGGGTTATACCATAACTGCATGTTAAGTGAATATATCCCGTTGGGTTCACGCAGTGAAAGTGATGTGATCGTTTGCACGCCAAACAACGAACGGTTGCCAAAATAAATGCACATCCCGGTTCATGTACTGCATGGAACATGAAAAAAGTCTGTGATTTTATTCTTGTTGCTGCTTATCTAACTACACTTGTGTGCATTTAGTGTGAATTGTGAAAAAAACTGCCTCCAAGGTGTTGTTGAATAGTGTCACTACAGGGCAGCAATCACATTCACTCCCACATATTATCCTCACCTACTGTAACATGGCAGTATGCTAAACCTCTGCCCCTTAAAACGAAGACCCATTGACACCAGTTCAACAAAACACTGTTTTCTTGTCAGATTTAATTTCTTGTGGTAACAATAACAGATTAATGTAAAATATTTTTTTTAAAAATCTAAATTCTGTGTAGGTGAAAAGCCCTAGGCTGTGAACTTCTTCTGCACAGTGTATTTTTGTGAAATGCATGCTGCACTTACAATTTATAAATCTTTTCAGCAACTTCTCCCTTTCCTTCTGTTTCTTGCTTTCATCAGCTTCTTGCAAGCGATCCAGCACAATCTGGGATCATCCACACTGACCCTGTTTGGGATTTCTCCCCAGAAATGACCACGAGTCTGATTGTTACCGTGACGTTGTCTTTATTTGTCAGAGAGGTGCAGATCTATTCTGACAACCTATGTGAGCTTACCTTGAAATTATTAATTTTTCAGAGAGTAATGATTGCAAGTAGGTGGAAACAGCCAATTAGACGGAGAGAGAACATTGAGGTGCAATACATACATGCTTTTGAGTATAACAACACATCTTGCAGGAAAAATGTGGTCTTTTATTGTCCCAAAACCAGAAGTTATTTTCCACAGGTGCAGCCTTACTTGCCTATTTTTCTTTTAGCTCTTTCTTTATTTTACCGTACCGTCCTCCCATTCATCAAATGGCCGTCTCAATCTTTTCTCCACACGCAGGGACACAAAAACCTAATTCAACTCACTCTGTCACACCCTTGTGATAGTTTCTTCACCTAGAGCTCAAGTAATCAACAGCTCAGGCACAGCCAGCCCCCTCCCTGCTCTCTGTTGCTCTCCTCTCTCAGTAATGACATATCCCTGTGGCAGACGGGCAGTCAGACAGACAGATGATGCAACGTGTGGGGTACAGATCCATCTCATGTGTGGTTTCCCACTCTAATACATCCATACAGGTTTACATATCTTCAGATAGCAGGCACATGCCACTATATCAAGCATCTACCTTCTCCACCAGCCATCACCTATTATTCCTATTGCTGGATTTATATCTGCACAAAATGATACTGTGGGTGACGTTTCTGCTGAGTAATTTTCACAGGTCTACAGTTCAAGGAATTCATTCAAAAGGCCATTGTGTAAGACTTTTTTTCTTTTTACATAATTACAGGAAGGTCTGTGGTTTTTATCCAATACTAATGAAATCACATGTACAGGAAGGTAAAACAGGGGCTTTAAGTGCTCCGTTTGTCCTTTAAAGACTAGAATAACACTGGCGTGAGAGGTTGGCTGCTGTGACACACAGTTCACTCGTTGTCGTTATTGATTTCTCATTAATTAGGCCCTCAGGAGTCTGCAAGCTATCACTTGGATCAGATCTGTCGTGTTCAATTAAAAGCCTTTCCAAAGTGTCTGGCTTTTTTATACCTTCTCTTCACTCTTGCCCGCGCTATCGCCTTTCATGCGTAAAGATTTCCTTTGTCTATTGTGTGATCTGCTTCGGTCGCCCTATCTGTGGTTGTGGATGCTTTAATGTCGGCTGCTGTATTTAGAAGCAAGTATAACGTTGTTCGAGGGTGTGGTGAAAGTGTGTCTGATTATAGCCCTCCCTCTCTCTCTCTCACACACACACACACACACACACACACACACACACACACACACACACCTTATGACAACACCTTCCTTGTGTTTCTGGACATCTTCCCCGCCAGACAACCGCAGAGCACCTTCCACACCAACCTGCCAGCCTTTGAAACAACTGAATGAGACAATCTTCTCCCAGCCACAGTGAGCCATTAAATGCTACATGACAAATGAGTGTGGTAATAGCATGTGGGCACTGAACAGGCCAGTCCTCATACAGTGGTAATAATGGCCGAATCTCATTGCACAATGGGCAGCAGTGAGAAGAGTGAGAAAATCACTTAGCAGGGGATCTGCCACCCCTCCCCTACTCTCACATACAGTAATACACAGTCACATACACATACAATTACTAGGACGACCCTATTAGAGTGGCCATAATGGCAGAATAAAGTGGTGACAGCCAGGATGGGGGTGTTGAGAAGCCTCATTTAAGAGAAGGAGAAGGCGCTGAGGTGTTGATAAGTGTGTGTGAGCCCATACCTGCCTGCCTATCTGTAGAATATTTGTTTTGCATCAGCAGAAAAAAAAGAAAATGCTGGCTGAGCTCAGTGTTTTTTCTGCTCCCCGTTGTGTTTTAAAGCAATAAACTTGCCATACCAATATTTCAGCCATCACTGGTTTGCTACCAGTTCGTCTGTGAGTTCATGGGAAAGGCATGGGCAGGGTTGTTGTCTCACTGACAGAAGGACAGAAAGGGATTATGGGTAGCAGGATGTCCGTCAGAGCCAATTATCTTTAATGAGATGCAGAGTGACCAGAGCTCCTGAAAGCTGCCAGATGACACACCTCTGTGTGACCAGACTATATCCAGAATACTGCACTGAGCAACGTTGCATACTGGATGGGGATTGTAGCACGTCACTGATGACTTTTGCTCAGTGAATTATTGCAGTAATCGTGGGTCAACATAAGGGTGCTTCTGGACATATAAGAAGATCACAATCCTGAGTTACATCAGTGTTTGAATCTAACAAGATCAAAGCTTCAGCTTCAACACACTCTCACAACCTCATGTGTCTGTATTCTTTGACACTCCTGAAGATGCATGAGATACAGTATGTTAATTTTCAAATAATATTCTTGTCCAGCTTCACCTCCTTGCCCATTTTTCGATTAGCTCTGTCAGGTACCACCAAGATAGCGAGACAGCTGGAGCGACCATGAGCCACCCACATTCAGCCTTACAATGTCATTTCACAAACCCGTGGGTGATGTCATGGACACCACGTTAATGTTTTTTTACAGTCAATGGTCTGGCTGGGCTGACACACCTAGCCAAAGAGCCACATTATGAAACACAAGGCCGGAATGTGGTTTACGAGCATTGGGAGGGAGAGTGCAGGAAGGAAGGCTTGGTCATTGCAACTGTCTTATCAGGTGGAGGAGGGATTTGAATGTGGGTGACTGAGAGAAAATAGAAGGGAGGGATGAATACTTAAGATTAAGGAATTACAATGAAAGTTCTCTTTACTGACATATTTTATTGTTTAAGAAGACCAAACCTGTTTCCCATCAACTTATCAGATCATTAGTCCATGTGACAGGGTTGTTGTTGTTGTTGTTGTTATGCAAAATATGCTCTCCTTGTTCACCTTTTCCAGCGAAACAGATGGCTGAGAGCCTAAGGGGGAGAAAATGTTTCAGGTAAGGGGCCGCCAAATAGATCCTGATAGGACTATATATCATAAGAGTTTGTCCAAAAGAAGCTGAATTAGGCCCCATCCACACTACTGCGTTTTTCTTTTAAAACAGAGACTTTACACCTCCCATCCAGACTAAAATGGCGAAAATGAAGACCTAAAATGGAGAAGTTTGAAAACGCTGCCAACTCGGTTTTTCGTTTTAAAACCTTTAGTGCGGACGTGGAAAAACAGAGGACTTTAGAAACGATGACGCAGACGCTCACGTTTGGCTCTCTGATTGGGTCTTATAAGTCATGCAAAGCAGAAACACAATGCTGACTAACAGACTTTTTGGCTTTACCCTCTCCTTTATTGAGTCTTTTTTGTGCATGTAATGGGTTTGCAAAGTGAAAAAGCCACCCCAAAAGGAGTTCCCATCTTCCACAGAAAACTCTGCTCTGAGCTGCCTGAAAACAGCTCGTTTGTAGTCCAGCCATTTCCCTTTCATCCCTGTGACGACACAGGGATGAAAGCAAAATGCGCATCATAATGCTCGCCAAACATCTAGTCTGACAACCTCAAAAACACCAGTGGAAAAACACTGAGCTGCAGCACACACCTCCCCTCCCTTTAAAACAATAGCTATCCTCCAGGCAGTCAATGGACAGAAAGTTGTTACTGTGATGTAGAGACAGTTATAACTTTATGGATTAAAGATACTTGTTACAAATTAATAACTCACCACTCTGAAGCTCTTGCTCCAGTCCATGTTGCTAAGCTGGTAACGGGATGTACAGCTGAACCAAAGCCATGTTTACCGGCTTCTCACTGACCCGCCCTTCTCTGCTTCTGATTGGCTAGTAGTCTTTAACTAGGAACTGCGCATGTGCAACTCCCTATAAAGGTCATGTAGAGGCAAGATGTATCACTCCATAGCTAAAACAAAGCCTTCAACACAGAGGGTGAAAAGAGCTGCTAAAGTAATGTGCAGTATGACAAAATTATGGTGTTTTTTGAAAATGAAACCATGTAAACCTGTTCAGGTAGAACCCCTATATAAAATGATGAACCTGAAAATGAGCATAATAAGACCTCTTTAAAATATTTTGTACAGTGCAAATAACACTTACAGCCTACACTTGTACTGTGCATGTTGCCGTATTTACTTTGTAACAACTCCCAGTCTGTTTTCCGCCGCCACACACGCTTTTAACTCCCGTGTCACATTCAGTAACAGTCCCAACTCGTTATTGGTGCATGCAAAAAAAGTCGTCTCTATTTCTTTATTCTTTCGCTGTAACTATGTAACTATGGAATAGACCATCTGCTTCATGTTTACACCGGCATGCGCATGCCCAGTGTACGTGAACGGCCACTAGATGTGCGTTTTTATGTAAATCAACTCTGATATGCAGCCAAACACTGGTGTGGACGGAGATCGTATTCATTTTAAACATTTAAAGTAGTGTGGATGGGGCCTTAATCCTGAATTAGATGCATGTACGGCAGGTACAACAGTAAAACCTTATTTAACATCTACAAATATGTGTGAACACTCAATCAGCTGTATGTAAAAAGAAAGGTTCAAATCAAAACAATAGAGGCAGCGATATCCTGATTTTTAAAGCCTAGTATGGCTCAAGCTCCAAAAACACTGGATTTCCCATAATGCAACTTGATGCACCCTCCCCCCCAAAAAACCCACAGCTCCAGTTTGTACAGGTGGCTTTCCATTGAAAATATCAATTATCAAGCCTTTAATTTAAGCTAAAAGTTATTAAGTTTTGCTGAGGATCCTGGCATCTCCATGAGGGACCCCTAAAGGTCCACGAACCACTGTTTGGGGAACACCTGATTTAGTGTGTTTATCATACCTTTAGATGTACTTTTTTATTAATGCCCGGTATCCCATGTTGTATTGAGGAATACGGCAATCCCCTCTCTGTGTCAGTGGGAAGGAGGAGTTTAACCCTACATTGTCTGGGAGGAGTCTGCCGTACCGTCTCTTGGCGCTCAGTCCCAGGAACATTTGATCTGGAAACAGAGGAATCGTGGAAGTACGCTCCAAGAAAATTACATTTTTATGTTTCTATGAAATGCAACAACGTTATATGTAGCAGTTGCGAAGAGGGAACCACGTGAATACTGCGAGAAGTATGTTTGATCAGGGGAAACACTAGCTGGTAAGTTGCGAGCGAACTTATTTCACGCTCACGCTGGTTTAAAAGGACTCCGTCCATTTCTGTACGTCCGCTTTGTCCGCTGCGACACATAAACGGACGTTTAATTAGGATATTGCACCAAGTTTGTCATGTAAACAAAAGTTTGTGGTTGTTTGTGTAATATTCGGCTTTTAATTTACCGTAGGGCTTCTCATTATGAGTAGTAATTCTCGCTGCAGCGGCTGTGAACTAAATCATTTTCTTGCAAAAAACCACACGATTGTCGTCAGGGATTGTAATTGTTTCATGGTGAAAGACGTTTTATTGCGAGAGTAGGCCACTGGATAAAAAAAGAGTTGTTATTCATCTGTGTGTATTGTCCTAAAGAGAGAAGAACGACCTCTCCCTTTTATATTTATAATCAGATATTAAAACTGTCACTTTCCTCATTACAAAGCAATATTCCTTATTACGTCTTTTATGCCCTGTGAAACTAGTTTGGTGTGATAAATAAAATAAATTGCATCCTGTCAGCATTCTCAGCCTTGGAAATAAACGAAAACTCCATACATCCATTGGCACAATAGATCACTTGAGTGTGGAGATGTTCAACATGTAGCCCACAGCAATGTCTGTCAGACTGGCTGCTTATTGCTCCTCTTTATTCCTTCTGATTTATGAACCCAGAGATTGGGAGCATTGGTCATTCCACTTCATACAGGGCCATGTTCTGCCATTGTGTTTGGATGTGATTTACCCTTCGCCTGTATTGTTGTTTGGCCGTGTGCTGGGGTGGAAGGGCTCCCAAGCCACATACAGAGGTAACAAAAGGGCCCCGGGACCCCTAGAGTGAAGGGCCTGCCCAGAGCAAACAGATCCCAGGAGCAGGAGGAAAGTGCTGGGAATGCTGGGCTCTCTGTCATGGAAACCCACATGCAAAAGTGTCAGTCTGACTGTCCTGCTACCTCTTGAGGCCACTGATTAGCGTTGTAATAATTAAAACACTGGCTAATTTTTGACTTACAGAGGCTGGCTGGCCTGGTCATTCATCTGTCTATGGGCTCTGCCTGTATAGTATTCTTGCAGCCGTATCTTGGTGAAGTTCAATCTTGAGGAAATAATAATTGAGTGATGGATTAGATAAGTGGAGACACTGTAAATAGTTACTAATCATTTACTAGGTTTGTTTTTAACCAGAAATTAAACTCATTCCAACATGAGCGCAAGAGGGGTGGTGATTGCGCCGTGGATAAGACACATACCTTTGGTGTGAGAGACCCGGGTTCGAATCCATTGTGAGACACCAATGTGTCCCACACATTGTGTCTCACAGTGGATTCGTGATAACCCCTAGTTGCTCCAGAGGCGTGTGATCCCTTACATATATAGCAATTGTAAGTCGCTTTGGATAAAAGCGTCAGGTAAATGTAAAGACAAGAGAAAAGAATGTCTTCCGTTTATTATTTCTGGAGGCGGCACCATGCTGTGTGATTTGTTTGTATTCTATCCCTAATGGACTTCACAGAAATAGTTATTTACTTACTTAATAGCTGTTGTTCTTTTGTGCGCACCCTGTTTTGTCAAATCGCCATGTCAGAAGCTCTGGCACCATGCGCATGTTTATGTTTTTGCCATTGCGCATTTTACATTTTTGTGGCAAAGAAAATCCTCTACCGCAAAGAACATTATGTTTTTACTATTCTGTTTTCCCCTGCATTGGGACGGGTCTTGAACCAGAGCGATGCTGGTTGTGTGTGGCCAGTAATTTCCTTTTTTTTTCAGTGGAACGCGTGATTGTTTTGCTTGTTCACTCTTTCCCTTTGTGACACGCGTTGCGAGTTTTGCCTTTCAGCTGGCGGGGCTGTCAGTTGTCAGAGTTGTTTAACAGTGACAAACAGGATCTGTAATGCTACCCACTCGCTGGGTGGCGCAGAGTTTGCTTCGGAGCTCATCTCTTGCCTAATTTAAGTTGAAGGGCTCAGTAACATCATGAAACAGTGACATCATTACCACAGGAACTTCCCTCAAACAGTCTGTTTTGAAGTGAGTTGATATAACTTTGTGTAGTTAAATAAAGGAGAACAATTTGACTGTTGTAAAAATGACTCTTCTTGTCATTGATACTGTGACACTCTGTGTGAACACCAACTTTCGTCAAGTGAGAAACCTGGAATGGCTCTCCCCGCTGCAGGCCATTTGGACGGCTGTGTGTGAGTGCCCGTCATCGTTAATTCTGAAGTGCTAGCACACAGGCTGAGAAACGTTAATGTTTCATGTCTTCTCCCCTGCACGTTTTTCTCCATATAAGGTGACGTGCATGTGACTTATCAGGCATGGGTAACATCTGTGCTTATTGTCACACGGGGATGAAGGCCTTTTACTGTCTCTAGGTAGAGAGGCTCTGTAGGGGGAAATCACAGGGGCTGCACATGACTGGTGCATCTTGACAAAAGGATTTGAAATGGATCAAATTGAAATCCACAAACACTTTCTCTGCCAGTTTCTCATCATATTCACCCCCTCGATTACAGTGAAATGTCCTTTCGGGGCTTCTGTCTCAGTATAGACAGTCCAGGCAGGCAAGCATAATGGTGGCCTGTATGTTTCTATTTCTTCCTCCTGTGGTTGAGATTATATTTGGCTCTTCAAAGTGTTTGCTGGTAGTGTACGGCCAGCAGCGTCTGGAGTGGTTGCTATAAAAAGCAGGTGAACTAAAAGCTGGTGTTGACAGCATCTTGGCCGAGACTTCTCATTTGCTACCGCACATGTCAGGACGCCAACCAAAAGAGACATGGCTGGCTTTGACCCCTTCCTGGTGCAAACAGCTACAGGTCGAAGAGCTATCGCCAACACAACATTGACATTGACAGTCCTGTCTTTTAGTGGCAGTATGGACACAAATAAAAACTGAACCCTGTGACTAAAAAACAGCCAAAGAGAGACACTTTGTACCCCGTGTGCTGCATAATTCAGTGATTCCTAACTTGTTTTGCTGTGGCTACGGGGCTGGCGGACACACACACACACACACACACACACACACACACACACACACACACACACACACACACAGGAACCTCCTGTCCAGCTCAGCAGAGCGACTTAGTCTCATCCAGCCGAACCGATGAGTCCATTTAGGCTCCAACACCTGGACCTTTTCAGGAGAAAAATGCATAGGTCTGGCGGCCTCTTTAACAATGCGTCAAACCAGGTATCAGATTAAGAGTCGAGATTAGGTGTCGGTGAAGAACGTTGCCAGACCACTCTTCACGTGTTTCATTAACCCCAAAGAAATAACTGCAAGATATGCCATTACCATTCTTTTATTAATGGTCATATAAATCATATTGTGAATCGTGTACATGAGGCAAAAAGCCCCCATGGCAGCAGTTAAGTAGTAGTGCATGTAATTCCTGTGAGCTTACCAGACGGCACACAATATTTCAGTCTGGAAAAGGTGCCGCCTCAGCACTGTAAACCCAACCAAGTGATTTACAAGCCATGGATATACAAAAAGTAGTTTGATTATCAAAATGTATGAACAATGAGGTGGGGAGGACAAAGAGTATTGGGTACAGAAGCTATTTGCTGGTGTATTGATCTGCGTATGGGACTTGATATCTTGACAATCCAGCTGCTACGGAGAACCCCGTTGGAGTGCGTGTGTGTGATGTTTTATGCTGTGTGTACAAGACTGTTTGATTATGAATTTAAGCTGGGAACAGTCAAGTTCCATCATGTCTCTGCTGTGTGCAGTAATCTGTATCTACATGATATTTGTGTTTCTGATCCCTTCTTCAAAAGATGGCACATGTTGGCATGTTCTTCAGGCAGTCAACAGCCCGGTTTGAATGGAAATAACGCCATTCTGCAACCCCCCTCTCGTTGACTCTAAACCTGCTTTTCCGGTCAGTCCTATTAACAATAGAAATTGTGATTGATCTGCCCTGCCTTGGTCCAGTAGCCATAAGGTCTCATTTACTAGCCTTGCCTTATAGGAAAGGCAAACACAGCTGGTGCTACGGGCCAAAGTGCTCTGTGCCTGGATGTTCAGTTGGTGCCATGTGTCTTGTATTGCCCCAATGATGGATGGAGCGAGTTCTGGGTACACATTTACTCCAGCACATCCCACCTGCTCATCAGGGGGTGGAGACTGACTCTGTGATTGTTTCTGATTAAAGCGGGGAAGCCGGTCCTCTTCTAATGTAGTTGTACAGCACCTCAAGCAAGGCGACAGATTCTGCTAACATATTCAGAATCATCTCGTAATTAATCAAAGCTGTGTTCATCTCTTTGAACTGCACGGTATTGATTGTCTCAGATCTATTTGCTTTTTATAGTTAGGTAACACATTTCTGCATCACCATAGCCTGATCAGTATCCCATTACGATATGATTCTATGCTGACCACAAATGGATCCAACCCTGTCCAATAGTCCATTTATCTTAGTCTGCCTTTAGCGCCCATATATCACTCATCACAACACAAACATTGCTATAACTCGCAGTCCTACAAGATATGGAAGTTTTTTCCCTTCTTTTGCTTGCTCAGTTGTTTGCTCCACTGATCTGCGTGGAGCATGATGTGCCCTTATCTGCACAGTTTCCTGTGCTTTGTTACAGACATGAAGTGCTTTGGAGGGTCTTTGGCAGCCATAGTATTCGTGTTATGTTGAGGAACATTTTCAGGCTCATTAGCGCTCCTCTCCCTGTCCAGCCCCCTCCCCGCTTTAGCAGTCGGTGGTTTGATCTCTGAGCAAGATAAGCTCTTTTCTCAACTTTTTGGTCTCCCAGCTTTGTCATGTTGGTTCAGTCATTTGGCGTCCGGCCAGCGTAAACAGACAGGGTCCTGATTGCTTTAGGTCACCGGCAATCCTGGCATCCACTCGGTGAACACACTCAATTAAAGCTTTCTTGAAAATTATTTTCTCCAAAGAGGTAAGCGTATCCAAATAACCTGTTTCCTGGGGCGATATCGTCGTCAAGGTTTATTTGGCTGACCGGCCTCAGCTGTCAGAAAGGAAGTCACTCTCAAGATAAGAGCAAAGAAACAGTTGTAAGGACATTTTTATCAGTTTCATCAGTTTTTGCAGTCCACACCTCTTTGAAATGGCAGAAAAATAGGAGGCCTATAATATGCTTGGCGTCCTCACAGAAAGGGAAGCCAAGTGGTGCATCGGCCAGGCTGCATTAGGAGAGCCTGTGTGTGTGGGCTTGCTTAGTTTTACGGCACCCTCTGGATGCCCAAAGATTGACTAGACGCTCTCTTTTTCTTCCAACTTCAAGCTTCCAACTTCACTTTTCTCAGCTCTGCTAGCGCGAAGACATGATTTCGGCTTGGCTGTTACAGAGCTGTTTAACCCCGGGTTCACTCTCTCTGGCCCAGGGGGAGCAACTACTTGCTCACACTGCCTGGCTAGCTCTCCATGCCACCCTGTCTGCACAGTACACAACTTGGTTGGTTTTTACAGTTGATGGTGCAGGTGCGACGGCAGGTGCAAACGACTGTCTAGACTTTTATACCCAGCAAGCCTTGTACAATCCAGTGTTGAGAAGAGAAACCTTTTCAGATATGCAGAAGGAATTTTCCTACACTATGTACCTTTTTCAGGAGGGTTAGGGTGTATGTCTTTCTAATCATTGCATTAGCGCATGTTTGCCAGCAAAACATGCTGTCACCTCACCGCCAACAAAATGCACACGGGCACAGCATTTATACAAAGTCAAGAAGGTCAGTCTTATCGCTGGTAGGTTCCTCCATGGGGTGATGCCAAATCAAGCAGATTAGAGTTCAGATTGCTGCTCAGCTTGTTGCAGCCTGCCGTATTAATACGTCTCCTGTAATGGTTTTAGAGCAGATGCCACCATACTCTCATAAATGCTGCTTTTCTAAAGTTTTAGCTGTCTCGTCAAAGTAAGTTCAAATGTCGGAAAAATTATTAAAGCTTTCCACTCACAGAAGCTCAGTACAGTGTAGACACGTGTGTGCCGTGTGTACAGGGGATACCAAAGGCTATTAATGGTATTTGACATTCAACTGTCATTGGAGAAGCTGACTCCTAATTTCTCTGCAGCTCGATCCTAATGTTACTAAAGGTGCCGGAGCCAAGAAAGTGAACTGCTTGTTTGAGTCCCACTGATCTGGTCCTGGTACCTTTTGTCAAAGCACTACTACTACTTCGATGCAAAAAACACACACACTGCAGAGCGTTTTAGGCCTAGTTCACACTGCACGATTTTTAGCCCAATTTGCCGCTCGGCGAACGTCAGGCTGTGATCGGGGGTAAATCAGCGGTTGATCTGCGGTCGCCAGTCGTTATGTGTGAACTGCACAAGGACGCATCAAAACGGCTCCCTGACACATTTCTGACACGTCTGCCAGATATCTAGCATGCAAAATATCTAATATAATATAAGAGTCGGCTGACATCCACATGCAGCCAATGCGAGCAGGCAAAACACTTTTTACTCCCCTCCAGCTCTCTCTGTAGCTCAGACAATCCCTGCTACCTGCGTGTGCTAATCCATTCTCTCACCCAGATTCTTTGTCTTTATAATTGCTATCTTTATAATAACAAACAACAGCTGTTTCGTGTGTTTGGTTATTCCCGTTTGCATCATTCCCGTTTCACATTTCATGTGTGTTTTCTTGATAAAACGTGGTTTGGAGACCAGCCTCGGATGACCGAGCCGCTGTCAGCTCGTCTAGTGTGTGTGACCCTGTCACTGATCAGTCATGTAGTGTGAACGCCACAGCGACTTCAAGACTCTCGTCACAAGACGGCAAGTTGTATAGTGTGAACGGCATGGCCGACGCTGGAGTTGTGTTGTCTGCACAAGGCATTAGGGGTGCTGACAGGCAGCCAGGCTAGTTTTTTTTCACCCTGCTTCTAGTCTTTATGCTGAGCTAACTTATTACTCTCCTGGTTCCAGCTTCCTATTTAGCCACAAGAGCGGTATTGCTCTTCTTATATGACACTTTATGCCACCTCATTGAACCCCTCAAACCTCCCTTGTGGTTTGAGACGCTCACCGGGACCATTGTTGGCTTTTCCAGATGGGTCTCCCTGGATGTGGATGATGTGTGAGAGTGCGACGTTTAGAGTTTAGACTGGCTCTGCGTGGTAAAAGGGAAATGACTGACTCACAACTACAAGGGATGTGCATATCCTGTGTGTGTACATGAGAAAATCACTGCTGAAGTATGTGGGGCCACTGTAGCGCACATGTTGTAATGCATCTCTTCTTCTTGCATTCTTTCTAGCAGAATAACAAGAACTCAGTGTTAGACAGCATTACCCTCTCAAAGCCTTCATCATCCATGTTGATGGGGTAGCTGTGTGTGAACCGCCTGTTGGCTTTAAGGTTTGATCTCTATCTCGTCTGCTTTCATGGTGGGGATCCTTCTGCTTGCATATCAAAGAAACAGACGTGTTGCATGTTGCATTTTTCTACATCCTGCTGCCACCCTTTTATATACTCATTGGTATTCGCCTTGCATTTGACAGCATCTGGTGTAAAGTGAATACGTACAGCCGTGAAGTCATTCATTATAAATCATCTCCCCTTTGCACGGTGAAATCATTTATTCACAGTCTCATGAGATTAGTGATCCAAGGAGCACACCCTGACTGGTGACTAATAGGTGGTTGATGTTGTCACTCAACCCTCTGACCTGTACTGGATACACGTTGGTCTCTAGGTTATTGCAATTCATCTTCTCTGCCAATACAAACAAGTACAAAAAAAGCTTAGTTTCACTTTTTGCCTTAGGTGTCTATACTCGGACTTGGCTACAGAATTCATCAGCGATTGCCAATTTTCTCAGTCCAAATGTCTGTTAGTGCCTGGCAGAGACTCTTAACTGTAAAAGAATGACTTTAATAACTGTGATGTTTTCTTGAAGTTATTTTGAAAACCATTCTTGTCTCTTTAGGCGCTTTTCCTGCTCCTCGGTAGTAATTTTGTGTGTGTGTGTGCGAGCGAGTGGTTTTGTCTCCACGCGAGCAGGCCCTGTGGCCTGCCCATTGGAAACTGGTGGCCTGGCTTTTTTTAAAATACTAATAACAATATTATACAGTGCGTAAGTTCGTACTGGCATGCCCAGGCTTAAACTAATAATAACAACCAGGAACTGGGGTTTCCTGACAGTTGAGATGATTTTTTACAGTTCAAGGAGTGAAAGCTGTACTTACACAGTCATGTTGTATTATTAGCTTCATGCAGGTCTATCATTTCTCTCTGTATGTTTTTCCTTTCACTCGATGAATCATTTGCTCATTTGTCCTGTAGCTGATGAAATTTTGAATTAAGAAGCGAAAAATAAATTAAGACATTTCAACCTCTTATTTTACATTTTCTGCGTAACACTTAATTGGCCTTGTGTGGCCTAAGAGAAAATAGACCATTAGTAGGGGTGTGTGTGTGTGTGTGTGTGTGTGTGTGTGTCTAAGGGGGTTTGTCCAATTGTTCATGTTTGGTCCCAGACATGCCTGCTGCTTTTGCTAATCATGCTATCATACAGTGCCACAGGCTTTTTTTTCCTAAGCCAACAAGTATTTTAACAAGCTGGAAGACTGCACTCATTCTTTCCGATCTTTTACTAGCATCCATATCATCATGCTTAATGTCTGGGCTTTTTGGCAAGCCATGCAGAACAGTTTGGTTAGCCACAGGAGGCCAAGGTCAAGATACATTTGTACATAGCATGAAAAATGTTGAGTTCAGTATCATCTTTTATATACTGTATGCAGGGGTACATCTGGGACAACAAAACAGCCTCACTGACTCTGCAGATTAAATTGTTTAAGCCACTTATATGCCTCTGTGGTCATTATTGCTTTTAAAAGTGGGTTGCCGTGCTTCCCTATTCTTTTGTGATTATCTAGCCTGGGCGGCAGCGCTTTCAATTGATCATTCAGGAGTTGGATAATCTGTAAATTTCTGGCTTTCTACAGCAACTTTCTTGCCGCCTTTATCCTCTTTTCATTCATTCCTTCCTCACAGTGTGTGCGGGTCGAGCAGTTGCCCCATCTCCACCAGCAATGAGTGGATGGTTTGTAGTCAGCCATTTGCCTCAAGGGTTAAGTATCCATCTCCATTCCCTCCAAGCCCACCCCTGCTTAGGAGGAGAAGGCTGTGAATAAATACCACCCTTGTCCTCTCATAATGGAACAGCTTGACCTTGCGTGACATTTGCTGGTTGGATCATCTGCCTGTCGATCCCGCCCGCCGCCCTATGGGACATCACCGGGCTGTCGCATATGCCTGTGAGCGGTAATTCAATTGGTCTTGAATTTATTTTGCAGAATTAAAATTAAGGTCTCGCCTATAATTTTTCACAAAAGGAGTCTGTCAGCTCAAATATACTGTTGATTTACAGTCTGTAATCGTGTGAAAGTACTTGTTTCTTCCTATGCACTGTGCATGACGACTGCATAATGAGTGTGGTCTTCATTGAGCCTCCCTATATGGATGGGATAATAATGAGTTTGGCAGGGGGCCTTAATTTAATCATGTCGGTAAAAGCGGTACACATGTGGCACAGCTGCTAGCGCTTAGCCTAGTCTTGCCATGCCACCTTAGATGAGGTGCCATTGGGTGCCCGCACTGGCTTGTTTCTGTGTTATCAGTCTTTATAAACCACATTCCACAATGAAAAGCCTTTGCAGAGACGGACAAAGGAGTTGGTATTGCGAACATTTGTCTGTGACTTTTTCCAGGCAATCGAATTAGCTCACGTGCCTCTGCGTCCGCATGACTGGAGAAACTGGTTTTGGTGTTTTTCCTGCAGCCAGCACAGGTCAGTCTTTGTTGTTGCGTTTATTTGACTTCCATAGTTAAGCCCAGTGCTGCTTGAGTGCTTTATCAAGCACCTGTTGTGGATTATAGGTCGATAACGGCTCCCAGCTAATTTCTTGTGATAATTCAACAGTGAAATCTAATCTCACCTTTGCCATTTGGGCTCCTTTAGAGTGAGCTTTTATAGACTTGTTTAGAGTCAAAATCTGTTTCTAGTTGAAATGAAAAGCAGTCAGAGACAAAAGCACAAACCTCGTGCATACGCACTTTATCACACACGCTCGCATGCATTGCCAAGCAAATCTTTTTTCACACGGGTTTCACAAAGCATTCTATATACTCTGAATGAATTGCATGTTAACCTGTGACACAGTTTGGCGACGGAAACTAGGTCATGGGTTATGCATTGACTCAACATCTGCTGGAAATAAGAGCAGAAGACATGAAAAGTTGTACCCCCACACAGAACATACTCTCACTCTCTGCACAACATGGCTGGTGTGGTCTTGTTTCTCACACTGGTCCCCACAAACAGACACACAGGCACACCACAGCTTGATGCTTAATGGTCACTGGTGGTTTTCATACACCCAGGTGTGGCGGTTTGTTGTCAAGATTGTTCCAAACCTTTTAATCAAATGACACATCTATACAAATAAAAGACTGCCTCAGACTGTTAGGCCTGTGTGTGCATGAAGCAGATATTTAAGAGCCAAGTGCACAATCGCCTCAGACATCCTGTGTGTGTGTGTGTGTGTGTGTGTGTGTGTGCGTGTGCGCCTGCCTGGCTCCTCACCAGCTGTCTCAACCATCATCAGTGCTATAAGGATACTGAGACAGACAGTCAAGCTCAGATTTCTCTCCTCTTATCTGTACTGTAAGATACTGTATATTATGGCCAGCTGGACTTGCAGCCACAATAAAACAAACTGTTTTGCTTAATGATAACAGGGGCAATAATGTTCCTGCTTTCCTGTAAAAGCGAGATTGCGCTTAGCTGGTCTTATATCATAACCTGTTTATTGCCTCGGGAATTTACCCACCTTTGATCAACAGCCAGCTCAGCTGAGAATATTACTTATTCTCCCTCTTCTTTAGAGACCCAGAAGCTGTGAGCAGCTTTATGTCAGGGGATGGTTACAGTACATGGAGATTTACATGATCTTTCTCTGCTTGTGAGCTCAGAACTTTTTTCTAAAGCTGTACTATAAGTGGGATACTAACTTTTTAGAGGCTGCACAAGTGTTGTGGACATTTATATGCAGCATGTATGTAAACATGAGGGCATATAGGCTCCAGGTACAGCAGGACACGTCTAAACAGTGTTGATTTCACCTGATGGATGGTTTATTTAGCCGTCTAGACTGTGGTGCTGTGTTTACGCGGCTCTGATGTAGGTCCACGACCTGATGCTGACAACCCCACCGCTTTATCCTACAATCTACAGCCGGTCGCTTGGCTCCACTCAGCTCAGCTGGAGACGAGCATGTATGCTTGTCTCATGCGGGCTCAACAGTGTGATGAGAATACTAAAGCCTTTTCTGGTGAATCATTACATTCTTTTTCAGGTTCAACAGAACAAAATTGCCTTCCTGCGCTGTCGAATGCATTTGTGATGTGGTTCATCATTCCTAATAAGCAATGCAGTCCTGAAATTAGTTTTAAATAACTTAATCCTCTTTTCTGGTGGGGAGGGATGATCCTGCATGTTTGTAGTTCAGTTTCTCTTGTTTCAGGCATTTCTTTAAGTGTCAGTATTTTGAAACAAGGCAGAATAAAAATGGATCACTGGAGAAGTTTTCTCCATAAGCAAGCTGATTGGCACTGAATGATCTCGAGCTAACCTGGACATTTCTTTGCGCAACACTGACTGATCTGCCACGTTTAGATGATGTTCTCACCAGGTAAAATCCATCCTGAGCACTTAACAGAGGTAATATTTCAGACCTGCCAATGTGGTAAAAAAAGGCTTTACAATGCACTGTAATTGTCTCAGGTAATGGCCCCTAATGGCCAGCTGAAGATCAGCTCCTTGTTATCTATCTTAACCTTGACCAAGATGAGCAAGTGGACCAGAAAGGCCCAGACTAGTCTGATACACTCAAAGCATCATCTTGGCTTTCCCTTGTCAGTTTGTCACAGTTTATGGCTTTAGAAGACATGGCAGTGATGTGTAAATGGCAAAGAAAGTGCTGATCTTGCACCAACAATTACTATGACCCGGTCCTTCCCTAATTGCATTTCCTATTGTATTTCTCACCTACTTATTATTTTCATTGTATGGTTCCCTTTTGTTATCAGTCAGATGGTCTCCTGACCCGTACGGTCAAGAGAATAGCACTCGTGATTTAGATCAGAGCGAGCTAGTGATTCATGTTCTGTTTTGCCTGACTCTGATCTACGCTTTGGCCCTTAATAGGCCATAAAAGCAGAGACATTGCCAGTTGGAGCACTAGCTTACCATGAACATATGGCTTGCCTTGGCATAGGGAGATAACATTTGAATTACCATATCCATTAGTGTCAACCTGTCCTCTGGCTTTCCAAGCTTAAATCACATGTTAGTGATCTATCAGCTCACACAGTGCCAACAGATTTCTGAATAAAGTTTTAGATTTGCAGTGGGCAAAAGTGTTTCCGGGGCCGGGGGCGTTGCTCTACACCCAGGGTTGGGGGAGGCCACGGGGGCAAACTCCCTTTGGCGTCAGAGCTCCTGAAGAATGTGGAGAGGGATTAATGCACGTCTGTGGCTGTGATGGATGAGACTAGAACACACGACACACACACACACACACACACACACACACACACACACACACACACACACACACACACACACACTCATACTAAAAGAGCTGGATGCAGACTGTTTGGTCCTCCCCTGCAGCAGTACATGCTATCTTAGCAGGTGTGTGTGTGGTTTGTGTGTTTGTTTGCGTTTGTCTGCTGGGAAAAAAGCCAGACTGTTGGTTGGTTGCCCTACTACCCCAGATAGAGCTGTATTCACCAGCCTCATGTCATTTTGAGTAGGAGGAGGCGGCTTTTATCAAGCTAGTTCATGTCTGGGGCACTTTGAGTGATTTGTTTTGTCCTTTTCAAATTGCAGATGAATTGATTTTGTCTCCCACAATAGTTTTTTTTTTTTTCTGTCCTGTTGAGTCCAGTGATTGATGCTGTGGTTTTGAGTGTGCATGTGTGACTTCTGCTTTGTGCATGAGACCATCGATTACTGTACCTGCACACGTCTGGATTCACAAATCCACAGCACCTCATTGTTTCCCTGAAACCTCTGGTGATTCTGTGTGACCTCTAGCAGCTAGCTTTGTGTGACTGATATTGTACTGCAGTGGTCAATGATCTCTGATGGATCACCTTAGGGAGCCTGGAGTGTGTCTCACATGACTACAGTGGCTATTGCTATGGTAATGAGTGAGTGATCGTATTAATCAGTAGAGCTCACACCGCGGAGCGTGTGACAGATTATCCTGCAGGGCACTAAGGACAGCCACAGTCAATTCCAGTGGAGATAATACAGTTTGCGAATGGGTTTAATGCAGGCGTTCGCACTCGTATGCGCAACAATATTCAAAGTCACTGTGAACCTTGGCAAGATGTTGAGGAGGCAAAAACGATTTTGTCTTTATTGATGATGCCCGAGATTCAGACATGAAGGTTAACAACTAATGTTGTTCTTTTCCCTTTTATCTGCATCAAAGACACTTTTCTTTCCTTATCTCTAATCAGCGGGGAGATAATTGGGTACCTCTCCTTCCCCTTTGTGCGAGGAATCTGTCTCGCTTTGCCCTGTCTTCCTGGGCAGGGCTGGGTGTGTGCTCGTTTTCCCAGGTGCCTTGGGGTGTGTTATCTGACCCTGTGGCTGCTAAAGACTCCATGTTTCGTATGCACCGCCTGTCACTCATTCTGTTACTTTACCATCACCTCCAGTCATTGCCTCTGTAACTTTACAGCTTAGAGGTTGGGGCTGTGAAAACTTCCTCTGCTGTAGCTCTGCTATGAATACACTATATGTCACTGGCATGAAGCTGAATAAACAACTTGGCTGAGATGTTCTGCTGCAGCACAGATGTTGAGGTGTATGTGAGAGCATAATGACTGCACCAGAAAATCAATTCAGCTAAATTGTGGCAATATTAGTCAGTCTGAAAGCCAGATACTGTAGGTCTGGATCAAGTTCAACTACATGCTGAGTGTGTGTGTGCGTGTCTGTGCCTTTTCCCTTCACAGATTTAACCCTCAAATCGACCTCCTTCTTCTGTCCATTAAGCTGCTTAATTAGCAGAGAAGCTGATGGAAAGCTGATTTGCACCTGCAGTCTTCCAGCTGTTTGCTGGTTCTCACACACGCAAACAGACTCCATCTTTTTGTGAGAGCTGTTAACCTATTCCTCCCTCTGCCATTCAAAACATGCATATGTAAAAGTGCGCATGCATTCAAACACACACACATGCAGTAGATGGATACTGACACCCCCTGGAGGATGCTCTGAGTCAGTGTCTCCCCTGAACAAAGCATCAGGAGATGTTAGCACCACATTTCTCATTTTAGGTTTTTCCTTTGCCACTTTCAGCAGAGAAGAAACGCTCTAGTGTTGTCCTCTCATTCGCACACCAACTCAACACACACGGGCACACATCACCCCTCTTTTGTTAGCAAAGAGCCTGCATGCACCGGCATATCCCGGTTAATTTAAAGTCATGTCGGACTCTGTGTTTTGGGCTGCTTTGTCTGACAGGAGCTCCAATCTGTTGAAAATGAACGGAGTTGACAGCAACAGGAGGCTGGCAGAAAATAGAGATTTCACTGAATGGGACTGAGGGGATGAGGAGGTGGAGAAGGAGGAATAGAGGATAGAAAGTGGGAGGAATAACCTTTGAACGATCTGAATGTCACAGGATGTGAGAGACAAATTTTTAATTTGTAGTTTTAAAAAAAAAAAATAATTTACAAAGTTTTACGCTTTTCACGTTTAGATGTAGGAGTGTGTTTTTGTGGAAAAACACCTTCTGTCGAAGTAAACGTCTGAATGTTGGTGAGGCGAGACAGTCTTTTTTTATTTATTCTTATATGCAAGATGTTCCGTTTAAGAAAATATTTGGATTCCTTCACAAGATAAACCCCGATAGTTGAATTGTTAAAGAGGCGGAGTTGGTTTGAGGGTGGAAGCCAGACAGCAAACAAAAGACTTGACCTTTCAGCCTGACTTCCATCCCCAGCTTAAGTAAATTCCATCAGTCTACACCCCCAAATCCCCAGACCAACTAGTTAGCATTTCTAATGCACTTCTAGACCCTTGATATTTAAATCCATGTTTCTGGGCAAAGCGGTGTACTAATCTCTGTTAAAATGAGCAATTAACATAAATCTATTGCCTCCCATCAGACGTTTTGTTCACAAATTGCCGCAGACTGCAGTCCCCAGTGAGGAGTATAATCAATGCCATCAAACCATAAACAGCCTCAGGCTATGAGAGGGACTCTATCATGCTGTTTAAAGGGAGACAAGAAATATTAGCAAGCTGACTGAAAACTCATATTTCTCACCCTGACTCTCTTTCTCCACCCCATTCGTCAGCCCGGTCCCATGAGCATCACTTGAGCAGTGTAAGTTTTTCTTCAGAGATGGATTATTGCAAATAATCCTTCTGAGAATAAATGTGACATAATGTAGGTATTTTAGATAAGAATCATTTACATGGAAAGTTAAGGCATCTACCTCTCTGTTTAACACATAAATTGGATGCATCTGTCTAAGATGCCTGAGTTACCGAAAACCAGCCAATGCGCTTGATACATGTAGAGTTGATCTCCATTTAATGCTTTAATTTCTCTTACAAAAGGGCAACTAAAAGTAAAACACATCTTGGATCAATCATTTAGTTCATAAAATTTCAAAAAATAGTGGAAATGTTCATTATTATTGATTCCCGATCCAAATGTGTTAAAGTGACATTTGAGATGCTGGAAACAGACAATGTTTTTTGCATTTTTGCTGAAATGACTCGTCTGTCAATTGACTAATCTCTATGTCGACTAGTTATTCCAGAGCAAGTGTACAAACAAGACTTAAGAGTCCACAGCCATGCAAACAGCTCTGTGTGGCTTTACTTAGACACAGCGGTGCTTTGAGGTCAATATTAACATTAGCATGCCAACATGATAACAGTGCTATCAAGTTGAAGCTAAGAAGGTACAGTGTTCAGCATATACACCATCATAGTTTAGCACGTTAAAATACATAAAACAAAGTATTTGACAAAAAAATGTTTACCTGATGATGGTGTGAAATGAAAAGTTAAAGGATCTTCAAAGTTCTAACAGTTCCCCTGCACACATTTGACCAAAAACCACAAATGTGAACCCCATGTCAACGCTAGAGGAATAAGGGGATCACAAAAGTCGGTAAGATTCATCCTGCAGGGACCAAAGTAGCTGACCGCCCGAAAGACAGACACATCCATAGAGCCATATCGCTAGCATGGCTAAAAATGGGTTTCTTTCTCAGATTTGGACCGGGGGGAGGTTTGTAAATGCAGAAGGAAAATGGAAGCACTCTGGGCCTTCTAAACCCTGAGGCTGGACTCACCTTTACCTTTTGCTATCAGCCGTTAAGGCAGTTGATTTATGGCCTAATGTTGGTTTAACTGTAGTAACTGTGATCTCAAATTTGAGGGAAGGATTTCTGTGAGGGGCGTGGGTTGTCTCGCACAGCCATGATAGGGCAGAGTGGCAGAAAGGCCATCAGGCGTCATCTAGATCTCAGGATCAGTGGGGATTCTTTGTGTTTGAAAGCTTTATCCCAAAGTAGAGCTCTTCTGATAAACTCTTTGAAACCTTATGTCACTGTTCTCCCGATTTCCTCCACGTGTAAGCCTGTTGGATAGACCTTCTCCCTGTATTGCCTGTTCTGCACTTGGGTACTTCTGAGTAACGTACACATGGGAAGAATGATTGATCAATATCATCAACTGCAGTGTGACCTTCAGCTTCCACTTCCAAGTCCAGCGTTAGTTCAGCAGTTGTAGACTTGTGAATGGAAATTACGTTGAAATGTGAGCACCAGTCAGTTGCCCAGAGTTTGGATGTAGAGGGATTTAATTTGGCTCTGGAGAGCATGTTGGGGCCTTAATTGATCTTAATCAGGTGTGAGACCATTTGGCCGTGTGGAATTAGACCCAGCACCTGCTCTGTATGAATATGCATCACAGTGGTCCTCCTGCCTTCCCTTTTCTTTCTCGCTCTTTTCATGCCTCTCAGTCTCTCCGGGCGTGCTGTTGACCAGCCCTTTAGTTGCCTCTGTCTATAGCCGGACAAAGGGCTTTGAGAGGAGCGCAGACTAGGCCACGAGGACTATTGTGTTGTTAACAGTGTTGTTTAGCCCTAGTGAACGCTGCTAATATTGTGTCCTGGAGCTGATGTCTCATGTCAAGCAGCAGGCTGATGTTGACTATTCCACAGCTGCTCATAAAGCATGGCATGGTGATGACTTTGAATAGCTATTCAGACCAAGATGAATTTCTGGTGAAGAACCCAGTTGAGCATTGTACTGTCATACAGTAAGCTCTCATGTTTTCCATTTGTAGGAGTGATATGACATGTCCCGGAACACCAGTAATATTCTCAGTTTCTCTGCAATAAACAACTGGATTGCAAGAGAGTTGGGGGCAGCTTGAGGAACAGTCTGACATGCTTTGTCCAGTTTTGTTATGTTGTGTTCTGGTGTGGCTTTCTGAATGGGTCCAGTTTGACTGCATGACCACAGTAATGTGAACCATAGGCAAATGGAGGCATGCGTGTGTTTTTAGACCGACGGCGGTCTCAAGCCCGTCTCTGCTGGGATAAGGCTTAGTCACAACACTTTGAGTGCGTTACAGAAATTCTAATTCCAGGGAAGGTTTTGACTCATTTTTGTTTTAACATTCTCTGTTTTTCCGGTGTAATTTCCTTCTGTTTTTCACACCAAGCCTCACTCTCTCTCTCTCTCTCTCTCTCTCTCTCACTCACACACACACACACACACACACACACACACACACACACACACACACACACACTCTTTCCAGAAGCTGGCTGCCTCCCTGGCCTCCTCCTGGGGGTCATTGTGGTATTTAGGGTCAGACAAGAGGTCCAGTCATTGCGCCCTCCCCTGTGCCTCCCAGGCAGAGCTTCTGCTAACTTACACCAGCTTGACTGGTCCAATTGCCTCAAACAGCTATGGAAAACCGCCTTGGCTGTAACAAGCCCTGCATCCCCCTCCTAGCCAACGGAAAAGCAGGATATAGGAAAAACAACACTGTGGAGTAGTGGAGCCTTTTTGCAGTGGTGACTCTAAATGAATGGGAGCTATAAAACATCCTTACTTCTCTTTCTGAGAGACCTCTTCTGTTCAGAACTTTTCACTTTTTCCTTCCAGCTCGCTTGCATTTCCTCTTGCCGCTCTGTTACCCAGGGTTACCCTGGAAGGATTGTGATTCGGTGTTGCTTCGAAGCCGGGAGGGAGTTTCCACGTGTCCTCCAGTGTGTCTTAGTGTGTGAGTCAGATGCGCTGTGTATGTTGCTTTAACACTCAGCGAGCCTTCACAGGGAGAATCCACTTTGAGACCAGAACACCAGCTAGATTTCTCCTTTGCAAGCTGTTCAAAGAGCTCTTAGATTAAAGCCCGGGCCACAGAGGTAAGGGATGTTATGGGCTCTGTGTTTTATCTTTCTCTCCCTTTGTTTCTCCTATTCTCTGGATTAAGGGGAGGCTGGGGTGGAGAGGTTGCATTGTGTTTCCTATTGTCCAGATCCACAGGTGTGGGTTACACGTTTTGTTTGCATGTGTGAGTGCTGTTTAGTTACCACCTGTGTTTGTAAGATAGCCTTTTGTGCTTCAGTTTTTATCTTCAGTGTATGGTCCGCCTTGCTGTATATGCCTGCCATATACATAGTCTTGTAAATGAAGATACAGCAAACATGCCACCTTGTCTAAACTTTGTACATCATGCTGAATTTGCTGGTGCTTGCTCAGAGGTAGAACATCGATGAAAGTGTTGGAAACGTTTTCATTTTCTTGGCATCTCTCTGGAATGGCAGTGGCATACGTGTATAAGTCCTTCAGAAGGCTGCCATGTCATTTTTAGTTGGGAGCCAGGCGCAGAGCTTCTAAATGTATAATGAAAAAGTCAGAAGGACACTTAACAAGCACTGTGATGGATGTTTCGTGGCTTTGGCTGAATCCACATGCAGTAATACGGGCTCTCAGCGAGTGATTCATAGATAGAAATTTCTCCTCATAACCAAACAACCGCAGGATACTTTTAAATCTGGTACATTTGACAAAAACTCAGCAGGAGATGGCCTAGTCTCTGGCTCTCTTCTTCACTTCCTGTTGTTGTTTTTGTGCTGAAAGAGCTTTTGGGTTGTTTTGCTTGAACTGAAGCTGTGTCTGAAACATTGAAGCTTTAAGCACACTGCTCCTTTAAGAGCTCAGTTGTCACAACGCCAGAGGAAATTGATAAGAGACAAGTCCCAAGGGCTGTGATTTGACAGGAGGAAGGCAGTGAGATTGTGTTAAGAGTCGCTACCAATAACAAACGACCTCATAGTTCCTAATACATAGAATAATAATAATAAAAAAAATACCTTGTTAGTGCTTTATTTTGTACGGGTTTATTTTGGCCACTTTATTTTTTATTTGCTTTGTTGATTTATCATTTCTTCCATCAGAGGAATTTCTTTTGGGGAAACCATTGAAAAAGTCAAGATTTCTGTATCTTCAAGTTTTTATTGAAGGAGAAAGTTAAAAAAGCTGCACTAACAGCATCATGATATTACTGTGTTAGTTCTCAGGGGAATCGCGCCATGTTCCACACTGCTGTGTCAATAGTTTGTTTCTCCATCTCCTTAAGTTTAGATTCAAGGACAAGGGGGTCAGAATTGCAAACATAGTTCTTCAGACTTTGTGTTTGTTTCAGGAGGTTGCAGCTCTTGTTCAACAAATGCACGGTGGTCTTCATTGTAGGAAAAAGACAGTGACTTCCTTAACACACTGCCTCCATGTACCTGCTGTGTTTATCCCATGTCGAGGTGTGGGCCATTGTTCACCGTTCGCCCGAGCTTCAGATCCAAGACACACAGAGTGCCAGACTAAACATGGAGCTTACGTGGGAGTCACCCAGGGGCAGCCTGAGAAGAATGCCAGGTCATGGGCTGTGTCGAGGAGCCGTTAAGGTGGCAGTGGTCCCTTGGCCTCTGAGCAGATGGCCTGTAGGAAGCCTATTCACGAGAACAGAGGACTGAAGGGGAAGAGGGAGGGAGAGTTCAGACTGGGCACAGAGGTTTTCAGCTAAAAGGAAGACTTGTCTTGTTGTTCTTCCAAAACAGTTGCAGCACAATACTCCAGTTCAAGTCGCAGCAGAAGGCAAACGTGTGTGTCTTTTAGGTTTGTGTGTTGGCACGCCTTTTAAGCCTTTCATACCCACAATCCTTCTCTGTGTGAATAAACTTTGCAAGAAAAGCGTCAGTAGTGGTGTTAAAAGAAGGCAGTCACTGTGACAAGTTCGACAACCAGCTTTATGCTGACACGTAGTGTTGTCGACAGCTGCTTTCTTGGTCTTTACCCCAGAGAGAGCATTGTTTAGTTACTCTCCATTCATGTAGAGGGACTTCACTTTCTAGCTTCTGGATGCAAGACAAACTTTAAAGTATTCTTCTGCTTGGTAGGCTCATTGATGCTACCAGATTCAAAGGGTCAGGTGCTGCATAGTGAGAGATTTAGACATTGGAAGTAAAGGGAAAGTGAGGATTGAAGTAAGAAAATAAGCATGTTTTCCCACAAGTTTCTAGGTTAATGAAGGTGACTTGCATGCTTAGTGTTGAACCAGTCAAGTGCAGTTGACCCTGCATCTATAAGCGTCATTGGCTTGGCTTTACTCAAGGTCCATGTAAACCATGGCCCAAGCATGAATAAGATGGAAGTTATTTGTGTGTTAATGGCAGACCGCAGCTTAGGTAGGTAGGTTCAGGGTTATAGTGCCACTTCTTAGGGTCTGTGTTGCTTTTCAACATCTTCTCCCACTGATTGTCCCTTTAATACATTACGAATGAAGCCAGCGTTTGGTTAATCCTCTGATCAGCTCAGATTAATGGTTCAAGTTAATTTCCAGGCCTACATGTCTCCAGCCAAGTTTCCACAGTGCTTTCAAGTGGCACTTTTTCACACTAATTCTAAACATTTTAAAGAAGGAGAAAATCATTTCCTTGTGTGGCTCCTTGTCATGTTTGCTTTTTTTGTAACATTAGTCTGGATCTTTGGGATCTAGCGCCTCATGTGCTTTACATTTAAAATGTTCAAATCCCCTGGAATTTCCCTTTCAACTTCATGTATAAATCACACTCTTTTACAGTAGTCCATTTACTCAGTCAGCCAACCAAATTTAACCTTACCTCACAGTCAAGGTGCATGTAAGCAGGAGCAGATCAACTCTTAATGCTGCAGATCACTTAATCCTGAAGGTTAGGGCTTTTGGCAGGGGGGTGTTTACACTGTAACCTTACACATGCTGTACGTGTGCTGCGAGGCTTAGTGGCGTTAGCACTATTTGAAAGACCTTCTTGAAGTGTGTGATACATGCGTGTAGGTGGGTTATATTACGCACACAAGACAGTCACACTGCTTCTCCGAAGATGCCCGGTGCCTCCGCAAAGAACGGTCCTCAGCCATTTCTGGTTTTGGATCCTACGCCTGGACAAATTTGGCGGTGACAAGTGAAAAAGAAGCAAGCTAGGATTCCAAGGTTTAAAAATAAACAGACGGGTAAACTGTAGCCTGCTTTCAAAAACTTTCCCCACCCCGATCAAAGACGACGTCATTTACTTGTGGGGAGGTGGAAAAATGCTACTAATGTTTGGTTTGGACGGCTGATTGAGGATAGTTAGATTGGGGGGGTGGAGTGAATTTTTTAACTCTAGCGCCAGGGTGGCACTACAGTACTGTGCTGCCTTGTACAGTACACAGCTTGGTTGATGTGATACTACTGGAAACTTAGTTGGAGTTAAGTTCATTGGACTTCTTCATTACTTTATGGCTGCATAGTTTTGAGAGGAAATGTTTTCATCTCCAGGATGTTGGCTGAATCATTTTTTGCAAACCTGCCAATAAGAACAATGCTTTTTTTTACTACCTCATAGTAAGACAGTCTCAGATGCTGTTGCAGTATTGCACCGACTATGTTTATCCCAGTGAGAAACCAGTTGTGCTGCCTACCAAACTGGCCTCTCCCAAATGCTGGGGATTAGGTCTACTCTTTAACTGGCACACCCGTTATCAAACATGGAGCTCATTGGACGTGGTAAATTACAGTCCTGTAGAGACAGACTAAGCACTAAGTCAACTTCTCTCTCTGTGTTTCAGTTGAGCCAGACAAAGGAATTCATTTCTCGAAATGAGGTGGAGGGGCCCTTGCACATAGGAGCTCCATTCTGAGGAGAGATTTTTAGACAGGTAAGTCTAAGAACTGTTCATATCTGGGTTGTCATTATTATGCTTGATTAGATTTAACCCTGAATTTAAAATATGTCTTTAGCTTACACATTAAAGTCTGTCAATTCTGTTTTCGCCATAGCGTACAACTATGGATGGCTGTTTCTTCCTTTTCAAATGTAATGGTCCTTTAAAATGATTTAAATCTGGACTTTTTTGTTATAGCACCTTCACCTATGGTCAGGAGTATAAAGGGTTTAAAAAAAGGTGTTACATCCCTTCCACATGTTGTAGACGGGTGTGTTTTAGTTCTAATCTACTTGGTGAGCTAATTAAAAGACTTGTACACTGTTAAAGCTATTTAGTCGTACCTATTATTTAATCACATCATAAACAGCAGCAGATACAGTATTGCCTCTTACATCTCCAGCAGTTGTTGTACTATAGCATCAACCCTGTAATGAAATGTCTGTGTGGTCACGGCTCTCCATTACTAATGTCAGAGTGTTGTGGACAGTCTGGAAGTGATTTTTCATTGTCCTGAACTCTGTCACACATAACCACCATGACAGCCTAAAGCTGTTTATCTGACTTGAATTTTCTATAGAAAGAATGGAAGAATGTAATAAAATGAGAGGAGGTAGACTATACAGGTTAATGACCAGATGTGATAGAATTACTTATAGCTATTCTGTTTGAAATGCATAAGGAAGGTATTAGATCTGCTGCTGTTTTACTCTGGGAAATGCCACTGCAAATTAAATGATTATGTGTATTTGTATGGTATGGAACTGTAGTCATTATAAGTTATAAATTAATTTTATTTATGTGTGAGTACCATGCATTTTCATGCCGACATTGTGGTTTTGTTTCCTTGTTTTTATTTTTCCCAGGCAGTGATGGGAAATTCAGAGAGCCAATATAGCATTCAGCGCCCCAAAGGCACCAGCTTTGTCTTCCCTGGAAAACCAAAGCCACTGAAACTCTGCTCAGGCAAAGACAATGTTTCGTCACCCCATTCATGGTGGAAAAGTGCTCCGGTGGGCTCAGGATACAAGGCCAGGTGTGTTGGCCGTGGGTGTCTGTCTCCTCCTAAAAGCCGGCAGCCTTACTCCACTAGGCACTATGACTATGTCTCAAAAGGAGCAAGGGGAAGCCCAGGTGAGAATCGGTGGCCTCGATCACCAGGATGTGGTATACGAAGGAGGCATATGTCAGATAACTACGGAGATAATCCATATGGGGCTGAGCTTAATGGGCACACCCTGAATGGACACAGTGATGAGCATGAGCCTTTAGAGGAACAGAGCAGCCCACGGGTTGTCATCAAGAAGGATGGCAGTCTCAGGGTGGAGTTCACCAACACCTCAGGCAATCCCCTCCTCCTGGATGAGGCTTCTGGTCCTGTACAACTCCTCAAGTTTTCTCCCAACCTGGAATCTGCCTCCACTCCCAGTCTGCCTGGTTCAAGTGGTAGTAGGCAAGATGGCCACCGTAGCGGTCCCCCGCTAGCCTCGACCTCCTCCACGGCCAGGACCAGCAAGGGAAGCTCACTGAGCTCTGACGGTTCCTGGTATGACTCTCCCTGGGGGCACAGCACAGAACTGTGTGAGCAGGACCAACCTTGCTCTGCCAGCAGGACACTAGTCCACTCCCCTATCCACCGGCTTGACTCCTTTACTGAACAGTCTCCCCATGTGTCCATCACAGACCTCTATAAAGACTCCACAATGGCTGCTACCTTTCCCACAGCCCGGGACCTGTCCTCCCAGTTACAAGAGCCTCCACCTGGCCAGAGGCCACACCGAGCCTCTTTTGCATCAGTCTTGGATGTTCCATTGGAGGAAGAATGCCCTGAAGCCCGCCAGTACTCATCATACACCCTTCCCTGTCGCAGGCCAAAAGCCCACACCATGAATGACGATCTGGACCACTATCCAGACCAGGAACAGCACCTGCAGGCTGGATCTGATTATGGCTTCCATAAGAAAGACTCCATCAAAAACCGCATCAGACGCCTAGTGACTGGACAGGCAGCCTCAGCCGCAAGAAGAGGAAGTCTCAGGTAAGTTGGGCCACAATGTGTTTTGGAGATCACATTGATTAGTCTTGTGCTCAGCATTTTTAGTGATTTACACCTCTTTATTACTCACAGGGTTCATACAGGGATCTTGTATACATGGTATGTAAAACAACAGGTTTCATAGATGAGCTGTCTGTAGTCATCCATAACCCTCATAGTTTATGCACACAGTAGATAAATGTATCACCCTCTTATTGTGGTCTTCTGTAGTTGCCTCACTACTAGCCTTAGAGCTATAGCTTATTAGACAGGAGAGGACACCAGGAACAGCCATGCACAGACAGGTTCCTGCCTGGCAAGGTTTATTTGATCATGAGCCACAGCAGTGGTCCTGGCATGGCCAGGAACCAACCGCCGTCCTCTGGTCCTTCGCACCACAACACCAGCTGTCTGAGGACAGGGAACAGTGGGATGGCACAAAATGAAATTTGTAAGGCAGCCAGCACTTGGTCTTGTTTTTGCGTGGATGGAACAAGGATGAGAGGTACTTCCTATTACAATGTAAGACATGGCTCAGAGGAAGATAAGTTTAGGGCTGATGTGCAGATGTCACGATGACTGCATTTGGGTGGGTACATCTGAAGTATTATTGCATGCTGATTGTTGCATTGCTGATTAGTTGTTGAACGTACAGTACTTGTCGCATGTTAATGTTTTTAGCTCTCTTGTTTGCAGTCAGATGTACATGTAGGCTGTGAGGGTGTTGATTTATTGATTAAGTGTTTTTTAAGCCTTAGTGATAATCAGCCTAATTATTGCATTTTATTTAAAAAGGTTTTCGAGCAAGCTGATGGAAGTACACAGAAATCTGGGAGTAAACAGTAAAATATTAGCCCATGAGACGCAGAGCAGACAGCTGATACATTTTCCCAGTAGTAAAATGATACTAGTACTACACAGGCGCGGGTCAGGGGAGAGGTTTGAAATAACCACAGCTTGTCTGCGTGTTCCCTGCACATGATTTTGAGAACAATGTGATTTTTTTCTTGCAAAGACAACATTCTTAATATCTTTAATTTAGTTGAAACTGAGCCTGAACTCATGTCCCCCTCTGTCTTTGAGGCTTGAAAGCAATTGTTTCTGCATTAATTAATTTAGCTTTGCCTTGTAAAAGTTTTAAGAACGCTGTTTGAGCATTGCCCAGAGAATAGCTGTAAGCCTTTGAGAGGCTCTCTTAGAGTGAAACTAAATCTTAGCTGACGATTTTACCCCACCCCTCCTCTAATGTTAGTGAATGACTTATGGTTGTTCTGCCTGTTGTGTGGTGCAGATTTTCTGGGCTCTGCTCACGGTCCTTAGAGAGTAAATCTGTGTATAGGGATTGGTGTTCAGTCAGTTGGGCCTGACAGCAAACCAAAAGACAAAATATAATTGTGTCGTTGTATTTGAATGGCATTTATTTCCTTGCTAGAGTAAGAATTTGTAAGCTTCTCCTTATGCTTATACAGCAGATAATGCTAAGTGAAATTTATGAGCTACTTTGCCTTGACACTGTCACTCAACCCTGCAGTGACAAATACACAGAAGACTGACAGTATTCATTTTAAGCGTCACACAGCTTTCACTTTACATTAGTAATGTCTCTCCTGCTTGCCGTAACACCATGCTAATCTATGGCTGTCTGTTGGTGCTTGACTGTTTTACTCAAAGAAAATAGAATCCATTATCTGCACCAGGTATTGGGGGTCTGTCTGTTTTTAGAGATAAAACATTTAATTTGAAGCTTAACATGATTTAATTGGGGGCAAAAACAAAACAACAACAACAAAAAAAATCAGTGGTTGCTTCCAGCTCTCTAGGGCCCATCCACACTACTGCGTTTTTACCTTTTGCTACGTTTGCACCTCCCGCCCAGACTAAAACGGTGAAAACGAAGACCTGAAACAGAGAAGTTTGAAAACGCTGCCGATCCCTTTTTTGTTTTAAAGCTCTGGGTAGCGTTTTAGTGCGGACAGGGAAAAACGGTGGACTTTAGAAACGATGACGCAGACGTTTGGCTCTGTGATTGGGTCTTATAAGTCATGCAAAGCAGAAACACAATGCTACTGACAGAGTTTTTGATTTAGTATTTTTATTAAAATATCATATACCGTGCAAATAACACTTATAGCCTACACTTGTACTGTGCATGTTGCCGTTACTTTGCAATGAAATGAGCCCAGTTTTTCCCCGCCACATCCGCTTTTAACTCCTGTGTTACATTCAGTAACAGTCGCAGCTCGTTCTTGGTCCATGCAAAAAAAATCCGGTAGAATAGACCATCTGCTTCATGTTTACACCGGCACGCCCATGCCCAGTGTACGTGAATAGCCACTAGATGTATGTTTTCAGTCGTTTTAATATAGACGGAGATCAACTCTGATACGCAGCCAAAAGCTGGTGTGGATGGAGATAGTATTCGTTTTAAAACTCTGTTTTTAAACTAAAACAGAGTAGTGTGGAAAGGGCCTTAGTGACTGACAGGGCCTGTACAAGTTCATGTAAAAGTAACAGAGGTGCTTCAAAACGGCTGGTCTTCAAACTGAATTTTCTCTGTCCTTCGGGGGCCATTTTGTTGACTGCCAAACCTCCTGGCTAATATCTCCATGGGCTTGGTCACAGGGCCTCCTTTCAGCAGGTCAATCAAAATCAGAAGCACCTCCAGCTCTGGTTCCCCTCCAGCTGGACTCCATGGCTCTGTAGTGGGTTGAAAGGTCACAATACAACCCTGATGCCAAAGGCCAAGAACCTGCTTGTAATGAAAGGCAGCTGGAAGAGCACTGGGCTGTGTCGGCTAAAGGAAACTTGGGAAAGCTGAAAAAGACCCACCCTGTGCTCAGTACACATTTTCCTATGACTATACTGTCCTGTCTTTCATGGTGGCAGGTCGACGTAATGGTTAAACAAAGCCTGTCCTCAACTGACTACTGTGGGTTCAAAGGGTTCATTGCTGCCCTGTAGCTAAACACGAGCTCTGCTCTGTAAGGTTGGAAGATGTGAATCAATAAGAGATTACATTACTGTTATTTTCTACATATTGCAAAGAGTTTATAAAAGCTTTTCAACACTATTCCATTCTTTTGCTGATGATATGGGCAAATTTGAATTGTTTGTTAAATGTCAACAATAGGAATAGCATAAATAAGGATGGAGAAGATGCGGACGAAGCCCACACAGGAACAAACAAAGACCAAGGATGAGCATGACAGTGCATTCTGTGTATCTGCATGTTGAGAGCACTCCACTCTGTTGCCAGTGGCAAAATCAATGCTGCAATCTAGTCAAGTGTAGGTAGGCCATCATTAGACATGAAAGAGTGCAATTCCATCAAGTGTTCATTTGGGGAATTGGGAAGCCACAGCAGACCTCAAATGACGTGAAATTGTCTGAGCCTGGAGTGTTCCAACCTCCCAGGTGCCATCACAGGAAATTTGTCCCACTTTCTCAGCCTACCGAAGGGTTTAAGAGACTGTAATGCAGACTTTGAAGTAGGTTCGAGTGGTTTGACTAGATTTTTTCAAAAGTTTCTCCTCCAATTTTGCAGCGCCTTGGGGTTAATTGAAAGGAGCAGTTACATTTTTGTCCCAATGTAAGCTCTATATACATAGGTGTAGAAATCTGGGGGCAAACTTGGGGTGTTTTTGCAAAAATGTAGGTGGGAACAGTAATTCTGTTAGCTGATTCGGAAAGTTCCCAACGAGACCCTATACCTCCAATGGTGACAAATCAGTGAGACTGCCGTTCATCCTCTAGCCTCTCATGCTCCTCGCCTTTTCTCCACTTGTTTTGCCTTATCAGGAGACCAGGTACAAGGACCTGAGCGATGCCTTTGACAGTGGGGTTGATGGCCTGACTGCAGACACCAGCTCTCCTTCCCAAGTCTCCAGCCTCCTCTGGTTCCCAGGAGCCTCCAGGGCCCAGTCATCAGGTGCCATTCACCAAACGACCAGCGACGCCGTCCGCCAGAATATCTATGAGAACTTCATGCGGGAGCTGGAGACAGGCACTGGGCAGGGCGGAGGAGGAGGTGTTGAGAGAAGAGACCCGTCTACGGGCACTGAAGAGGGGGAGAGCAGCAGCGAGTCGGCTGAGGGCTCCTTGGAGCAGCTGGATCTACTGTTTGAAAAGGAGCAGGGAGTGGTCCGGCGGGCTGGCTGGCTTTCTTTCAAACCCCTCATCACCCTGCACAAGGATAGGAAGCTGGAGCTGGTGACCCGCCGCAAGTGGAAGCACTATTGGGTGACCCTGAAAGGTGAACTAGGAAGTGAAGGAAGAAATTATGCACCTTTTAAAATTGAGTCAAAAAATATGATGACTTGTGGTTTTAAAATAATTCAAAGTTAAGTCGATTATTCAATTTTTAGATCTGTAATTCAGTTTTGTTGGAGAGGATGGATTCCTCTTTGTTCTCAGGGTTTTCCTCTTAATAGAAGTCGTGTCCTTGACCATGGCATCACACATTGCGTTTGTGCTTCCCTCCTAACCTAAAAGCTGACAGGGAATTATGCTATTGCTTTTGGCCAAATGGATAAAATGTAGGCCACCAAATGTGTGTGCATGTCCACATACTGCTTTTGCAACATGGCTTTGAAATATTTATTTAAGAGCACCTCTTGGAAGCTTGGAAGTCACAAAAAAATGAAAAAGTTTAAGCAAGGACAGCCTCATCATTTTTATGATTCCAAGTGCCCTTTTGGGAGTATGTAAAACTTTTGTGCTTCTCTGTTCGCCACTCCTGCAGAACTTTGTTAGATGTTTTTACAAGGACATTTTGTCTGTAAAACATGAAACATGCTGCAAAACCCCCACACTCTTACAGTCTAGAGAAACCTGTCTCGATGATGTTCACTTGCTTGTTTTCTGCATCACGTACTCATGCGCATTTGTGTCTGTCTCTCTGTCTTTGTGTCTGTATTTCTGCTCCCTCTTTTACAGGATGTACACTGCTGTTCTACGAGACTTACGGTAAAGGCTCTCCGGAGCAGGAGCTGTTGCCTCGCTACGCTCTTCTGACCGAGGACAGCATCGTCCAGGCCGTCCCAGAGCACCCCAAAAAGGAGAATGTTTTCTGCCTCAGCAACTCATATGGAGACGTCTACCTCTTCCAGGTGAAGCACGTCAGTTGACACACTGCCCATGTTAGAACATTTCCGCTCAGTTGCCATACATGGTTGTAGTTGCATTACACCGGACATACACCTTTTGGTTTCCCTTCCCTGGAGTGTAGCGTATGAAATGAACATTTTTGCCATGTGAGGGACATGCAAGCAAAATGCCCAAACTTTCCAGCTGAGGGGTCTGAGAGCACATCCTATTTGCCCATTGTGCATACTGACCTACATATCACTACCAAATTCATGCCCAGTCTTGGCTCTTTCCATGAAGCATCCTCCCACATAAGATTATAAGCTTCCCAGACTGCTGTATGTCGCAGTGTCCGGATCTACATCTAATAAAGTTCTGTGTGAAGCTGACATGGCCCCAGAGGCAAGCAGAGAGAAAATCAGCCCTGTAAAATAAAGCCTGGGTTTCATCCTTTTTGTTTCCACTGACATGGCTTCTAAAGGAGGTTCAACTGTTATTGCAGTGAATCACCTTATGAAGAGTGATAATCATGAATTAGCATATTAAAGGCAAATGTATATTTGATTTGAGCAACAGTTCATAACCTGTGCTTTCTCATAAAGGCTACGTTAATAAAGTTTTATTTTATTGATCCAGCAAAGCCCGGGTTGTCCCCCAGTGATTTTATTGTGAAATATGGTAAAATAACACAAAAGCAGGCAGAGCAGATTTATCAGCTGTCACATCTCTGAATCCATCTTTTAACGCGAACATTGCCCTTGCTACTTAATCAAATGGAACTCCCTGTCCCTCTTTGCCCTTCCAGGCCAGCAACCAGACCGACTTGGAGAACTGGGTGACAGCCATCCACTCTGCCAGTGCCTCGCTGCTGGCAAAGCGTCAGGGGAAGGAGGACACTGTGCGCCTGCTGCGGAGCCAGGTCCGCGGCCTGCTGCAGAAGATCGACATGGACGGGAAGATGAAGAAGATGGCCGAGCTGCAGCTGACGGTGGTTAGCGACCCCAAGAATCGCAAGGCTATTGAGAACCAGGTACGGGTGGAATAATGATACTGACTGACTGAGAGACGTTCTTTGAATTAGCTGGGACTAATAGCAGCATCACTAGGAAAATCGGAGGCCTCTATCGCAGTTGACACTGCATTATACATTCATGCCCTTGGAACAAATTTACAGAAAATCTGAATTTCTTTACAGTACTGATAGATCATAGGCATAACACATGCATAGAAGTTTTCATTTTCAGACTCCTTTGTGTGTCGTTATTCCACTTGATATGTGTATCAACCACATGATGTGCCCTGTTTAATTTTTCTGATTTTGCAACTGTGGTGACAAGCCTCTGCTTTATATTTGTCTGTGGGTGGGTGAAGTGGCCTAAATGCATCAGTCCCCAAATGCATCATGAGGGGCCCAGGGGAGCAGCTCGCTCCCCGAGCATCAGATTGGGATTCCAGATGTTTCCTGGTAATGGGCTCTCAACATGCATTATGCTCTTCCTCCTCCTCACAGCCTGGGGGAGAATCCAAAGCACCCAGCACTGTGCTGTAGCCTACATACAGAAGATTTCTGATAGGTGTAAAAAGCCCATAACCTGTAACTTGGGTAGAACCCACATACTTTTTAATGCAGGAAAATCCTGCTCCTTTTCCTTTCTTTTTTTTAATTTATTTTACCTTTGACTCAGATGTTCAGTGACTTGAAGTCCCTCTTAAAGCAAATGTATACTTTCTGCTCATTCGTAGCCATAAGGTCTGCGTTGAATGCACTAGCAAAGCCGGATAGACTCATTTCAATGGAGATGTCTCTGCCTGACTGTGAGACTGACTGACTGTGTGCTTGTATCTGTTTCCAATTAGCCAGGATGCCACCTCAGAGTAGACAGAGAGACAGACGGGGTTGGAGTCAATGATAGGGTCAGAGGGGTATGTGACAGGACTCTGATATAGGCACCCCGAGGCTGATGATAGATTTAAGGTTTCGGTGGGGTTGTCTAGCACCAACAGGGCAGTACTTTGATGTACCCCACCCCCACTCATGTCTACTGAAATTAGTGCCAGTAGACCTCCTTTGAAGACTGCCTTTGCCCTCTTTCAAACACACAAGCTCACGTACACACGCACACGCTGCGATCAAGTTGCATTGAAAGACTTATTATGCATTTGGGCTTTTACAGAGAGCCAGGGGCAGATGTTAAAGAGGGGCAATAAGAAAAGATGAAAATCTGTTCAAAGAAAGGCGTATTTCTGTCGAGCTTAATGGCTCTGAAATGGATGTAAATAAGTTGTGCACGCAGGCCAGATGGGCCCAAACATGCCTTGCTTTTCACTGATGTTGAATGATTATCTTACTGCACTGATTTAAGCCTCCTAGATGCATGAAGCAATAGACTGCATATAGGCCTTTATCAAAAAATTCTGTTCATCGGTGATGCACCCAGCATGAATCATCAAATCGAATTTTATGCACAGTACTATTTTAGAACATCCCCGAATGAAGACAAGGATATTTCACTGTTGACAAACAGATCCAGATGGCGTGTAAATCAGAAGCATGGTAGGATCTTATGCGACTGTTATACATAGAGATGAGTTTTTCCAAAACAGCAACTCTCCTAAATTTGTCTTTTGCTTTTGAGGAAGGAGCTTATCTGATTTTTACTCAGTAATACCTCCCTCCCCTTCTAAAGTCATCTTCAGACTGCTCAGTGGAATTAATTCACAGTTCCTTCAAGCACTGTTTTTTATATATATATATATATATATATATATATATATATATATATATATATACAGTGGGTACGGAAAGTATTCAGACCCCTTTAAATTTTTCACTCTTTGTTTCATTGCTGCCATTTTCCAAAAATCAAAAAAGTTCATTTTATTTCTCAGTAATGTACACTCAGCACCCCATCTTGACAGAAAAAAACAGAAATGTAGAAATTTTTGCAAATTTATTAAAAAAGAAAAACTGAAATATCACATGGTCATAAGTATTCAGACCCTTTGCCGTGACACTCATATTTAACTCAGGTGCTGTCTATTTCTTCTGATCATCCTTGAGATGGTTCTACACCTTCATTTGAGTCCAGCTGTGTTTGATTATACTGACTGGACTTGATTAGGAAAGCCACACACCTGTCTATATAAGACCTTACAGCTCACAGTGCATGTCAGAGCAAATGAGAATCATGAGGTCAAAGGAACTGCCTGAAGAGCTCAGAGACAGAATTGTGGCAAGGCACAGATCTGGCCAAGGTTACAAAAAAAGTTCTGCTGCACTTAAGGTTCCTAAGAGCACAGTGGCCTCCATAATCCTCAAATGGAAGACGTTTGGGACGACCAGAACCCTTCCTAGAGCTGGCCGTCCGGCCAAACTGAGCTATCGGGGAGAAGAGCCTTGGTGAGAGAGGTAAAGAAGAACCCAAAGGTCACTGTGGCTGAGCTCCAGAGATGCAGTCGGGAGATGGGAGAAAGTTGTAGTAAGTCAACCATCACTGCAGCAATCCACCAGTCGGGGCTTTATGGCAGAGTGGCCCGACGGAAGCCTCTCCTCAGTGCAAGACACATGAAAGCCCGCATGGAGTTTGCTAAAAAACACCTGAAGGACTCCAAGATGGTGATAAATAAGATCCTCTGGTCTGATGAGACCAAGATAGAACTTTTTGGCCTTAATTCTAAGCGGTATGTGTGGAGAAAACCAGGCACTGCTCATCACCTGTCCAATACAGTCTCAACAGTGAAGCATGGTGGTGGCAGCTTCATGCTGTGGGGGTGTTTTTCAGCTGCAGGGACAGGACGACTGGTTGCAATCGAGGGAAAGATGAATGCGGCCAAGTACAGGGATATCCTGGACGAAAACCTTTTCCAGAGTGCTCTGGACCTCAGACTGGGCCGAAGGTTTACCTTCCAACAAGACAATGACCCTAAGCACACCGCTAAAATAACGAAGGAGTGGCTTCACAACAACTCCGTGGCTGTTCTTGAATGGCCCAGCCAGAGCCCTGACTTAAACCCAATTGAGCATCTCTGGAGAGACCTGAAAATGGCTGTCCACCAACGTTTACCATCCAACCTGACAGAACTGGAGAGGATCTGCAAGGAGGAATGGCAGAGGATACCCAAATCCAGATGTGAAAAACTTGTTGCATCTTTCCCAAAACGACTCATGGCTGTATTAGATCAAAAGGGTGCTTCTACTAAATACTGAGCAAAGGGTCTGAATACTTATGACCATGTGATATTTCAGTTTTTCTTTTTTAATAAATTTGCAAAAATTTCTACATTTCTGTTTTTTCTGTCAAGATGGGGTGCTGAGTGTACATTACTGAGAAATAAAATGAACGTTTTTGATTTTTGGAAAATGGCTGCAATGAAACAAAGAGTGAAAAATTTAAAGGGGTCTGAATACTTTCCGTACCCACTGTATATATATATATATATATATATATATATATATATATATATATATATATATATATATATATATATATATATATATATATATATATATATATATATATATATATATATATATATATATATATGGCCCAAGAATAGCAGGATAAAAGATCTGCTTTGCTTTCTTACGTACTATCTGAGGATTTAAGTACAAGTTTCAGGTTAAACGGAGTAACGAACAAGAAGAATTAGAACTAACAGGAAGGTCTTTAGACAAGTGGAAATGTGAAAGGAATACACAATTTGCCTATTAAGTAAGGAGAACACAGACACAAAAGTCATCCATGTGTCCCTGTAAATCATTAGCTTTGGTTCTCCAAGCTAACCATGCTAATGCTATATATTAAATTGTAAAAAGTTGTTTTGTCAAAACCAGTACATTTCTTCTGTTAGATGCTAACAATCTCTCTGTAATCCGTAGCAACGACAGATAATTAGCTGGTAAATATAGTACATAAAAGAGACTGTGCAACTTTTGCTGACCTGCAGCAACTGTGACACATAGTGACACATAGTGACACATAGTGTAACAGTTGCCCAAGTTAGCAAACTGACGTCTGGTGTACAGCAATATTTCTCTAAAGTTTGCTTATATTAGCTAACATTAGCCACTAAAAGATACCAGAACCAAGTAAGGCAGGAGCTGCAAAAGTCCTGAATAGAACATGTGCAATGTGTTTTTTCTTGCTTGTAAGAAGAAATACGCATCACTCATTCTTGCTACGAAAGGACGGAACAATCATGAATATATTTCAAAATGTAACCATACTGATTTTTCCAGAGCTAAAATTTTATATGTGGATCCATTGCCATACTGTAGTATTTGATCATTTTTCAATTATTTCAATTATTTTGATAACCGACATGCCAAATGCAAGGTCATTTTTTAACCAAGGCATGCAGTTTCCTAGTACCTGTCCTCATGGTCCAAGTCCGGAATGGGAATAATGAATGTCATTGACTCAAGGCCTGTTAACTGAGGCCACCTGCACAGCTATGTACATAGGCGTTTTCATGGGTTTAGCACATGACATAGCCTAGTATGGTCCCATGGTGACTTATGTGCAAGTTCTTTGTTTAAGATGTTTGAAAAGTCAGATGTTCATAAAATAGTAGCCTCCTGTCTCTCCTCAGACTGTTCCTAATTCTAAAGAATGCCATTAATGTGAATGAGACCTAATTGGACAACGCCATACGGTGCATTATTGTAAATTAACTCACAGCGCAGACGAGAGCTATTAAAGTCAGTTGTTATAGAGGGTTGTTTAACTTGAGTATTCTCATTAAAATCATTCTCCAGTCAACAAAATAAGCACCTTCTCATAGCTTTGATAGTGCAAACAGGGATAGGGGGAAGGCAACTGTAAACTGTGTATGTACACTGTGTGTGCGGGGTGGAGGTTTAACGGGTGGTCTGTGCAACATCACCTCTCTCTCTAGACTTACATAAAAAATGGGCATTAGGATTTACTGCACTCAAACTCACTCCTCTGCAAGATATGCAGGCCCCCCTCACTATGAAACCTCCACCAATGTGTGCCCTCACCCTCAACCAGCATCTGCAGGCAATTTCAGCTTGATGGAAAGCCCTCCACTGACCCTGGACCCCCCCACCACCACCACCACATACCTCCTTCAACTCTTTTCTCAGCCACCACCCAAAATCTGTCAGAAAAATCACATTCAGAACCTCTACCAAAGTAAAAATCTTACTTTTCCTTCAGATCCAGCAGTGGGAGCAGAACCTGGAGCGGTTTAACATGGATCTGTTTAGGATGCGCTGCTACCTGGCCAGTCTACAGGGTGGAGAGTTGCCCAACCCGAAGAGCCTGCTGGCAATCGCCAGCCGCCCCACTAAAACCACTTTGGGGCGCCTGGGGATCTTCTCTGTCTCTTCCTTCCATGCACTGGTGAGGAAGTCTGGCCTTGAGAAGGGACAGATGAATGACTAATGAGTTAATGCACCATACAGAGTCAGTAGGCCAGCAGTGTGTCCTGTTTAGATGCTTTTTAACATTCCTTTTGCATGTGATACTTCAGTTTTAATTAACTTGATGTCTAACAGTAACCTTGAAAATCATTTAATCATTTGGAAATAAAAAAGCATCCTGCGAACACACCGTTTATGCATTACTGGAGGAAAATAAACCTAATTAAGATGGTCTGATTAGATGGAATTTTTTGTTGAGCTAAATGACTGCAGTTCTGTTTGTCTGTTCAGATCTGTTCCAGAGATGAGGCCACACTCAGAAGGCGCTCATTGTCCCTAACTCACAGACAGCGCAAGAGAGGCCTTTTCTCCTCGCTCAAAGGCCTTGACAACCTTACGAAGAGAGGCCGGGACAAGAGGCCCTCAGCATCACAGGTACTACTGAAAACACACACACGGAGATCTTGTTCACTTTTATACAATATTGGCACCAAAATGTTACCTGTAGCAATTTCTCTAATGTGATGAAAGATTGCAAAATAAACTTTATGTGAGTTTTTTTGTGTTCTTGTCAGAGCTGAAAGCCGAACAGCAGCACTTAGACCTTGAAGTGACACTAAATAATCTCCATTGAATCCCAGAGTAATGAAACTCTTCAGGTGGTGTGGATTAGCAGATTCTTAATGCAGGATCACCCATTTGATGCATTCAGCAGGGGCAAACTACCCACATGCATAGACATAACATGAGCATGCAGAATATGTATGCATGCGTGCACACAGTTTTGCGGTACACTGCGTATGCATGTTTTTTGAGCACACACAGTCTCTTGAGACTTACTGCTGAGAAAAACTGTCTTGACGCTCAAACCCTCAGTGCACACTGTGCATATCCGTTAATGAAACAACCTGAAAAAATGTTTTTGTTATTTCTTGCCCTGTGTTGACATGAAAGAAAGAAAGAGACTGTTACAGTCATGCAGGGCTTTCAGCACATTTCCCTCCCAATGAGATTTTATTAATTAGAAGCACATAAGCTCACATCCCCCCTGTGTCCCAGTAAGTTCGAGTGCACACCTCCCATCAACATAAACACAGAGGCGCATTCCTCACCCAGGTGCAGAGGTGGGGAGTCTAAATCCTCTCAGGTTAGTAATTAGACTCATGCAAGCTGGTTATTTATTGATACAAAAACCCACCACTCTGTAACCTGAAGGTACGGCCCAGGAGAATACTCTACTCTTGGTGGTCTATTTTAAGAATCGCCAGGGGAAACAATCATTTGCTGAAGTCTTTCATAGATCCCTGTTCATTAATTGAGACCATAGGAAGGGAGAGGAGTGTGGTTCTGATTAATGGCAATCTATCGTCATCTTTCTGTCTACTGTGAAGGCAATATGGATTCTTATTGTTTTGGAGCTAGCACAGCTAAGAGCCAATCATGTTCTCCAGCAGGTGAGCCCTGCTCACAAGATGTTCCCTGTCCCATTGCGCTTGCTCTTATCGAGCTCACCCATCCCACCACCTGCTCTGTGATATTTATTTGTGCATTTGCACACGTCTGTCAGCGACTAGGTGTGTATGCGCGTGTTGTTATTTTTCTGGGGAACTCCAGCCGACCGGCCTAACGAGGCCCAGTTACATTTCGCAGTGCAGAAGGCCGAGGTGGCGCTGCAGCACACACATGAATTATTGAAAGCCATATGTGGTAGATGGCATTCTCCACTCTTTCCTCAGCCCCGCAGACACCAGCAGATGGTTGTTGTAAAGACCTTAAATATTAAACAGCCTCCCTTTATTTTTTCCCCATGTCCCCCTTCTCTTACAAGCCTGTTTTAGTGCTTTTCTGGTATTTTTTTCTTTACATAGAGGCTAATAAGGAACAGAAAATGGCTGGTAAGTTTTTCAGAATGTTGGGTTTTCCTGGACATCTGCTGTTTTTGTGTTCACTTTTTTGCAAGAGCAGAAGATCACTGTAGTGTTAGTTTTAGTTTTCTGTTGTTCTCTGTGACTTGTGGAAATGACGTCCTCGGGTCCTTAGTTGTTGTCTCATGTGGTACAGACTAGACACGTGTTTGCTAGAGCTGTATTTGGACACTGGGGTCGTTGGAGTGGCACTCAATTTGTTGTTACCTTCTCAGGTTTAACAGACTGCGCTTTCTCCAAGGTTTTCAGTATATCTTCTTTCTGTGTTTTCCTCCCTATTGGTCTCCATTTATCCACCTTTCTTCAACTCCCAACACCATGTCTTTTTTGCCTCTGCCTCTAACCTGCTTAGTTCATCTCTTAAACCTGGAGTTTTATCTCACTGTCTCCCCCAGTTTCTCTCACCATTTGTCTTTCCTTTTTTCTCTTCAGCCTCTCTCTCAAATCCCCTGTTTCTCAGAGCATAAACATCAGAGCGTTAGCCAGCGGCCCTTCTCCCACAGTTTCCATACTGACTCATCGGTGTTGACTAAGTCTAAATCACACTTACCACTGCGACGCTGCGCTCGACAATCTTGCCCCAAAGTTGTGCTCTCCTCATTTCTCGTTTTGTCATGTTTTCTCATCTCTCATCCGTCTTAGGAGAGCTATGTATACAGTAAGGAGCTGGCCAGCAGTCGGCTGTGGGAAGTAGGCCAGAAAGGTCCGAGGATTTGAGGGAGAGTTGGTAAAGCTTTCTATAATTAGTCAGTTTACGGCGAAGCAGCACTATTTACAGTAACTTTATAAATGTACTCATGCTGCTCAGAGGTCAGATGAGGATTCTTACTATAATAACTGGAGCCAGAGAGTTTTTCTGATTGTAAAGGACACTTCCTGGGATTGTTTTTGGAGAAATGTAATCCTTATCCTTAAAAAATGGGATAACAAATCCAAGTCTCTTCCCTACACCAATTCTTAAATGTAGTGTACAGTGTACAGGAGTTTTGGAGGAAATTCAGCTTTGGCTCAGTTAATTTCACAGAAAAATCCAAGCACCTTTTTGAGCTTTTGCCTGACCTATTTTTGAGAACAAAATGCCCCATTTCTGTCATCAGCTATGCCACCTATTATGCCTCTCCTGCCCGGTGACAAAGTATCTCAGCAAAACCTGCTAACTGCAGCCTATTTGAGCGAGAGCTGGAGTTACACCCTCACATAACGGATGGCTCTATGTCACTGCTGTATTATAGAGTTGTTAAAGCCCTCTGAGGCTTCAGAGTCACATCCAGCACCGGGCTTAGCCGGACACAACACGCCTTCCAATCACAAGCCAGGGAGAGGAGCTAGAGAGGAGAGGTTGAGGAAGACGGAACAGATCAAGAAGAGTGATTTCGACACTGAGGGGTGGATGTGGAGATGGAGAGGGGGGAGCTCATCTGTAACCGAACTGTTTCCCCCTTTCATCTCTCTGCTACACAGAAACCACTCCATGTCCATACACACCCCCTCCACTCACCATACTTGCACACACACAAGCATGCATCCACCATTGCACCTTCAAAGGCTACAGACCCTGTTTGGAAGCAGTATCAAAGCGCTGCATTCGCCACACGTAGTTTTTAATTAACTACATAATAGCACTGTGTGTCTAATACTGTGTTGCCGAAGTGGCTGGGCACTTAATTGCTTATGAGTCAATCAGTATGGTGCCCTTCTGTCTGTACTTATAACTGTCTGTCCCTTGATTTCAGATCTTTGAGAGCGATGCTGGAGGTCAATCGTACGCCCTACCTCCCCGGAGCACCGAGGTGAGTCATAGCATTCAGTAACTTTTACGGTATGTGGATCTTTGATATATCTTTTAAAAACTCCACTGCCATCTGTCACATCCATCCTGTGGTACCATTTTATGTGCCTATTTGTCCATTTCAGCGTGAAGTAGCTGTGGCAGAAACAGGTCTACTGTTACTTTGACCTCTGCTGTCTTTCATGGCTTTGATAGTGGGCTGTGTAAAGATATTTTTACACATAGTGTGTGTGTTTGAGGGGGTCACAATGTATGTGTTACTTGTCTGGGATCAAAGCAGCGATTCCTTTCATCTTGATCTGCAGGTGTCTGAAAAGATAAATAGACAGCCTATCTATCTTTCCCCCCCAGCGGTAGAACTGTGTTAAAGTCCGGTGTGGACAGGGCTCCAAATCACAGCATAATTGAGTTAATGGAGAGTGTTGAGTTGAAGCGTAGACCAGAAGCACTGATTGAAGGTGTGAGTGTATGGGTTTATGGTAAAAGTGTTGAATGACTGCAACTTTCACAGATTATTAGGTGGTTACATGAAGTGTGAAATATCACTGTAAGCTTCAGCTCCAAACCTCGCTGTCCTCATGCTGCCACATCTTTGTCCTCTTGGGCAGGCTTTTTCATTTTCTACTTCAGCACGTGGACAGTAGGGGGTGCTTATGGTTAATGAGACTGCCTTTTAAATTCTGCTTTATTTCAAGTTGAGTCTCATTCTTGTAGTTTTGTCCATTAATTCTGTTCAGTTGATAATGTTATACTCACTAAAGTAATTGCTGAGATTTAGAAATACAACCCAGGTTGCAGTAAATCAGAATTATACTTTCAAGGAATAGGTTGATATTTTGGAAACCATTTTATCTACTTTCTTGTTTAGTTAAATGAGAAGATTGATATCACTCTTATCTGTTAAGTATAAAGTTACAGCCAGCAGCCAGTTAGCTTAGCTTAGCATAAAGACTAAAATCATGTGAAAACTAGCCTTGTTCTGTCTAACATATCAAACTCTGAACACCAGCACCTTTGTGTTTTATAAATTCAGTATGTTTTATAATTATACATTTTAGAAATATAACGTTTGTCCCTTAAAATAAAATTAAATCAAAGTCTTCCTGGATGAACAGATGGAGTTGGGCACTGACAGATGAACATAATGGACTTTCAGATGGGTGCTGTGAAGATCACTGTTACACAGGATGCAATGAATCACAATTTGAATCTCTGGTGAATGTGATGAGTGTTAAAACTGCCCCTATTAAGGGCCATGTAATGGACTGAGAACAGGAAGTGGTTTGGTGAAACAATAATGGCCTTCATTGGGTCGACGCTTTAATGTTTCTTAAAATGCGGCTCAGTATTTCGGTATTTCCTAGATTTGGACGTGGGTGTGGAAAACAGCTCATCACTAGAGGAGACTTCAGTAATGATTTTGCTGAAGACTCCTCAGGGCGGGACACATCTGTATTGATTTTTCTCTACACATACAGGTCTTCATCTCTATCTTGATAACTTTGCGCTTGTTGTCCGGCTTTGCTGTCAAATCCCTTTAATTGCGCTAATAAACAATCATCTTCCACTAATCCTTTGAAGTGAATTCAAGAGAAGGCTGTGTTTGTACATGTGTGCCGAGCTTCGCTGTAGTTGCATGGCTTGTGTGTACTCGTATGGCGTTCGACTGTCCAAGTGTGTTTGCGCGGGTGCTTCCTGTCCTTTCTACACCACACTAACCAACCAGCTGTTTAGACAGGCTGTGGGATGTGCTGTCACTGTCTAGCTGCAGGCTGTGACTGTTGCATATAGCAGAGAGAGGTAAATATAAATATGGGATGAACCTGTCAGTAGTATGGAGGCTGCCTTGGGCACCATAGAGGTTAAAACCGAGTTCACATTGACTGGCATAGTTTTGCTCTCCTAGTGCTCCATCGGCCCACTCTGTCTGTGTATACAAATATATATATTATATATGTATAAATGTGTACAATTGCCTGCTTCTGTTGAGTAAATTCATGATCAGGGTTATGGAAATATGGTTAAGGGTTAAAAATCATGTTAAGCTCCCTTTCCTTTCACGTTTCCCCTCTCTGGGCATAAAAATCCCACCTTTTTTTCTTCAATTTTACTGGTTGGCGAGACCGATCCCATCACTCTTGTCCATGACATACTGATCCCTCTCTCCACTCTTCCGCTTATGTATGTATTGTGGCTGGTCAATATTGTCACCTCGTGTGTGTTAGTGTGTGGAAAATTGTGTCACAGTGGTGGAAAGAGGAACCTCGGGTGGAGCTTTGAGTAATACCCTTTTAATAGATAGAAGGAAATTGGCTGAAATTGGCTTCAACTGCTCTTCTGTTTCTTCTTCATGGTCACCATATCTATTTCAGGCAGTACTGTGGCGCCTAGTTGCTTAGTGGAACAGAAAGGGTGTATTTGCTCAGTGGCTAGTAAACTGTCCGTTACTCCACATTTCATCTTTAGAAACTCCAGGGTGGAGGATGGCTTGCTTGGAAATAATTTCCACACTTGTTGAGGAAAGACTGAAGTATTGGTTTGAATTATTTGGCTGCATGCAAACGTAAATAAAGTACACGCTCTCACCACACAGAGCACTTGTTGAAGTGGGCACGTGCCTGGACAGAACTCCTGGCAGTCGTTCATGGAACGTTAACCGGGCAACCGTCAGCCCATACAACCCTCTCTGACCATGAATGAGTGTACAGTGTTAGTCAGCCACTGGTCACGTCAGTGTAGGCAACAGAATCTTAGTTTTCCGGTCACGCCATGTTGCTGGGACACAAATGGGCCAGTTATGCAACCAGACGCCATGACGGCTTGTGTGTTTTCATCCTGTGTTTGTAAGCATGACCTCACATCCCTGGAGGGGTGGGCAGAGGTGGGTATTGAAGTGGCACCTTATGTTCCTCTACCCCAACATGTTAGGAAAACACTTAAGTAAGAACATTGGTGGCCTTTAAATTGGCACTGATTACTTTGATTCAAGCAGACCATTCAAGGGGACATTTATATGGAAAATTAGGCAAATGTATGTCTGCCTGTGTTTATGTGAGCAACTCTGTGAACGCTACGTGTGTGTGTGTGTGTGTGTGTGTGTGTGTGTGTGTGTGTGTGCGCATAGCTAAGTGATACTCTGAATCAGAGGTCTTAGCTTGTCTCTTTAGGCTGTTAGTCTGGCAGGGAAAAAGGTCTTTTTCCCCCTTGAGGTGATGCATCAAAAGCAAGCAGCCAGCTTCTGAAACAGACACAAAAACCCATGCGCATCAGACAGAAAGCCTCAGAGACACACACTCACTCACACACACCACTCTCCATTTTTATGATTCCATAATGCATTTAAAACATCGCTGTATACCCAGACCTATTCACTTATGCAATTATCCCTCTCAGTCCCATGTCTCAGTTTAACCGAGAGGTCATAATGTCTTTGTCAGAAGTGCTGAATCACTGGCTTCTTCAACCTTTGAGTTTCAGTATATTTGGTGTGATTGAGGGCCTTAATAATTGCGGTCTTGGGCTGTACTGTAGCGTCTCCCACAGCCTCTCAGCACAGCAGTGGTGCTTTTCCCTCCAGAGACACAGAGTCGCAACCAAAACCCCCAAATGACTGCCTGTGAGGCAGAGCAGAGGGCTAAACCCCCGCCTTAATACCCAGTTTAAACCTCACTGTTATTGCCACCAACAAATAATTCCCTTAAAATGGCTGATCTGAAGGTTTGACTGATTTTGAAATAAATTGTCCCTGTATATCACTTGGGTCAAAATTACTCTTGTGGCTTTGCAAGTCAAATAAGTGGTGGAGAACTGTGCCGATATCATCTGGACGTCTAGACCAGCTGGTCGACCCTTGCCAATCGTCTTGTGTACATGGTCATTACGACGACTATTATGTGGAGCAACTACAGTCTGTGTTGTCAAATGAATTTCTGAAAGGCTAATTGTATGACATCTTTGATCCGCTGTTTGATCCACAGCCAAGCATTTAGACTAATGGAACTGTATTGATTTGTGTGCTGTTACTCAAAGTCTCCCACTCTCTCTCCCTCCCTCTCTCTCTCTGTTTACCTTCTTCTTCCCCTTTTCTGTTCCCCCTTCATTTAATGCTGCTCGCCTCCTACCTTTTAATCATACTTTACCCCCCCCCCCCTTCTTACCCTCTATTCCTCTCCCACAGAGGCTGGACATGCTGACAAGTATCTACTCCATGTCGCCCCCTGAGGGTGGTGTGTGGGACAGCATGAGTGGTGCCACAGATGTGCTGACGTGTGTCTACATGCCAGACGGTGTGACAGTCCAAGTTCCCCTCAGAAGAGACCACACAGCGGCAGATCTTCTCTCTGCAGCCTGCAAGGTTGGGTTGGCGGCCAGTTGCAGAGAAATGATGACACGTCACCACAACAAAAAACAGAACAAACTACACAAAAGCAGCAGTGTCATTTGGATATAGTTGTCCAGTAACGTTTTTACATAATCCTGCCATTCCACTTTATGGTGCGGATGTGTATTTTTCTGATTACAAAATGAATGTTCTAGAAATGTTCAGCTATGTCAGGTGTGGTCATGTTAATGCATTGTTGAAGCATCTATAGCTGCAGATCCGGTTGTATGATGCTCCCAAGAGCTTGAAATAACACACTTGTTCATCCAATGTCTGACTTCACATTCTACTAAGAATGACTGCAGATAGATGGACACACACTTACACCATTGTCCCTTTGGCAAAGCTTTTTTGTTTACCGCAAAATTCACCCAGTGTAAAGTCGGCGAATAATTTACACCTCGGCTGTACAGCAGCTGTCGGACTAAGCGTTGGTGCGTGAAATAAGTTGGGTGATTTTGTGCATGCAGGCGGCTGAACATTAAGGGACTCTTGTGTAAACAGGTGAAACAGCTGGACCCGGGCCTGCACTGCCTCCGACTGCACAGACGAGCGGGGCAGGATGTGGAGGTTCGATATGTGGCTCCTGGGGAGCTCCTCTGTGATGTGGTGAGGAGGGCAAAATCACACATACATACACAGTGCACTTCATTATCTGCTCTTTATTTAATGTGTATTGATTTGTTTGATATCACCCTGTAGGTCAATGATCAGCTGGAGGTGGTCCCAGTTAATGTGTTTACGATGCACATGAGCAGGCCGAGGGGCAGTGGTGACTTTGGTGAGTTGGTCACACATGTGGACTGATTTAGGTCTAGTTACACTCTGTAATTTTATCTACACCTCATCATCCTATGATCCTTCTGTTGACCTAACTGTCTTTGTTGCTTTCTTTGTTTTTCTTCCTCCTACCAGGTTTTGCAGTAACAGGACACATAGACACCCAGAGAAACAGCAGGATTTTTGTCAGTGAAGTGCTTCCTGATGGACTGGCATTCAATGAAGGTGCCTTCCCGCTTAAGAAATAATCCTGAAACCATCGATGGCAGTATGGCATGTGTGTGACTTTTCCCACCTCTTTTCTGAAACGTGCTTGTCCTGTGTTCCCAGGTCTGCTTCCGGGCGATGAGATCCTGGTGCTGAACGGCCAGTATGTGTCGGGCCTGGACCTAGCGCTGATCCAGACACTTTTTGCTGAACAAACCCTGCACCTGAGCCTGAGGCGGGCCGGACCACTGCCGCCAACCGTGGCTTCCGACCACCTGGCCCCTCCTCTCAAACAGGACCAGGAGGTTCGCAGCAAGCACCACCGAGCCAAGTCCTCCTCAGGTGCTAAGATCCAAATGACATTAAACCATATAAAAACATGTATAGATCTAATCATTAGTAGGAATGTATTTGTACTCAGAGGCTATAGATTTTTACTTAGTGGAAACCCTTAATAATAAAATTCATTTTGATTTTGATACACTTTAGTTTCAGTTTGTTAGCCCCCCCCTTGTCTGTGACAGATGGTGAGAGAGAGAAAAAGAGACACACAGATAGAGAGAGAAATTTTAACTGCTGCGAAATGCTTGGCACACCCATCAGGGTAGCGCTTTCCCAGATTTGTGTGTGTGTGTGTGTGTATGTGTGTATTTATATGTGTGTGGATGGATGGATGGATGGATGGATGGATAGATAGATAGATAGATAGATAATATGAATGCACCACTAACAGTTTTTTCTGTAAGCAAGCTGTGTCTTTCTACCACCGAACAGCCTGGATCTGCCATAGCTCAAAGTTAAAGCCCAGTTTGCAGATCAGCCCCGATCAGTTTTATAAAGAACTATATCTACGTAGGTTTGGCTTTGTGATGTCGTTTTGGTCTGTACTTTTTTAAGGAAGTGGTATTCATGTCAACAAAAAAGTTACTCAATGTGACGTTGCTCACATTAGCAGCATATACTGAGAATTTTGGCAGTTTTCTCACCTAAACCGCAAAATTACCACTACACTTCCGTTCTTGTTAAGATCTCGTTCAGATCACTACTTCCTCAAAAGAGACTTTTCACTGTCAACAGAAGAAAAGCAGTAGAAAAAAGCTCTGCATGAAGTTTCACAGCTCGGTGTATTCTCGGGAAGAGGAAAAGCTACGAGGGGCTTTTGACCGGAGAGGGCTCATTAGTATCCTGTCAGGTCGGTTTAATCTCACTGCAGACGCGAGGTGTCAGAACTGAACACTAAGGTCATCCATGTCGCTGGACAAACACAGCTGATACCCAGCTGGTAGAGACACATTTGTCTGTTTAAGCCTCTCACCACAGGTAACGGCAATTCAGCTCAACTTAAGGAAATGATGTGTGGTAACGTCAAGATTTTTTTGTAAAACATTGATATGGTCTTAGATTAGATCAGATTATAACCTCAATTGCAAACCACCGTTCTGGAAAGTTGTCTTGGTTTTATCAGGGAATTTCCATTATAGGACATCAGGCACACTGTACTGCTAGGCACTGGGGGATGTTTTAAGAGCTTAGTGTTTTTTTAGTAAAAACTAGGAAATTTTATCAAAACATTACTACTGACATTGTCCTTCAAAATATCCACAACATTTGATGCCTCTTTAATGACTTTTCTCAGTATTTCAAGAATAAAAGCTGTCCAAACAAACAGTGAGTCCCAGAGAAATGTTGAGTATCATTTAAATGAAAGTCATTCATTAGTGTTTTCTCCGCTACAGCCATAATTGAACACAAAGGGATTAATGACTTGAAGGTCTCATTACTGTAAGTGGAGTGATCAAAGTGCCTGCAGTTTTCTTCTCTGTCTCTAGAGGGCATATGATCCCAGGCAGGCTGATAAGGAGGCAGGGAGGTAAATGGCGCGGGGAATTAACACTTGCCTGACTTTCTTTATGGCATTCCTAGAAGGAAGCTGTCTGTCATGTCAATTCATTCAGCCTGATGCAAACGTTCGAGGCAAGACATGATGAATCAGATGACTAGATTTCCGTTGTAACTCTGTTCTGTCGGTCTGACATTTGGTTGACAATGATTGTCAGCTTAAGAAAGAGGAGTTGAGCTCCACAGGAGGTCCAGAAGTTTTTCTTTTGTTTCCTGCTGTCACATTGGCCTGCCTCCCAGGCTATCACCAGTAATAAAGTATTTTCATGTGCCAGCTGATAGAGAGTGTGTCCTCTCGACCTTGAATTTGAGGAGAAGCAGCCAAAATCTGTTAAAATGTTTTCAAAACACTCAATTAATACTATCATATCATCCTGTCAGGACAGTTCATATGGTAATAGACATTTCATTAGGTGAGACTTTCAGGAAAACCAGCAAACTATTTCTTCAAGGAGTTTTTTAGTCAAACAAGAAAAGAGATAATACCGTCTTTAATTAGGGTTGCCAAATGAGTTTTATTTTCTTTTTTCGGGGGTAACTGAATGCCATTGCCATTTTTAGACTCAAGACATTTTTAAGTTCTGTGTAACTGGTAGACGCCCATGATGGTTTGAGTCTATAACCAGACAGCATTGTTTGTGTTTTATGGTTGGTAGAAGGATGTGCTTCAGCAAAAAACACTTCAGTGCAGATGCAGTGACACACACACAGTGACTAGACCTAATGTTAAAACTGTCCCCTGTCTCTCTCTCTCCCAGATGTGTGCGCTGCAGCTGATGGCAATGAGTCCCTGTGTATAGGACTGGAGAATGGTCACTCCCACTGTGCACACAGGCCTGTTCAGCACAGCAAGGTAGGAGGGGCCCGAGTGTGAGTGTATATATTCTTAAAGAAAGTATTTCAATTGTCTCGTAGACATCCAAATACGGTACCCCTCTCTCTCCTCCCAGGTTTGTTTGTGTGAATAAAAGTGTGCACAGTGAGTGTGTTTGTGCCCACTCACAGTGGCAGCTGCGGGGCTGTCAGAAACCAGACTGGCACCAATCCGCAGCATTACCATAATTAGGATACTCCATCATAGCCACCGGTATAAACACAGCTTATTGCTGTCATGCAGACAGAGAGGAGAGGCTGTGTCACACTCCCACTGCCTCCTACACACACACACACACACACACACACATATATATATATATACATGCACATGAAGACATATGCCCGAGGGCAAAGCTAGATCTCTCATAAGAAGCAGTAGTCTAATATCCCCACCTTCACTCAAACATAAATATCTGTCGTTATATTAACAGCTGCAGATGTTTTATTTAGTGAATATATTGAAGACATCTTCTTGCTTGTGACATATTCCTGGTGCTTGTCTCTTGGCTTTGTCTTAAACATGATATAGGTATCCTGCCGTTAATACAACTCTTGAATTCCCTCTCAAATCAGTATTAGAGAAACATCTCTTCTATAAATATCCCAAATGGTTGTCCCAAGGGATTTATGGCAGATTGTATGCCTATTTCTGTCCCGTCTGTTGTTGAATATCCGGTCAGGTTTTTGATATGTAAACCAACTTTATTGAAGTCATTAAACTGAGCATGAGCATGTCCTGTTGGGAATTACGCCTCAGCGCTGTGGTAATGTAATGCGGAAGATTGTGTGTATGCTTGTGTTTAACGAGAGCAGTAATGAGTGTGTGTGGTCATCACGAAAAGCCATGTGTTAATGATGTAGACATGGCTGGAAGCCCGAGAGCGGATGTGTGTGCGTTCATGCATATCTGCCATCTCTTGCATCATTCAGCTAATATTTTGTGTCCTTTTAAGGCATGTAGTTGTTAACAACGATGTGAGTGCATGTTTGGCACACTTTTACCAACCTGCTCATTATGTAATATGGGTTAAATGAAAAAGGGAATAGGCAGTCATGTTGCTGCTCATTGAAAGTAAATCCAGGCCAAATATCCAGAAAGCATCACTAATTGCTGTGGCTGCCATGGCTTTATTGTAATTGGCTGTGTCAGAAGATGCCATTCAGTATTTGACCCCAGGTCAGCCAGTAGGTGGATTAGAGAGGACAACTTGCCCTCATCTCCTCTCTCCATTCTGACTCTATTCGTCTTCTCTTTTTTTTTGCCCGGCGACATGAGTCAGTCCCACTGCGCTGGGATCTGCACTGCACCACTGCTGCTGATGCTCAGCTCCCTGCCGTTTGTCTTTTACTGAGGAATGAATGGAAGATAGGTGTGTGTGTGTGTGTGTATGTGTGTGTGTGGGTGGGAGGGAGGAAGGTTTATGAATGTCTGTGCTTATGTCATTGCATGCGTGCACATTTGAGGCACAAAAGGGAAAAAGATCCCTGCCTCCATCAGGAAGAATCAGCCACTGTGAAGGAGATGAAATTTTATAAAATATGGTGGGATATTGGTGCTGGTAAATCAGATTTCTTCTGTCACGAAGAGCGGAATTTAATCACTGCATCTGAGGCGGGGAGAAGAAATCCAGTCACCGGGTAGAAAATCAGCTGTGTATCAGCATTTAGATGCACACATGCGTGCGTTCCGAAAGTCAATAGAGATGGATGGAAAGGAAGGACTAATTTCAAGCCTCTTGTCACACCTTGTAATCGGCCGCTAGACTGACTACTTTTGATTAATTGGTCCGTTGCATTCCAATTTGTGCTTATTACACAAGAGAGATTTGGATATGTGTGTGTTTTTTGAGGTGAAGTGCTTACTAGGCACAGTTAAAAATGTTGTTTACCATCGGGATACTGATTTTGATGCCAGTGAGTTACTTAATGATACACTTGGCTATAGAGCGCCATGGCAGTTGGTTTAACGCAGTGATGTGGTACCATTATGAGCTCGACCAATAGATTGCAGAAGATAACTGAATTTGTCCGGACTATCTCCCACGAGGCGTCCGCAGATTGAATTGATTTGACATGCACTGCAGTGTTGTAGTGAAGTAAAGCGGTCGGAAGAATGCATATAGGCGAAACCAGAATGGCTGCATCCATTTTGTTAATGTCTCACCTAATTTCCACTAGTTTAGCAACTGAAAGGCTGGAGTAGAGGCTTGATGGGGGTTTGTTGGCGGGCAGGTTAACACATTCTCAAGCACACATGTGAACACACACAGATCTTTAACAAATCGATCCAAATAGACAGATGGACGGACGTGGGAAGTAATCTGGCATGGTCGGGTTTTACCATATGGGACCAGCCCACTTTAGGGAACTCCCACGCATGTATCCATGCACATGAACTTACCAGGATATATTGAAGGTCCATATCACTAAAAACTCATCCATTGTTTTAATGTAGGGCTGAAACAATTAGTGGATTGCTGAATAGAAAATCATGATGATCTGATCATTGAATAATTGTGTCAATTTGTGTCAAGTCATTTTTTAAAACAAAAATGCCCAAATTTCACTGTTTCCAACTTCTGATTTTCTTAGACTGCTATGATAGTAAACTAAAACATTTTGAGATTTGGATTGTTTGAATATGTTAACATGGGATTAAGGGAATTGGTTAATAAAAAAAGAGACTGCATGATTCCATCTAAGTCATTTTTTTTTGCCTAAAAATTTCAACATTTTAATGGTTTCAGCTTCTTAAATGCAAATCAAATAGCATTTTCTGGTTTTTAGGTCTTGCATAGTAGCATCTGACTGAGAAACGGAGACTGAGAAATTGAGACATTGTCTCCAGATTAATGAATAATGAAAATAACAAGTAGTTCTAGCCCTAGTTTCATCTGTTTTTTGCATTTATGTGAAATATATGTGTATATATTTATTATATAATAGCAGCCATATGTTTTACACATTGTAAAGTGGCCAGTCGTGTCTTGCATTAAAGCAAAGGTTAAACAGCGGACAGACATATTAAGCCTCTTTGCTTTTGTCCAGACTAGACGTTTCAGTAAGAGCATTTAGATGGACTTAGGAAGAAAGCTATGATGTTAGTACAGAGATATTTGGCTTGATTGACTTGATTCAACTAGTGATGTTATTATGCTTCTCCCCTGAATTATAAGATGACATAAACATAGCAGACTTCAACATTTGTGTTGTTTCTTACCTCTTGCTCTTTTTGTCTGTTCTCAATCTTTTGAATCATTTTTTTTTTACTCGTCTCTGTGGATGAGAGAAGTCTGAGAGGTGTTTTAACAATGTGTGACTAACAGAAAGTTGAATAATTCAGTTTCGATTCTCCTCTCTTATAATGGGCCCTAGACTTCAAAAAGATATGGTAGATGCCTGCGGATATTAGGTTGTATCGTCTTCTTCAAACACGATCCCATCTTCCTTAGAGCTACAACCATCCCCTTCCCAAATTTTAGAGAATCTACTTCACCCCGACTGCTGTGTGTGACTGTCTGTGGATGGGAGATGGGGGGGTAATTTAGAGAGGTGTGTGTGTGCGTTATGACTAAGCCCATCAGCCGCCATCTGGCCATGAGTAGGCTAATAATCTGGGCTTACTGCTGTCAGTGCAGTTAATGCTAGCCTGCTCTTGTCAGTCCACTCCACTGAAAACAAGTTGGGAAAGACATAGCTCGAGATAAAAACTTAAAAGGAAGAAGCGACAAAGGCACCAACAGGGACCCATATCCAACATGACCCAGATCTGGCTGGAATGACCACACCAGGGGTGCCTGGCGCAGCCATGACAGTAACCATACCAATTACAGCCCCAACTGTGAATGATGAAGATCCTCGGCCATGCCTCTACCTCACCACCTTAATCGAGCTCTTTTTGCCGGACCAATCGCCTGCCCAGGCCCTGTGCTCCCTCCTGGCCATGTGCTGGTTCTGGCGTTCTGGCTCCGAGGCCAAGGAGAAGGACCTGTTCCTGGGCTCTGTGCTGCTCAGTCTGGGACGGTTCCTCAAAGACAAGCTGGCCTGCCTGGTTCAGGACATGGCTGCCTGCCTGTCCTGCCACAGAGACGTCAAAGGGGACAAACAGCCGGTAACTATGCGCTGATGTGCTCCTTTCTCTTGGGAGGTTTTAAGTCGGGTAGCTGATACTATGAGTCTTCACACTAGAGCTGCAAACTTTCACACAACTCCCACACCCTTCTGTGTGTATTTGCTGAAAATATCTCCGCGCTTGCAAGTCTAGACTAGTTTTACAGTCAGAGAATTCAAATGCCTTTGATTTGCATTTTATTAGCATTTTATTTACAGCCTGCATATAAAGTATCATGTACAGTGTACATTAATTACTTGCTACATTTTTAGCTATGCCAGTGGCATGGCTCTAGGGATGGCATATCTCAAAAACTATGGGATGAATTGCTATGTAATTTGTGGTAGGTAGGTAGATTTATTTTGTCACAATACAACAGGTTACAGAGTGAAATTGAGTATGTAACTCCCTTCTGCTACGTAGCAGACAATATACATTAATATAGAAGCAATTATAAAAATGGTAAACAGAAATAAACTTTATCCAGTGGAGCAGTGCTGAGGATGAATTTGAGTTTAAGTCTGATAGCTTGGGGGGAAAGCTGCTCTTCAGTCTGGTTGATGCGGCAGCAGAAACTTCTATATCTCTTACAGATCTTTGTCTATATTTCTGCAGATACCCATGGTGCCCAGGGCATGAAGCCTAATCACTCTGATGATCCCCTAAATTTTTATGTAGTGGTATCGTCAATCAGGAATTAATTCTGATTTGTCCAATATTTAGGTTTTTGACCAACTACGTGCAAAACTAGGGACTTTCCCAACAGCCTCAGCTGTACTATTGCTAGCTACCAAATCTTAGCATGCTAACACGCTAAACTAAGATTGTGAAGATGGTAAACTTCATCTGCCAAACATCAGCATCATTTTTTAGTATTGTCATTGTGAGCATGCTGACTTTAGGATTTAGAAATAGTGTCATATACAGAGCTGCTAGCGGGGCAGTGGACTTCGTCATGCTTTCTACCCAGTTTGTCCCAGCAGGCGCCCTCTACTCAACCCTTTTCTGGTGATCTTTAATTGAACTGTTCACTTGTAAGATTTATAGTGTAGGCAGATGGGAGCAGGTCAAAAGGTCATGGTGTTACCTTTTGCTCTGTCTCTCCTGCCTTTATTGCTACCCATGATGTTATCTCAGCAGTATGGGCTCTATTAGAATTAATTGTATTGGTTTGACTAGCAGTTAGTCTCTATTGGCTTGTATTCTCTCTCAAATGGTCACCTTGTGTGCCTGGTAGGTCTATTATCTGTCAGTATCATGCCATCTTTGGCAGTTGTATGGTGTGGATGGTCCAGGGTGCTGGGGTTGCTTCTTAATCAACCAGATAGAGCATTTTCCAGGTCAGGAAGGGGAAATGGGGCACCACAGGGATTTCCATTAGTTATTCCACGACTTGTTTGTCATCAACGTTGGCAACAAGCATTTCCACTTAACTTTTCATTTAGTTTTCAGCATCTTGGTGGAGTAAGAATAGTGTATAGTGTTGGCATTACTTTGCCTTTGTACTAGCAGTCTTGCAGTGGAGTGGATCTGAATAGCCTAGGGGACTCAGTAGAATGGGTGCTTTAATCTGGAGCTGGCTTCATTATTAAAACACACTCCTCTCCCAAAGTCCTCCGAGACTTGGCGGAATAATATTTGTTTAGGGTGAATAATAAAAGGCGTAAATGGGCTTGAATGGAGCGCGACGGTACCAGCCCTCCCTCTCATCTTCCTCTCTCCTCCCCTCTACTCTGTTTGATTTATGAGGATGCGTCTTCTTTTATTGAGCTTTGAAAAGAAGATGGCATCGTGGCACTATAGCCCGCTAACATGGCAAATGAATCACTGGACTGCCTACCGGCCAACGGGGGCCTCCTTCCTCTCTCCCTTAGTGTCATGACAAGGCTGTTTCCTGTGAGCGATGGGTAAAGCCAGCCCCAGGGGCACGCCTGTATTTCATCCTCTCTTCCTCTCCCTCCCCACTTTTGTTTGCTTTTTTCAAATAAGATGGGCCCTCTCCGCTGGTAGAGCATTTCTCCTTTGATTTGATCTGTACATAATGACTCCATTGGAGCGTTAAAGGGAGACTGAGACCGTGTTTTAGTGTTTATCTCTGCAACTGCCTAGTTTAACAGAGCTGGGCTGTGTATTGTTATGTGTGTTTACACCCATCAGTTTGGAATATGACACACACTACACTGAATAATATTTTGTGTTTGCATGTGGCAAATACGGGGGATGAAAACCAGCATGGTACTGGAAGTGCATGTGATAACAGCCAACAGTAAGGATCATGAGCATGGAGGCGTCAGTATGCCTCAAAGAAAGTGCGTATTTCACTCCCATTCTCTCTTTCCTCCTGTTTCCTGTCAATTATCTACTGTATCTCCAATAAAGACATAAAATGCCCCCAAAAATACTAAATATGAAATTCCCTACTGTCAGCTCCTAGAGTTTTGGAGGGGAATTAGAGGAACAGTAGAAGGAACCTTGACATGCACCTTGACACTGCATTGTCTTCTTATTAGATATAAAACAAGAAAGAAACCATTCTCCTGTCAGCCGAATCATTATCCCTTTAATTATTGTCTTCCCGCACAGTGCTTGTAAAATTTGGTTATGATCAAGCCAGTTTGGAAATGGACAGAGCTTTCATCCTTTTATTTATGCCACATGAAAGTAACCTGAGCATTGAGCAATACATGTTGCGCTTTATTCGTATGCGAGGCCATAGTTAACATTCCTGCTCTGCTACCCCCACCGGCTCAGAGCCTCCCAGTTTTGAGTCAGCCATTCCACTGTGTGTGGAGGTAACAAGCCAGAACAGTCTGCATTGTACTGCTGCTATTGAGAGACTGGACACTGATACAGCCCCCAGCCTCTCAATTCAGCTCTCTGGAAATTACACCGAGGTCACATGGAGCCGAAAAGGAGGGGAAGAACCAGAGGAAGAGGAAGGAGGAATGGGGATATCTGGAGGCAAATGGACAGAGGGAAGTAGGATTGATGGCAGGATGTGAAAGCAGAGATCTAGGAAGACCAGTGCTGATGGAAAGAGACGGACAGTGAGATAGGAATTAGTTGCCAGGGGAAGAGCTCCCCTCTGTTTGCTCAAGCCAAGTGGCCACACCGTCCACTACTGATAGATATGCAAAAAAAAGCCGTCAGCAAGCACTTTTTCTCTGACTACGCTCACAGAACGGCAGGACTCGGGATCAATGACTCGATCCCCATCAAAGCCCACTCTGCCTTAGAGGCATAGGAGTACTCAAGACTGAGGCTTCTGACCTGGGCCTAGCAGGGAGACAGGCAGCAGTGGACACTGTAGAGAAAGCAGGGAAGGAAGAGGAGAGGTGAGAAAAAGTTGACGAGGGGAGAAGAAAGAGATCTCAAGCCAGCTAATCAGTTTGGCCAAGTTGTATAACCACACACCATTGCCGGAGCCGTCATGCCAGCATCCAGGGGAGGAAGGCTGCGTCGGAAGGGCTGCTCGCTGGCCCGAAGGACCCAGCGGCAGGCCACAGCAGCATGGAGGCTGCTCTACAGACTGCTCTTCATGGTGAGCAGAGGATTGGGAGAGCAAGTGAATATTTAGAGTTTAAAACTGTTTATATTGTAATATTTGATGCAGTTTTAATGTAGGGTCCTCATTAAAAGAGACGAAAGTCATGAGCACTCTGCTGTATTTTTGAGTATCACTGCTCCTGAAAGTGAGTGGGTACAATAAAGGCTTTTTGGATTAATATTGATATAGATGTGGTTTAATTTCAGTGAGGAGAAGGCTGCCACATAGGTTTAGCATGTGTGTCATGGGAATTTCTTTTGCCAGTTTGGAATGAAAATGTGACTGGATTTATAAAATTGAATTCCACTTGACTTAAGGGGTGCAGCATTTCTGTGTATGGCAGTTGACTAAATATGAAAAGAAAATGTTGCCGGACGCTGTCAGACGGTGATCGAGTAGATAGAGACAAAAAACCACAACAGCCTTTCACTTTATTTTTTTTTTTTTGCCTGCAGGTCGACAAAGACCTCTTTTCTAAATTAACTAAAGGGCACACATGGAGAGTAGAGGTAGAAACATGATCCAGAGCTGTCAGCAAGAATGCCTGAATTGGGGTACACATCACCACTGTCTTATCCACTTGTCTTTCCTGGCACTCCCGGTCTTTTCTCTCGCCTCTGCTGGCTCCCATCCTCAGCTCTTAATTGGTTATTTGGGCTAGCTGTCAGGCTGTGTTGGTGGGATTGTTGTGAGGCAATTGCAATTCCTGAGTCATGACAGTGTGTAGCAACCCCCTCCCCCCTCTTTCTTTCTGCCCACCTCTTCTTGTCACACTCCAATGCAGGTGTCTGCCATTTAGTGTTGATGAAAATCATACTTACTTTTTACTCAGAGGTAAAAGTGTGTTTCCATGTGCACATGTTCCCAAACGTCCAATCAAGCATATAGGTTCTTTTTTTCCCACAAGCTCAGTGACTCCTCAATCATCTCATTTGTGTGTGTGAGAGACGAACATGAGCCCATATCCTTCCAGTGTGTGGGTGTGATGAGAATTAACTCGGCACTTGAGTGGCAGTGTGTGCTACCGGGTCCACACACATGTTTCTAGAGACCCAGGCAGGCCTCACCCTTTCCTCTGGACGCTTGTAGCTGAAATAAACAGCAGATATGCGTGTTATCTGTCTCCACAAGGCTGCTCTCCCCTGTCTGGAGCTTCCAGTGAACTATTTGATGAACATGTCACTCTGATATCCTTCAACCTCTGTGTTTCCTTCAGGCAATCTCCCCCTGTCCGCCCGCCTGGCGCAATATGTATGGTTTCCCACAGTGTGTATCAGTGAATGAAGGCTGACTGGCACTGTGTGTGGCAGTGTCATCAGTGTCTGAAGTTTATTTTGTAATCTTTAACGGGATAGTGTGTGTTGGTAGCTGTACTTACATGGGTTATATTCTAAGGTTACTTATAAATTCCTTGAGGAGAAGTGTTTACTTTTTACATGAATGTTGACATACCTCCATCCATCCATCCATTATCTACAACGGCTTACATTTTGCAGGGTCGCAGGGGGCTGGAGCTGATCAGCTCAGACGTTGAAGTGCATGATTGTAATATATATTATGTACTCCAACCAGAGAAAGTAGCACTTTTATACTAAATAAACCTTCAACTCAATTATAAGCATAATAGCCATTCCAGCGCCATGGCTAAAATATTGGTCTGCCCGCTACATACCTCATATATTGTTATGAAATGTTGACGTTCATCCCCCCCTCAGGATGAATTACGTAAAGCAAATGACCAAATACCTGCAGAACTAATGACATCCCCATTAGCGTCCACTCTACTTTGTGTTTAGTGCTAATTGGCCAATGTTAGCATGCTAACACGCTAAACTAAAATGGTGAACATCGAAAAGCATTACACCTGCTAAACATCAGCATGTTAGAATCATCATTGTGAGCTTGTTAGCATGCTGACGTTAGCATTTAGTTCAAAGTACTGCTATGCCTGTCTCACTGATCTGCTCGTATGGTTGTAGACTTGTTTTGACCATCACAGTTGGAGCATCAGGTTTATTGTCAGCACAGTTGGTGTGTATGTCCATTTGCAGTATATGTGTGTGTGTTGTGCTCTCCAATCAGAACATTGGTCCCTCCACCAGTGCAGAGGGAGACATTAAGTCCCCTCATAATTACCATCCCGCATTCAAAGAGCTCTAGAGTGAAGCACTGTTGCAGGTGGTGGATCACTTGAAAGAATCTTAGCCCAGACATACATAGAGGCGTTTTCCCCTGCTCTCTGTCTTTCTTTTCCCTTTCTTTCCATCTGTCATTCTCACACAGTCTTCAGCAGGCTCTGTATTGTAGCATTGGAGGGCAGTCTCTGGAGTGACCATGCTATAATGAGCTAGCTGATGAGTCGCAGGCTTAATGGAAGGCTTGATTGTCTGTGGGCTCCCTGGGAGTGTGGGGGTGTGGGGGGTCAGGAGTGTGGGTGGTATGGATGGTAGCTCACACCAGTTTCAGAGCTGAACGACAAGCTTGCGCACACACATCTTGGGAAGTGTGTATATGTGTGCGTATTGATGCCTGCAGTGTCAGAATGAAGGCTATATCGATCCATGTGTGTTGCTGCACAGTCTTCAGTAGCGAGCTGCACTTGAATGCTTGCTCATGCGATATTTTAAATACCAACACACACACACGCACACATGCGCGCGCACACACAGTTTTGCCTGGCATTTTGGCCGTCCCACTGTGCTGTGTAGCTGTGCAGCAGATTGGAACCTGCTGTTACTGGCACTTACCATCCTCTGCTGATTCTAGTGCCTGGCCACCGATTATAATGCTGGAATAAGGAGGACTGGTCATCATGCGGCCATTTTTAGCATAAAACACAGTTCACAATTGATGGCTTGCGCACTACAGTCTAGCAAAGCTTGGTGCAGTTGATGAAGTGTTGTGCTTGAGTAGCTTGTCGGATAAGAAATTAGGATAGATTCTGATAAAGTGTACATACATTAACTGTAGTGCTTAAAAAGCTTATTCCATACAGTGGCAACCACCGTGTAATATAGAGAGAAGGGAGAGGTTTTTCCCCTCACTGCTTCTTTTTTATGTCCCAGGGAATAGAACAGAGGGCTTGATAATGGTTCATTTTCTGCCACAGACTACAAAATCCTACCCGCCACAGGCAAGACTTCGCAGTATGGTGCCTACGGCTGATGTTAATTTGCCTACCCCAGGCAATACAGTCCAATAAAAAGTAATGTGCATTATCTGTTTAGTTGAACACCTCTGTAAATGGTATGACGCTGAGTGCTTCATGGGGTTCCGCCTATCAAAGAAGTCTAAAACAGGCTGGAGGAACATTTAACTTTTTGTGAATGAGCAGGTATAAAATGAGATGCTTCTAACCCCCCTCCCCCACTCCCTCCTATACAAACTAATACATCACCACTTGGGATCTCCTAGGATGTCAACTTTTCCGGAATCGATGTGACACAAACCTGCATAACTGTCTGTTATGGATTTAGAAGAATAATGTAATGTGATATAATGATATCTGCTGGGAGTCTTTCAGATGCGCTGTAGAGTCTTTGATGCAAAGCCAATTAGCATAGAGTGCATAACTAAATCTCCATAGCAATCTTTTTATACCCAGGGGAATCACTGGACATGTAGTGTAGAATTATATACATCATTATTGAATACAGCTATGGATCTCAAATCATTAGTGTTGAATAGTTAAATGAGGTAAGTGTGTTAGATTTTTCATTTTAATAAATCCTTGACAATATGTTTCTGTGCAGATACATGCCTGTGTGCATGCATGCTGTGTTGTTTCTTATTATAAGTGTGATCCTCGTTTTATCCAGCTGGCTGTTATAATCCCTGAACTGCCTAACCTAAATACCCCCCCCTCTCTCTGTCGCCCCCTACAGAGCGTGGACACAGTGTGCACACTCTACCAGTCCTTCCAGGAAGGGACAGGCTCGGGCCCTGGGGGTCTGATGGACGACACCAAGGAACCCCCAGTTAGGCAGGGAGGGGGTCCCACGGGAGAGGCCACCCTACTCAGACCTTGCCCCAAGCATATGAGTGCCACCGAAAGGTTACGCAAGGTGATCCAGGAGCTGGTGGACACAGAGAAATCCTATGTGAAGGTGAGACCACAAAGCTTCGACTGCTGTCTTAAACTTGTACTTTCTAAATATTTAGAAATCTGTTGCACTGTCCTATTTTTTTACTGCTCCGTTATAAAAATTATATACTTTTTTGACTCTTGTCATTAGTGACATGTTGACATGTCTGTACGGTAAATATGAAGACAGCAGCTAAGCTTAGCTTAGCATAAAGACTGGAAATGGGGAAACAGCTAGCCTGGTTTTGCCCTGTGGTAATTAAATCTGCCTATCACAAGTGAAGTATAAAAAAAATGACAAGTTCTGGTTTTATGGGTGGTTGTGCCCTGACTATTTCTTGGCCGGGAGCAGTTCAGACTACATAAATTTTTTATTTGTACAAATTTAAAAAAGAGAGGGAAATAACGTTCCAGTTAGTGAGTCACACTGGTGCTGGTAGATCCAGCTGCTGGTTCCAACTACATATTTACTATACAGATATTAGTGATATCAATCTTCTCATCTGACTCTAAGCAAGAAAGCGAATAAGTGTGTTTCCCAAAATCCTTAACTTTTCTTTATTACTATAAGATGTTATGCTTAGGAGTGGGACATAAAAAGCTCTTCCTTCCCTCCTCCTCCTGTCTAGTTGTATTCATCTTCCTCCTGCCCAATAATTTTGCTGCTCTAATATTCTCCAAGACGACCTTTTCCTCCCTGACGCACATTAAAGAGCCGCATTCATGATCTTCTCGACTCTGCAACACTTGTCATGGCTGGCCTTTTCCCCCTTCCCCTCTTAATCTCCAAATTTTTCATGTCAAGTCCCTTTCCCTGTGCACTCCGCTTCTTCAGCCTGATGTTGGTTTATAATTGAGGGAGGAGATTGTCTTTCCAGAGTGCCTTGATGCAGGCCTGCTCGTCCCGTATCCATGCACCACTAGCGAGTGAGGCGGCTAGGGGAGGGGTCGAGGAGGAGGAAGCTCATAAATCAACCTAATGAGAATATCCCCACTGATACAAAGACAAGCTACAGCGACATTAAAGTAGTGGGGGGAGATGGAGGGAGAAGAGGGGGGAATGTGGGAGGGACACAGTTGGAGGTTATAAAGGGAGAAATGAGTAGTGATCAAGATGATGAAAGGGATTTTAAAGGACAGACAGGTTACAGAATAATATTTACAATTGCTGTTTGATTCCTTGTCACTGACCTTCTGGATTTCTTGTGTGCAGGACCTGGCCTGTTTGTTCGAGATCTACCTGAAACCCCTGCAGAATGAAACCTTCCTCACACAGGACGAGGTAGGTGGCGAGTGTGTGGAAACACGACGAGAGCTGTAGGGTCCAGGGGCGTGTTCCTGGGGAGGTGCTGAGGCTATACAGGGCGTCGAATTCATAGAGTGTTTATTACCCAGAGGTGACACCGATGAACTCTGCTAGGCCACATCTCCCTCATTACCGCTGTGACTGGCTGGAGGACAAATTAGCATTCCTCTTACACTGACCTTCTAGCATACCACAGAGACACACCAGTAAAAGCTCGCTTAAGAGTAAACCCACCCAATAAGCACTCACTTCAGATTCACACACCACAGTATAGCTGTCCCCTGATTTTAGTGCACATTTTTCATTAAGAAAATGGGGGTTTTCTCCATTTTAAAAAAACAAAAAAACACCTTCAATTAAACTGTCATTGTGTGTTGCTGTCACAACGTAAAGTAGTAGCTGCAGCATGCTAATGACCTCAGCACTGCAGTTTCCAGCCCTGTGTGCAGCGCTGATGCCAGGCGTGACCTCAAACACAGGACGTCTCTCCCAAGACACGCCAGTCGATAGGCCACTGAGCACTGGGGCAAATTAAAAGGCCATTATGGGACAATGGGACGTGTCCAGACACAAAACGGACAAGGGCACGTTAGCCCCCCGAACAGCTTTTAATGAAGGGATGTGTTGACTCTGGGTATGTGTGTCGGAGAGGGTGTATTAGACATCAGACATTTTTACGTGAAGCATAGCTTACCCGAAGTGCCTTTGTCAGAGATGGAACCATCAGAGTGGAGGTTTTATAACACTCCAGGGTGCCTGTCTGACTGACTGTTATGAATTACAAGCTATCTTGGCTCTTTTTTTTCTTGTAGCCTCATATTCCTTCACTCTCTCCCTTCTCCCCCTCCCACTCCTTTCTCCATTTTCTTCCATTTTCTTCTCATATATCACCTTCCCACAATTCCACACTACCTCTCCTTTCTTCCCCACTTTTCTATCTAATATACTCTGCCCCCTGCTCTCCTCCTCAGATGGAGAGTCTGTTTGGCAGCCTGCCAGAGATGTTGGACTTCCAGAGGGTCTTCCTTCAGACCCTGGAGGAGAGGATCGCCTCCTCGCCTGACTTCAGCACCCTGGAGACCCCCTCTCAGTTCAAGGTGAGATGCACAGACAGAGGAACATATCACACCACTTTATCGATTAAATGTCCCAAGATTCAGTGCACATTCCAAGAGAGTAAGTATACAGAACAACATTATGGTCAAACCAGGTGATGTTAGCAACTATTCCGAAAGAAAGGCATGATCTTTGAGATCCTGAGGTTTATAAATAATTGAGGCGGTGTGACAGGAGCATCACCGGCTGATTTATAGGCTTGAAGGTGTGGGGTCTATTGATCGAGGCGGCGGTTCACTGGTTGGATTGTGAGTTGCTGAAAGCTTGTGTGCTCAAGAGGGTTAGGCGAGAGGGAGAGGACAGGATAGTCTCCCAAGAGAGGAGGGGGAACAGGGTGGTCCGGTCACGCTTTCACATGTTCGCACTCTTTCATCCTCTCTCTCTCTGTAGACATTTGGCTTTGTGTAGCAGCACTCTCTCTCTCCATCTGTGTGTGACACTCAGCCCCTGCCTTTGTTTTTCTGTTACACCCTCTCTGTTTACAGAAGCTGCTGTTTTCTCTTGGGGGTTCCTTCCTCTACTATGCTGACCACTTCAAGCTCTACAGTGGCTTCTGTGCCAACCACATTAAGGTCCAGAAGGTCCTGGAGAGAGGTACGAGTCAAATCAAATTTACATATTTATAAAGCACATTTAAGAACAGCCTATGTTGACCAAACGTACGACACACACCTAAACACATGAAGAAAAAATGGCGGCATAAACACACTCCTACTGGCTGAGAAGGTGCATATAATAACACTAATCCAAAGTGTCCCATGCCCCCGCTGAAGTCAGCTTCCTTGCACCTATGTTGCATCAGAGACACCTCACGGCACTCACCGTTGAAGGTTTGGCCTCCTCTCTTGGGAAACAAATCAATTATGTACGAAAGTAAATGTCCCAGAGTGGAGACATCGGATGAATGTGAGGTGAGTGATTCCTCTTCAGTTTACTGTGCCCTGACACACACAGAAAATATAGTTGGGAGAAGCAAAAAAACCTTTTCAATTTGTTATTTACAGTTTCTAAACATTCAAAGCTATTCCCTGTTTTACAAGCAGATGAAGTTTAAATAAATACATTATTAATACACAGACTTTGGATAACCTTGTCCACTAACGGCAGATATGGGGCCCTGACAACCTGAGTAGCTAATAATTCCTCGCGTCTGCCCTCAGCATGTGACAGAGTAGAACTTTTAAAGTTGATTTATCCCTGCTAAGACCCCGGCCTTTCTGCTACTATTTGGGAACTCTGCCCAGTACAGAGGGAAATGTAAGATTGGCTTCTTTGCGGATATGGGTGGGGGGAGGGGCAAACCCTCCTCGTGCTGCTTAAATCTGCCCCATTACTAGAATTGCATGGGATAGTCCTCGAAGTAAGCAGCAGGATGGATATTTAATAGGATTAGGAGAAAACACGCAGAAAAGTCAGAATTACCTAGAGGAGAAAAAAGTGTGGTAAATTTGTTATCAAAGCAACACTGCTGCATGAAATTGTTTTCTGCAGTGTTAAATATTTTGAAAGATGGTTAATGGTATATTATGCAACCATCAGGATATTTCTACCCTCCTAAACCTAATCACTACCCATCAAAGATCGGACCCTGCAATTGGTCTCAAATCCCTTTTTTAAATAATAATAATAATGGACATAATGTAAATATATGTGGTCAAAAATGATCCTTTTCGAAAAACATCTGAGATCTTGGCATGGTGATTACTGTAAAGTCCTACGGTCTGTGGGCAGTGCCAACTCGGCACTAAATGGCTCCAAATGCTTGACTGTGGGGAAAAAATGCCAGATTCACTCTACTTAAAGGCTTCATACAGCCTATTCTTAAACCCAAGCTTTAAGTGGTGGGGTGTACACAGTGTTATTGTTGGTGCACATAAACTAATATAAGAACAACATGCAGTACAATTACAACGAGGTGATGGTTGCACAGTGCACACACTGAGTACACAGAACACCCAGCGCAGCCTGGTCATAACCAGCTGATCCAAGGACACAGAGAAGAAATCTGTGGGACCCTTTAAGTAATTATATGCCCTTCTCTGCCATCTTCATTACCCCCCCTCCCTCTCCCATCATACCAAGGGCCCCGGGTTGCCTTAGTTTCTCTGTTTATTTGTCGACTCGTTAATTGCCTGCCAATTACTCTGGGAGGTGTCTGCGCGGCTGCCTCTGTGGCTGGGAATGCTATAATTAATAGTTTAATGGCCCCCCTCTGTACACGTCGTGAAAGCATACTGCTCAGGGAAAATGTCATCACCTTTACAGAAGGCTCCTTCTGTATTTTACCTGCCATTTCACACTGTTGGCTTCAGTCAAATCTAAGGAGTCCCAACTTCATCATTTTCACCGTGTGGTAAATAAGACAGCTTTAATATTAAGTAACTCATCAAGGTTCTTCTAGATTTTTCACTTTTGTGAAAACGCTCTACAATTTATACTCAGAAGTGGTGTGCTGAATGTAATGGGTGCATTAGCAGATGTTTACACTTTTATACTGCAGTGGTCATGGTATGTTGAGGAGAAGCCTACACTACCCCCTGCTGGAGACAGCTTATTGCACCATGATTCTGCGCTGGCCAACGACAGCTGTGTGTGTGTGTGTGTGTGTGTGTGTGTGTGTCACATCTCTCTCACTGTGTATGCATGAGGACATCAGGAAACACAAACACCAAAAACAAATATATCAAACCGCTGAAATATTTATATTAATTCAGTATGTGTGTTTGTTTTTCAGCTAAGACGGATCAGGCCTTTAAGGAATTCCTGGATGCGAGGAACCCCACCAAGCAGCACTCATCCACCCTGGAGTCCTACCTGATTAAACCAGTGCAGAGGGTACTCAAGTACCCCCTGCTGCTCAGGGAGCTGGTCTCCCTCACTGACGTTGACAGCGAGGAGCACTACCACCTCACTGGTAGGGAGACAGATACGTGTGCATTTACAGACACACATGCACACTCACACACGGGGAGGATGTGCTAAAAATATAGACTATGTTCACACTTCTGCGTCATGCTATCATGCATGGGAACATTAAGTGATGGATCTTGGCACACAAGAACAAGCATCCCCCCCCCCCATACACAATGAGCAAATAAAATGTGCTACTGTAATAACAAACCATTCTGTTCTCTTTCCTGCAGAGGCTCTGAAAGCCATGGAAAAGGTAGCCAGCCACATCAATGAGATGCAGAAGATCTATGAGGATTACGGCTCCGTGTTTGATCAGCTCGTTGCTGAGCAGACTGGCCACGAGAAAGAGGTAAATGCACATTTCAGAATCAGATTTATAATCATCAAGTATAGTAAATATATTTAAAGTTGCCCTTGCAACAGCTGTACATTGATATCAGAGTTTTACTGGACAAACGTTAATCCAGTTAACTATCAGTACATCAGAGTGAAGCAGTTTAGCTTATGTTGTTTATGCCATCTTCTGTGCATTGCCTTGAGGGACTGAATACATTTATAAACTGATGGAATATTTAGTTGGTAACCACTTCAGTATAAATACTCAAAGTGAATGCTAAATAATGTTGTCTAGGGTGCTGTATGTGTTCAATGTATTTTAAAACTGCTATCCAAAACTATGAAAACCAGATACAGGGTTTGCTTGAAAATCAGCTTTCACCCCATGTGCAAACACAACAGTTATAGACATGGATAGTTAGTATGTATCTCACACAGCAGTGAAAAGTCTGGCTTGTTGTTGTTCTCCCTCTGCCCCCGCTCTTTTAAACCGACTCCTGTGTGCGTCTCTCAGGTCACAGAGATCTCTATGGGAGAGTTTCTCATGCATTCCTCAGTGGTCTGGCTCAACCCACATCCATCGTTGGGCCGAATGAGAAAAGACCCCGAAATGACCGTGTTTGGTGAGTCTACACACTGCCACGATTGCTGTTGTCTTCTGGGAAAATGAGTCCCTAACATTTCCCTACCAACACCTTGCCAGACACCTAAAACTTCTGGCAACCAATGTGTTGGTTGCTATTCCAATCTAATTCATCTTACTGTCTCATCTCAAAGGCTTTGGGGACCAACAACCAAATACAATTTTTAATATTGGATGCATTTTATGATGTCATCCGTGCATGTTTTCAGTTAAAAGTGTAATCAAGTGTTTTGGGTTTGATGTACAGCCGCACAGAATCATATCTGCTGTAGAACTCAAACAGATCTCAGTGAATTTCAATATCTGTAGTGGTAGCGCTGATATATGCTTTAAGGCTTCAAGCTGGCATCTAAAATGCTTCTGTGGGTTGCACTCCTTCAGTCAGTTTTCCCCAAGAGGCATTCTCAGTCAAAACTAAGACACCGATGTGTTCTCTCTCTCTCTCTCTCTCTCACCAGTGTTCAAGAAAGCGGTGATATTGGTCTACAGGGAAAACAACAAGCTGAAGAAGAAAATGGTAAGCATTGTGTCTGCTGCACTCATTTACTCTCGCATGCCACAAATGGTGTCTTTGGTGTGAAACATAGCATTTTTCTTTTTCCTCCTGTGCGGCACTCTCTGTGATGACCAGGCCAACTCTCGTTTAGCACTTTCTCACGGAGATACGGACCCCTTTAAGTTCCGTTGGCTCATCCCCCTCTCTGCACTGCAGGTCAGATTGGGAAATACTGGAGGTAAGAGGCCAGCACACCGCCACATTATCCCCCACTAAATCACTCACAAAGTACATCCGCTAAATCTTTTTGTTCTTTCTCCCACTTCGTATTTCCCCACACTCTCCCCTAAGCTCATTCTCCTTGCCTACACACACACCTCCTCTGGCATTTCTATTCAGCCCCCTCCCTCCTTATCGCCTTCTGAAACCATAAACCATATTTGGACTGTGTGATTAAAAGCCTCTCCTTTATTTCCTCGCTCTCCCAGGACCAGGCACAGAGAGCAGCTGCATTTGGGAGCTGATTCACTCCAGGTCTGAATTGGAAGGCAGACCGGAGATGGTCTTCCAGCTGTGTAGCAGGTCAGAGATTAAACTTGCAGGTGGAATCAATGATGATTTATCTGGGTATTCATTCATGGATTCCATAGTCATTTCTTAATCCATTACACATACCAGTTTTGGCCACCATTTCTGTTGGTTATGATAACACTAAGTAATTACTGAGATGTGGGAACACAGCGACGTAGCCAAAATGATCCAACAGGGCAATAAATACACATGGTCAGGTGGTCATACAGGTTGGAAACAAGCCCAATGGTTCAGCCATATTATCTAACCCACTTTTTTTGGAGGCAAAACCAAAGTGAGCATGCTCATAATGTTCGGTAGTAATCTCTCATTGCACAGGCAAGTTGACCCAGAAAGCTGGTCTGTTAACTGTGATGGGTTTTTATAACAGACAGTCTAACTTAAGCTTTTTACAACTTGTCATCTGACTGCTTGCACCATCACGTCAGCTTTCTTTTGAGCAATGTTGCAGTGTTTTAACATTATAACGTAATGTTGTTATTACTGATGGAAATGGTGGTCAATACTACAAAATAAAAGACCCAAAGTTGTGATAGACTGGAATTACTTTTGAGCTTTTTTTCAAACCTACTTACAATGTAGTGATTTCTTTTTGTTCCAATGTTATCAAGGTAAACCTGTCACCTTTTTTTAATAGTTTGACTGAAGCATAGTAAATACCTTATAGTGCAACATTTTGTTATCTTTTTACTGTTTTCCTCATGATACTAATCATATCTGCATCTGCTTAGCTTAGCATGAAGACTGGAAACAGGAGGACGTTAGCCCAAGTTTGTCCACAGTTCAAAATACATATACAATAGGGTTTAGCTATCAGCTTGGCATTTCCTCCAATGGATCCTATGTTTGCTGTTGTCATTCAACAGTATAAAACTGTAACCATGGGGATAGTGGTGAGAGTGAAGCCTGTGACCAAATTTGTAATCCTCACTACACACTGTGAAATTTGGATCGCTCCTAATGAATTAAATCACCCATTTCACTTGGGACACAATAGAGCTCTCCACCAATCCCCTCAATCTATGCTTCCGAAATCAGGTTTATCACACCCTGTGCTCATGTTACTATGGTACCTCTGCTGTGTCCTACCCCACCAGTGTGCCGGAGAGCAAGGTCAATGTCATCAAGGTGATCCGCTCCATCCTCAGGGAGAACGTGAGGAGGAACATGAGAAATGAGGGCACTTTGGAGAGGGGCTGTAAGGAGCGACTGGCCCCCCTGCGCAGCACCCTGCCCTCCTCCGCCAGGCTAGGTGAGCGTTCAACAAGCATTCGTAAGAAAAAATATCAGTTTTTGTTTTATGGAGGAGATATTTCTTTAAATTAAAGATCTACAAATGACACTTGGTATTGGTACCAGGCACTGCTTCTTGAGAAAGTTTCCTATAAAACATGTCCATATAGGGCACAGAGTGATTCTCGCCTTTAAGGTCATTTGGCTTTAAACATCATCAACTGTGTAATGCTTAGTATTGTGCTTTAGAGATGATCCTATCTTACTTTTTAGGTCATAAAATGCTGGAAGGAATTAAGGTGCAAGTGTTGTGCTCAGATAAGAGTGGTATTTCTGACTGCTGTCTCCTAATTTGTTACAAGGTTCCTCCAGGGCTTCCTGGTTGTGCAAGCAGCCACTTGGAGAGGTCCAGGCTGGAAATCTCAAGCTGGGGCCAGACTCAGACGAGGGAAGCCTGAGCAGTGGAACCTACAGCTTATCTGGGGCTCCTCCACCTTGCACCTCCTCTGACTCGCATAACCTGCCTGTCCAGACGAACTGGTCTCAGACACCTGGATCCATCTCGCAACCCCGCTCCGCCTCTTCAGTGAAAGAGTCAGATATTTTAAGTGATGAGGATGATGATGGCTTTAGCGAGGGGGGAACAAGGAGGGACAGCGGAGACAGCAGTTCCCCAACTAGCGCCATTGAGGCTCAGTTCCTCCAACTTAAACTCTCAGAGGATGCGGTGTCAAAATGTGCACGTGCTCCCTGTGTTCAACCTGAGGGAGTCGGGGACACTCCAGAGACCCAACCCAAACTGATGCGAGGACACTTCAGTGCTGTCAAGAGGAAACCCAGCAGTTTCAGGAGGAGCCAGGGTGCACTGTTGAACATGAAGATCCACAGCAGGTCACTGGACAGCCAGACGGATGCCACTTCCCCATCAGGGGTAGTGGACCTCAACACATTGCTGGAGAGAGAGTTCAGTGTCCAAAGTCTGACTTCTGTAGTGAACGAAGACTGTTTCTACGACCCAGCTGAGGGCTCTGCCACTGACTCTGGAAATACCACCTCCTCATAAGGGGCTGGATGGACAGAGCAGAACTATACTGTATCACGTCTGCAAGTTAATGGTCATCAAGGTGAAAGGCGCTGACCAAAGTCCCTGCGTCACACGAGGGGCATCCTGTGGTTCACTGCAGGCTCTACCAGGGTGGCTGTGAAGCTGTGCCTCAATGCGGAAGTCTGTTTCGTAAGACACATACCTGCCTGATAAACGTTAGGTGTAAATGATCTGTTCTGATGGAAGCTTATTGGCTGACAGACCCAGTTTCTCCCCCCAGGGAGGCGAAGCGAGGTGATTGTCCCAATAATAATGACTGCAATGAATCGGCCAAGCACTGATGCGTTCCCATGATCTCCTCTGCTCTCTGGGCTTTGCCTCTTTCCCACAAACCATTGAATTCCCTCTGACTTTCCCTGACAGCTCATGCAGATTGGCATTTTTTATTTGCTTTTTGACCTTTTCTATGAGGACATGGAAGAATGTCTTTGGTCTCATAGTCCCAAAAGTTAAAATTGGAGGAAAGTCCACAGTACATATAGAGCCACAGGATACTGAGACAAAAGAAGTTTAGCCTATATTGTGCTACATGTTGTTCTACAGTTTGCTGTCGGCAGGCTTTTACACGGAGGTCATAAGTTCAGGCTTGGTAAAGTATTCATTTGTATTTGGTTTCACAGAACCAAACAGTATAGGTCACTGCTTTTTACAAATTGCATTATCATTAAAAATGAAAGGAGGCGCTGAGTGAAAGATGTGCCACACCAGTAAGATCCACCCAAAGAGCTATGGCGGCCAATCAGACTTCCTGTGAAGAAGTGACAGCCTAAATAAACGGGATGGACAAAAACTTTCACAGCTAAGCCTTTTTGCTGTATTTTGTGCACTAAAGTACACTGTTTGCCTATATATTTGAAATATTTTTTATCTGTACAGGTTTTAATGTAATTAATGCTGTTTTTATTTATTAATAGATTGGATTATGTATATCTTAGCAAAGTAACGTTTTGGGTGATGGCTTGAACCATTGGCTAAAGATTTGGTCCATTAGTAAATAAAAAAGATGCAGTATAGCTTGACATTTTGTCCACTTCATTTTTAATGTAGCCTACAGGATTTTATCTTTCCCTGAAGACTGTTCTAGGGTGTGCATTGGAATGTGTAAGTGTGTTTGAGGTTTGCTGCTTAACTGAATGATTTAAACTCCAATAATGTCAAAACCCCAATGTTTCTCTTTATGTTTGTGTCCTGTGTATATATAATCTCTTCTATCTTTGAAACATTTATGTATTCTAATACATACTTGACACTGTACAGGTAAGAAACAAGGCAGGAATTTGCAATAAATGCAGCTGATATTTTTGTAAAATGTGTTGTTTGCCATAGCATAAAGTACTTAATGAGGTACTATAACAAGGCAAACCACTGCTATATTCTTTACCTTCTCAGCTCAACTTAACCATGCCTTTAATGCTAGCATACCAATGAATGTGAATGCCCCATTCTTATGGAACTGTTTTATAAATAAAAGTTTTATCTGTGAATAACGCCTTGGTTCAATTTGCCCCTCAAAGTCTGTCAGTTCAAGTTTACATATCCTTTATGTTCTATTGACAGGTGAAGCGGTGCTGGGAAGTAAGCGTCTTATCTCAGGCTTGGTCCCTGGGCTAGGCTTGCCACCAGTCCCTGATTAGCTGTCAAACGCAGAATTCAATATCCTGGTGGTGGGAGAAAAGGTATATCCTCAGTAGAATGCAGAATTATCTGACAGAAGTGGGTCACATTACATATACGGACAAATGAAATTAGCCAAGCTACATACTGGGATTTTTTTTAGGTAGAAAAATATAATAGAGAAAGATAGAGGATGTACTGCAGGTCAAGTCATGAATATAAAATTGACAATAAGATATGAAAGGATAAAATATTAAAAGGACAGCCAGTGTGGCCATAAGCGACAATCAAGTGATAATGTTTCATGCTAAAACTTGTACCACAAGCACAGAATCAGTGAACGGACTCGATAATATCAGCCAACAGCAACATCTACCTAAAGTTTAACCATAGCCACCATAAGCTACTGGCCATACCAGACCCAAGTACTAAAACTCTGTGTATCAAATTACAAATTCTTTGTAAGATGAAGAATGTGATATTTTTCCAAAAGTGAAAATTTTCGTGAAAATTTTCGTTTTAAAGCATCAAAAAATAAGATTTGAAAAACTCTAAAGCAATATTTAAACACTTTGATGCACTTTGATGCACTCCACCTGACTACAGAAGGAAATCTATATGTAAGACTAGGATTAGTATTGAAGTTTTACGTGGAGCCACATAGGATTATTTCATAGTATAATCCTATATAATAAACAGGTGTGGAGGACAGCCAAGCACGATGATGAAGCATCTAAATATGTGTGGACAGGTAACGTTGGCAGAGTAACAGGGGAAACGTCTTGTGCTTTTTTATTACTTTAGAGTCGTTGCATTTCACAATCTGTGACAAATCACCAGGAGTGAACCTGTCATGACATTGGCTGTGTAGCAGCTCCACTGTGAGCTGTCGGCTGAAAGGATGGTGCTTGGCTCATCTCTGGTGTGATTTATGAGGTTACCTACAATGACAGACAGCTGTGGCGGTTTAATGGTTTGAAAACCATACTAAAACTGAATCCAGGGTTCCTTTAGAAGGGTGGTGGGCTGCGGGTCATTATTCATGATTTATGCTGCTTAGATTTTTGCCAGATTGATTAACATGCATTTTGTCTGGGAATGACTGAAAATGTCAAATATCCTCCAATGACCTCTAACCTCCAACAGTCTGGAGTCTGGACACCTCTTAGTATCACAGTTGTCAGACTATAACTTATGTGTTGACACTAAGTTGTAGTTGTAGAAAAGTGCATTGTACACCAACAGTGGTGGAAAGTATGTTTGGTGATCTTCACAAGGCTATATTTTTAGAGGGGCATATTCAAGATTTTACTTAACTACATTTCTTCTGAATGCAGGACTTGTACTTTTAACAATGTTGTTTACATTGTATTACGGATACTATATTAAATAATATGAATGGTTACCCTATTTTGAAAACGCAGAATATCATGTACCGCATAACAGAAACCGGTGCATTTTAGATGATGCTATAAATTATTTAAATAAACTTGACAGGTAGTAGGTGATTATTAAATGAATGTCAAATATGATACTATATACAAGCGACAGTACAATTTTTTCTTAACAAGTAACAAATATTTTTTTAATTAATCAATATTATTTCTTATCCCAGTTCAATCAATATTTCTTCTAAACCTAATTTCATACAAAGTAGGTTGAATTATTTTCTTTATTGCAATTATTGTATGCAGGGTTTCTTCTCAGAAACATGCTATTGAACGTTGCCATGTTAACAGGGGTGGTGTACGTCATCTTAAGATGACCATTCAAACACCATCCAAATTTACTGCTTTTTCTCTGCTAATCAGCCAAAAAATACTTTTTTAAATAAAATTCAAGGGCCTGGACTTTAGTAGGGAGAGCAGGACTTGTCCCTACCAATATCAAGCCCTTTTCAGACTCTCAGAGACTTTATTTCTAAAAATCTCCCCCAACAGGGACATGAAATATTTGCCCTTGTATACATGGTGTACTAATGTTATGACAAGTGACGTCAGTTCTTGCCCTCCAAACTCTTCCCACACATACAATCATCTTCCAGAATAAAAGCTTACGATAACATTTCATTAGGGTCACTAAGCTATCTGGATAACACAGCGTCACGGCTGCCAACATGGCATACCTATCCTGCCATGTAGATCTGATGAAGCCCTGATTGTGGTTGGAGATTAACTGCCACCAATCATCAAAACTGAGTGAATTCTCCCTCTGGCAAGTCAACCTTAGCATACCATCTGTCACCCTGGCAGGCACCAGCCCCTGCCATGTTCTGTTAGTGATAGCATTCAAAGAAGAATATTTCAAACATGTAACACTTTTATTGACATAAAACCTTAAAGAACACAGGATGTGTTTAACATACATGACTTCATTGCTGTATTCTGTACAAGAAATTTAACAAATGTGTGTGACATCGGTGCCTCCACTAACATTTTTTTAAAAGTCACTGGTTAGATGTGATTAATTTGGCTCATTTGCCTATTGTGTTTTATTTATTTTTTAAATACAGGGATTGACAGTGGATTCCTCTTCCTTTAATACAAAAAAGCTCTTTCTGGAGGTGACAAATTCCCACCACTTTCTTCCTCCCTTTAAACTCCATCTCCCAAATGACTAAGTGATACAGTACATCGTGGAAGGCAAAAATGGGCCTGGATATAGTGCTGCCTGAAAACACTGACATTTCTTTCAGGTCTCACAGGACAAGGTGTTATGCAAGTTGGATCTGAGGGAAGAATTGGGACATAAAGAGATACTCAATCTTAAAGAGCTTAAAGAACACATAACTCTGCTTTGAGTTCTCCCATCCTGGAACAAGGTCTTGGAGCTGATCCAACCCAGCCAGGATCTTTATATGCCTTGTAGGTATTGTCCCTGTCCCAGGATTTCATGTATACCAAGTCACCTATTGCTTCCTGGGTGCAGGGAGAAAAACATTTTAAAAATACATGCATATGCCAGGTGGAAATGTCAAGGCTAAGAGGAGTCTGTTGTTTTCCTGTTGTAAGAGAAGCTATTAGTGGGCTTCTCTTGGTTTCCGTGCCTGTTGTTTTTCAGCAGGGTTGTTGAGGCCTTGGTGGTGTGCTGGTTGGCTCGTCCATTGGTTTGTTCCTTTGCTTGGCGGTGTACTTCAGTCTGAGCTCCTCCCTGAACTCATAGCTGAGGAGAGTGGGTTCATGGGTGCAGAGATGACCATAGGCATCCGCTAAAGCCCTGATCTGGGGTATGGTGAGTTCTGGCGGGCGTAGCGTAGGGTCCACATCTGCCTTCTGCATCATCTCCTGTGTCAGCTCAACACGACACGCCTCAGGGAACAACTTTCTGGGGAGGGATGAGAGAAAAAGGGAAGATATGATACAGTACTTGATAAGCACAGATTCTTACAGGTCTCAGGTCGCTTTGATATCTTAATGATCATGCAAGTTTAATGGCTTTTAAAGTTCAAACAGAAGGAAATTATCCCTCAGCAATTATTTCAAATCTGTGAAGTTAATTGAAAACACACAATGGAATGAACTGCTCATGAATTGTTCATTTGTTCCACTGCCGTGCTCTATAGTCAAAAGGACAGATACAGACACAAACGCCAAATAATTTTAATGTCCAATTTTTAATGGCTCTCATCCTGAAAAGCTCTCGGAATATTCAATTCGCAAAAGGTAGCCATTTATTTTTAAAAGTCATTTGCCTGCCGAAGATGTTTTTTTCTGTATTTCTTTCTCTGCAGGTTGGTAAGCAATAGCCAATTCCACACACTCCACAGTGCAGATGCTTTCTAGGTGCTTCAGCGCTGGTGCCTCCTCTCCAATTTGGTGCCACTGCCGCCAACCCACTGCCATTACATAAAATATGCTGCCTCGTCTTCCTATGCCACCTCAATGACTCATAATTACTGCTCTCTTTCGCACAGCCAGTGTTCTTTTGTTATCCGGGCCTGCATACACTTTCCTAACAGGCACGGGGGTGATGGGCAGCGTGCACATGCATGTAGGCGTGTGGATTTGTTGCCAGTGGTTTAGAACAGACTAGAGCTCTGTGTGTGCTCTGATGTTCAGACTTTAGTTACAGAAAGCCTTCAAAGTTCTGTCTTTGTCAGAGTGGTGTGTGACAAAGAAACGAATGTCAAAAAACATTCCAATTAATGATGAGATGAAGACGCAGAGAAAACAGAATGAAAAATGTATGTACAAAAGGATATATGAGGATGAGACAAGATAAAAAAGTCAAAGAGAGAGACAGAGAGAGGAAAGACAGTTGCATAATGGTGCTTACTCTACTCCTTTATGGCAGTGCTTCCTGCGGAACTGGAAAACGTTCCTGATGACTTTCTCTACGAGCTTGAAGGGCTGCTGGATCTGAGGCTGAACCAGAGGGGTGAAGTGCACCACTCCCACGTCCACCTACACACAAACATACAGCCATGGGAATGGAGAAAAGAAGTGGTGAGAAGCAGCAGGTCAGTGTGAGGCAATAGGAGAATGCAAAATGCTGGAGAGAAAGGTCGCCTGACAAATGGCGGGAGAGATACAAAGCTAGACAAAAAGAGGGAGAGAGGGGTAGAGAGATCAACACACTGGGATAAAAGAAAAGAGAAAAGGCAGAAAATAAGATGACGCAGCATGGCTGGCTGGCGAGCCAGATCCAGTTGCCACAGTAACACCTGTGCGATGGACCATAGAAACTGAGCCTCTCTCTTTCTTTCCTGTCTCTCTTCCTGTCGCTGCATCACCACAGAGTTTCTTAATACCTACGAGCCGGACTTACTGTAGTACTCTTATCTTCATCCAAACGTCCTTGTCCATCCGGCTCAACCCTTTCCACTGAGCGTGAAACCAATGGCGCATGATGTGGACCTAGTGATGGGTTCATTAGGTAGCCACAGAGCTCACGTCCTGCTTTATGGGAGACTAATGGGACACAGGTGCTCTGACTAATTCTCTTTACCGGCTTTCAACTCCTAAGAATGAAATAATAGTATATTTTTATATAGTATAATAACTTTTAAAGTATTAGTTACTTCATAATTTATTCATTACTTTTAGCTATCTATTTCAACCATAATTGCATTATGGGGGTCAGCTGTGGCTCAGGAGGTGGTCATCCACCGATCAAAGGGTTGGCAGTTCGATGCCCTCCACCTCCTGTTCACCCGTGGAAGTGTCCTCGCGTGAGTTTAGTTGCTCTTGATGGTCAGGCCAGCACCCTGCATGGTAGCTCGCTGCCATCGGTGTGCGAGTGTGTGCATAAATGAGCGGCAAAAATGTTTAAGTACTTTGGATAAAAGCGCTACATAAATGTAGCCATTATGTTTAGCTAACTATTTCAACTATCTATTCATTTTTTTTTTAGCTTCTTCAACTGTCAATTTATTCATTTCAGCTTTCTGTTTTAACTATGAATGCATTACTTTTAGCTAACTATTTCAAACTTTTATGCATTATTTCAACTAACAGTTTAACTGTATAAGATAACCCCTCTGCTTGCTTGCTAGCTAGTTTTTACACACGCGCTGTGTCAACACGTGTTCGGTGTCACAGCTGACTCAATATGTGGAAAAGACTCTTATTCAAAACATAAGTTCAGTTTTTATTCAAATAAGTTGAGCTACCCTATGATCTCTCCACATACCCCCAGAAACTAGCTGACACCCCTGGTTGGGAATCACTGAACTACAGTAGAGGTCCAGTGGAGGTAGTTGTAACCTCAGCTCCAGTTCTTCACTAGCTGCTGTATCCCAATCCCTCCTGTGTCAGCCCTAAGCTGACATGACACACTGCTGAAGTAACTGTGCCTAACTCTTGCTCTCAGATCACCCTCTTTAACTTTCAAGCACATACATCCACAAGTTCTGTCTCTCTCTCCACTCTAATGCTTGTTTTCCTTTTAAAGGGTTATCTGCTCTCTTCATCTTCTGAATGCCATAATGGGATCAAAAGAACCAAAATACATTAAAAGACTATTTCTGAATCTCTGTATCTGTGTGTCTGCAGCACAAAAAAGCCATCATCTTTAACATGATGCCGTTCAGTCCTGCGAGTTATAACTTAAGGGGCTACTGCACAATCAGATAGATACTCTAGTGTGTGTAGACCAATGGTACACTGAGGGGGACTGTACTCAGGCAGAGCAGACGGACAATGGGTTTTGAGGAAAAACAAGCAGTTAGTCTTAATAATTTCATTGCCCTTAACTACTTTTTAGCTTGTAGTGCTTTTAAAATTGAGTTTCTTCATATAGCTCGCATGTCCATCTGAACGGAACATTATTTGCAATCTGAAAGTGGAATAAGGATGTTTTTTTTTTATAAAGAGATATACAAGCTGAGAAGACAGAGAAGACAGGTATGTAAATGATGATACACAAGTTCCAAAGAAAGGAAGCATGTAGGTTCAAGAAAGGGAATGTTACACAGCATGTTAACATAATGTTTAAAGGCAAGTCAAGCATGCAAAAAAACCAAAACAACACATACCCACAGACATGCTCCCTTTCTTACTCATACAAATACATTCAGAAGTAAAATAAAAAAGACATCTAATTTAGCTCAGGCTATATGCCCTGCGAAGCTCCTTGTGCATCCTCAAACGTATTTCTAGATTGCATGACTCACTCTCATTTACAGCTGCCTTTTGTGTTCCTGGGCTAGGGGCTGGTGTCGATAATTAGGGGAGGAGAACTAATGTGGTCCAAGGACTTCTAATGAGTTGTTTATATTCAACAACTGAGGTAGTACTCTACAGCACTTGTAAACCGCAGTACTATTCTTATCAGATCTACAGATCCCTATGTAGTCCAGAGATGCCTGGCTGCAGCCGAGCCTCCTGCCGCAGTGGCGTTTAATGGGACGGCAGCGGGGGAGACTCATTGTCTCAACAGCCCTGAAGGCTAGGTGCAATAATAGTGCAGAGAAAGCTTCACATTCCTGGGCTCGGCGTTAGATGTTGGTCGACATGGGAAGAAGAAAGGAAGGATGTTATGAGTTGTGAGTGCATGTACTGTAAATCTCATGTTTAATTTTAATGTGGATTGTTACCATGTTTAACATAGTCCAATGTTGAATGATGACTTTGTGGTTTATTTGTAGTGTCAGTAATGGCCTTGGCTTCTTTTTGATAAGTCTATTATTAATACCGTACTTTAAGCCTTTTAGTTCAGATGATGCACTTTAAATACAAAGGCCTTGTGGCAGGTGTTGTCAAGAACATTGAGAGCTGGGTGGTTTGGCTCGCATCATGAGAATCAATTCCTCCACCTGTCACATCAACATGTAAGGATTTTGGTCAGGATTTTATAGGATTTTATATCTGGGATTGTGAGACGCTTCTATCAGTGCTTTGGTGATGCAAGATCAGACCGCCATCTGTTACGAAGAAGCAATAAAAAGGAATGCCTTTAATTTCACTCTCTACTGGAATAATTAGGCCATTTATATTCCACACTTCATGATTTAAGAGAGGAGCAAGGGGAAAAGTCGATATTGGGACTATACAGGCAGCAGCATTTCAGCCATCAGCTTGTCCAAGTCACTTTGCTGCTATGATTTATGTATGGCCTTGCTACACAGCTTCACTAGGTAGGCAACACTGGAATATATCCTGCTCCCTGCCATTAATCCTTCCCCTGATAACCTCAACATGCAAGGAAACTCCATCTTAAATCACGCGCCATCACCTGGGCCCTCCACTGAGGTGCTATGAACATGCCTTCAGCCCCCGCCCTTCCCCCAAAACCCCTAAAATACTTTGCATCTGCTGAGAGATGCTGAAGTGGGCTAGCAGACTGACTTATTGGCCCTATCTGACAACGTTAATATCCCCTCCCTCGCTCAGGTTCTCCTATCTCTCACTGCTCTCCCCTTTTCTTTACATGGGTGTAAAGTAAGGATCATTCATACAAAGCAGAGACTGGAAATGCTCTGATGGTAAATCATTTCTTGTAGGCTTGAGCACACTTGAGCCACTAATTTGGCCTCTAAAGCCCTGTTGCTCTGATTCTCTCAATTCGACTAATTCAATTTGGATCAAAGTCTATGCATTATATAGACTTTGAACCAGCTTCTTCCCCTCTGAACGAAACAAACACCTTGTATTTCTAATGTCAAAAGAAGATATTTTACTGCACATTCCCCTGGCAGAGCGTTTGAAAAGGGCAAAATATGAGAGATCGCTATCTGAAAGTCACATGTCTGCTTTTGTCCGCACCTCAAGACATTTTCTGACCCACCTGAGTACAGTGGTCTCACATTTATATTAACATACCATATTCCATGCGTGTGACCTTCCCAAAGCTCAGTAGGGAACTCTATTTGTCCAGCTATGCCCTGTGGTTCTCAGGCTCCTCGTTGCCCGTTCCCACTTCTGATGTCTCTTTCTTGGTCAGTTCTTGCCTAGTGGCGTGCGAGCAGTAATTTGTCATGTCCCTCTAAGCGTACCCAAGATGAGATGGCAGGGGCCCTGGGGCACCAGTCAATGTGCTACCTGAACCACCAACACTTGCGCTTACATAATGGCAGGTTCTGAGAAAGGGCAGGGGGATGGAAAAAAGCTATATACAGCCAGGGAACATGAGAGAGAAAAGCTCCCAGAGCTCCTGCAACCAAAGGGGGAAGAGCTGCATTAATCATGACAATACCTTGAGAAGACAACCTCCATTACATCAGACAGCCTCTCAGAGAGGAGAAGGCAGCAGTCAATGCTGTGGATATATAAGGCTGATGTAGCTTGAGGGGTTTGGGGAGAAAGGGCTTTGGCTTCCTGTGCAGGCAGCCCTGCGCACTTCCCATGAAATCGCCTATGGCATGCACACAGGACATTCAAGACTGTAGTCCTGCTCTTTGACAAGAACAGCAACTTGGAGAGACGCTGTCGTTACAGAAGAGCATGAACTTTGCCCAAAAAATGTGAAATTTACTGAACCAGCGGAACAGCAAATCAGGCTGACATGGGAAAAATAGTACTGGATGGAATATTTAAAAAGGCCTAAATGCCATTCCCCATTGTTCACTTTGGAGTGTTAATAGAGTAAGCCGAAGAGACTCATTAATCAAGCCAATGTTGGTAATTCTTTGCAACATGTCGCAAGTGTTTTGCCTTGGACAGGTTTACACGTATTATGTACGGTGAAGCTGGACCCGGGCCCTGCTCCACAACAAGATTGCATTGACAGCGACATCACAGCTATCACATGACACCTTGCATCACTTGCTGTGAACAAACCGTCTTTGCAAGATGATGAGCACGAAAACCAATTACGCAAGGGAGGACATAAAAGAGTAAAATGCAAATTGAACGATAAAAGCCCCTCATGTGGGCAAAAGGGAGCGTGGCTGGTCCAGCTGTGGCCCAGGGCTACGCTGCAGAAAGGCTAGAGAGCTCTGCTGTGAGGTGATAAAATAAAGGGGACCCAGCTTATAATAGCCCGCAATATCTTCACACCTCACGGCATCACACATCGGCACTCACTGGCTGTATGTTAACCGCGTTTTGCTTTTCTCTCCTTCCATCTTTTCTCCGCTTTTATCCAGTTCGTCAATAATATATATTTATTTATTTATCAACTCCCCACAGAACAACACCAGCATCAGCACTTAGGATCTCATCGGTTACAAGCAGACAGGTCACACACACACACACACACACACACACTGTAGCATGAGGAAAACTGGAAAATGTCCTGCTGCAGTGGTATCCCGCAAGGAGCTCTGAGAATGTAGTGTTGAAGGTCGACGCCAACATCACACAGGTAATGTGGTTTGCACTATCCCTGCATGCTGGCCAGATCTCATTTAAAGGTCTTTTAAGGGTAATTTACGGGAAAAACATGGTGGCTGGAGAAAGAGCACTGGGTCATATTAAACAAACAGATCAATAGCTAAACAAATCAATTGCTACCAACCTGTCTACACGTAACGGCTACCCGTCACTGTGGTCAATGCCTGGTCGTTGTACTGTAAGTAGGGGGGACAGGCAAAATAATTTCCCACAGCTGTCTTGTTTTTGCTGATTTGCCTATTCAGCAAAATAATAGCAAGACACATCTGCGTTTCCAAAAGGTATCAGGCCTATTAGTCCTGTCTGATTTTTTCCCCCTCCTCTCTCATTTTGTCCTTTTTGTCATTCATGAATCAAGGCCATCCTAGCCACTCCCCCCCTTGTTGTATGCCCTCTACAGAAAGGAAAGACAGGCAACGGCGGGGTAGCAGCTGTGAGTTTTAGGCTCCTGCTGACTGATGCCTGATGAAGATGGTGCCCAAGGGAGGGTCAGTTTTGGCATGAGGGGTACACATGCTCCTCTGGCCTCTGGACCAACACATAAACAAACAAAGCTTTGTAGAACACAAGTCTGACCAGCTCATCTGGTCATAAAGATAGCGGATCTTTCTTGTCTTAATTAGATTACCCCTCGCAGTTGTGTTGTGGGGTTTTGGAGGATGGAATTCTTATCTAGATTTCGCATCTTTGCCATTTCTTATCTTTTAACAACAGGAGTATTGCATTATGATTACTGAGAAGCTCAATGCAGGAATGGGATGGATTTCATTTTAATTTGTTAGTTGACACAGCAAGGGGAGTTTTCTCCATCCAGAGTAAACAGCCAACTAAGTTACCAATTTCTGAGAAATACATACCACTCTGCAAAACCTCATGTATTCCTATTATGTTAAGAGATAAATGCAGCCATTCTTTTTAGTTTAGTTTTTTGACATCGGAAGATGCAACGACACTACATTTTAGACATTAACCGTTTTCAGAAAAATCTATTCTTCAGATAAATAAATATTCACAGCTAGCCTAAATATAGGCTACTAGGCAGTCTTTACTATGCACTATAGAAACAGTAACATTTTAACAATTTCAATTTAGTTTTATTATGAGCTGAATGTGGAGATAGAGAGTGGTTAATAATAGTTAAAAAAATAAAGTACAGTAAAAGTAAAAAAAAAAGTGAAATAGTTCAAATTTAGCTATATCCCAACCTGGTAGATAACTGGCATAGGAAATATTTCTTTGGGGGGTAAGTTAAGTGGTTCCGATAAACAGTTCCCAGTGATGGAGAGTGAACAAAGACCTCCACTGGAGTGGCAAATAAAACCAAAGCTTTAAGCACAGACACTTCTAGAGGTAAGTGAGAAAATGTTTTTTGTAGTTTGGGTGAAATTACTCATAAGTTACATGACAACTAACGTTAACACAGCAAACTAATTAAGCTAACGCCTACTAACGTTAGGTTAATTTTTTGGCTAGCATAAATGTTATTATTCACGCTGGAATAATTCAGATTTTATAAAAGGTAAATCATGTTTTACAGATGGAGACCACGAGAAATAAGAACCTAATATAGAGTTACTCAGGGTTCAGTATTTCTAAAAAGCGTTTTTAAAAGAAGGAGTAACGTTAATCCGTTAGTTTGAATAACGGTTCGCACGTTGGTTGTTGTCATGATAGGAGGAGGGGACGGTTAGTACAGTAGCAGTCGGGAGCAGTACAGTGAGGTTTAGCCGTTTACAAAGTTGTTGTTGTGAGGCAGAGACTGCTTTTCTCCAGCACACATACACACACTTTAACCCGGCGAGGAGGGAGAGAGAGAGAGAGATAGAGAGAGACAGAGCGCTACGGTTATTTCTCTCAGGCTCCGGCAAAGCCTGTGTGGTCTGTGGAGCTGGGATGCCCTCTGATGCACTGTTGCTAAGGAAATGGACGGCTTGAATGGATCGGTGGTCCGGGCTGAATTCTCCTCCGCGCCCCCTCAGCAGCTCACTGGCTTTCAATGTGTGACTGTGTGTGTTTACAGGAACCACTGCGAACAACGTGACGCGCCAGCTCCAGCTCTGCACCAGCCGGGGTAAGGGATTATTTCAACATCGCTTTTCTTTTTCTTCCTTGGATCATAAAAAAACAACAGCAAATCATTTGAGCTTTGAGATTATTAATTCACAGCTGGAACGACCTAATTATTTCGATGAGAAAGACCATAATGCGCCTGCTAGGAAATCCGACAAAATAGTAATAAAAGAAAGAACTGATACATTCACAAAGTTTAATTTTAGCTGCTGACTATATTGAATAAATCGGTATTTTACCAGATAAGATACCGCTATGTAAATGCTAAAAAGGTATGCTCAATTTATTAGGTAAACAACACTGAAATCAAAGTGTTAGAATATACAGTATATGAGTGGGGTGAGGGCACTGCAGCTTTAAGTCCACATAGCTATTGAGCATTTCAAATACCACAAACTCGTTTCTCCCTCTCCAATAACAGCTCTCTGGGGCTCCGGAAAAGGAGAAGGCAGCGCATATAAAATGCATACATGCACAACAGCACCCAGTGTTTTGCTTACCTACTGTATAGTCTGCCAGAGCCAACGCTTGCCGCTTGTGCTTCATGCTGCCCTTTGTTCCCAGCCAGGAAAGTCTTTTGCTTGTGTGAGGTGAATGAGGGGAGAAAGAAGGAGGGAGCACGAGGGGACCTACTCAGTTCAATTTCTCATTTGCGTCTCTCTCCTCCAGTCCAGTGGAGCCGCAGAGCTGAGGAACTGGGGATTTGACTGGCACCCGGTACACCACCAAGGGAGGGGAGAGAGGCGGCTGGGCAGTGGGGTCGACGAGCCCGGCTGGCGCTGGGTGAATGCTGCCTGGCGAGGACAAGGGCTGAGGCGGCAGCAGCATCAACTTGTACAAGGAGCATGGCATCCACGGGCATGCAGATATTTGGATTTGTCCTTGCGCTGTTGGGCATCATGGGTGCCATGGTGGCCACTCTGCTGCCCAACTGGAAGGTCAGCGCAGATGTGGGCTCCAACATCATCACAGCGATTTCCCAGATGCAGGGTCTATGGATGGACTGCACATGGTACAGCACAGGCATGTTCAGTTGCACGCTTAAGTATTCGGTGCTTTCACTACCTGCGTATTTGCAGACTGCCCGCACCACTATGGTGCTCTGCTGCGTACTGGCTGCCATGGGCCTCTGCCTTGCATCCCTGGGACTAAAATGCACACGATGGGGAGGAGGACGGCGCTCTAAGCGGCATGCTGCGATCGCCAGTGGTGGCTGCTTTGTCGCTGCAGGCTTTCTGTGTCTGGTGCCTGCTTCCTGGTTCACCAACGAGGTCATCACCAACTTCCTGGACTCCAGTGTGCCCGAGAGCAATAAGTTTGAGCCTGGGGGTGCCGTGTACGTGGCCTTTGTTTCGGCAGGATTCCTCTTCATGGGGGGGTCCATCTTCTGTATGTCCTGCTCGGGGAAGAGGCATGGCCCCCAGGACATGGTCCTGCTCCCTCCCCCTGACAAATTGCTGCTCCAGCAGCAGCAGCAGCAACAGCTGCTCCAGCAGCAGGAGCTCCAGCACCAGTACTGCTCTCTCTCCCCGTTAGACAATAAGACTGGCTACAGCCTGCAGGACTATGTGTAATAAAGCAGCGCTGTTTATGCTACGGCTAAAGTGAGACAAGCCTGAGGGGAAACCATCACGGCTTATGCTACACACTAGGCTCTAATCCAGATGGAGGTGGAGAAAAAATGAGAAAGGAGGGCAACAACTTTGAATTCATTTTCCCTTCTCCTCTATCTTGCGCTTCTCCCTTTTTCTGTTTTGCAAGCACAAGCAGTGGAGGTATTCCCTAAACAGCGCCTTGGAACAAACAGTGTGAATGTGTAAGGAGCCGGGATAAGGTGCTGCAGCATCGAAGCAAGCCGCTTACTAAACGCAGACATCCTTCATCAGTAAATCACAGAAAGAGTTCCCTGGGGAATGGATTAAGCAAATAAGGAAGGCTTCCGTGTAGATTTTTTCCCCATCGCCAAAGGTTTGAATTGAAAGAAAAAAAAGCAATCATTTAGCTGCTATTTACAATCGTTTGGTAACCTCCAAATTGACAAAATAGGCAATATAACACCTGAGAGTAGTAGGTGGAAACCCTTTCATAGCAAGCCATTGTAGTTTTATGTATACTTATCCACTAGAATGCTACGTGGAATTGATTGAAATAAATGGTAATATTTTTGTTAGCTACTAGAATGATGTTGATATTTTTGCCTCTAAAGCATGCTGTGTGGAGCCTGTCTGTGTATTAATACAGAGGAATGCCTGGTAGAAGACTGAGACATAGCCACACAATGCCTGTGCCTGAAAAGATGTAGAAACATTACCCTGCTGTAACTGTTCAAAGAGGACTGTCAGGAGGAGTAGATGTGGGCTGCTGGGCTGGATTTGAGACAGAAAATGCAGACAAACAGTTGCCTGCTTCTCGCTCTGCAGGTGGAAAGATGAGAGAGATGGAGAGAAATTAACGGAAAGAGATTCAGTCCTTTAGACGAGTGGACTATCTGATGTGCTGCTTTTCTATTTCCATCCAGACAAAACCATACTACCTGTAAATAACAGCTACCCGTCCCAAACCATCTACCCATCCCTGCACGCCCTCAGACATGCACACCCACACACTTACTCATGCTCTTGTGTGTCTTTGTGTACATAGTAAACACTCGCCGGCTTTTTGCATGTGCTTTTCACTCCTGTCATCCTCCTCCACACTACCATGGTAACAGAATTTGGATTTCGAACATCTTTATTGTCTGGGGGTATGTGCATGTCAGTCAGTGATTTGTAATTGTTTAGGGGGGGGGTCTTTTTCTCCAGCCAGAAGCTTTAATCAGAGCCTCGGCTCACAGTGCTCTCACTAATCCTCTTTATTAGCCAGTGACATGAGGCAGCATCCCTGTTACGTGGTCAGAGGTTTTGGAAAATGCTCTTCTTTGCTATGGTGTCTATAGCATGCAAGTAGTCCCATAGGGATGAACCGATGTTTAATGGTGCAGTGGCAGCGAGGCAAAAAAAATAAACAAGCAGACAAGGAGAAGCTTCTTGAGTCATGGTGGACTGGGTATCTGCAAAAAAAGGTTTGAGTCATTCTCCATATGTGACTTGTTTTCCAAGTGAGTCAGCGTATGCTACCAGTCTGCACCTGCAGACGGTCTCCGTGTCTTAAATTGCAGCCACTTGACTGTGTCACCATTCCTCTTTTTTCCTCCCACACTCACCCTGTTCTGCTTGTGTCACATGTCACATGGATGTGATCGCTGACCAGAGAAAGCTGATGCATGTTGAAAGCATGGTCCTACTCTCATTTCCGCAGCAATGTTAACGCTTTCACACAGTCATGTTCCTGAGTGTGTCTACTTTTTAACGAAGGAAAGATATTGGAGCAGTATTGTTTTTCCTGCTTGAGACAGGCCTTGGCATTGATGTATAGAACTGCACATTCTCTCCTTCTCTCTCATAAACATGCAGCTTCCTGGGGGAGAGCAGATGGCTAAGCCCAGCTCGCCACCTGCAGGCTGCTGTCAGCACGCCATGGGCATCTCTGTGGGCACCACTGCCGGCCCTGGCAGCCCTCGAGGGCCAGGTTTCTACCCCACTCTGACTTAGTCAGGTTGCCCAGCACAGCCTATAGCCGACATAACTGGCCTCCTGACAATAACTCACTGCCCAGGCACCATAACCAATGCAATAAACAAGGTAAAGAATGTGCCATGTCATCAACTAATACTGACACGTTATGTGTTTCGAGAATGTGCCAAATTGTCTCATGATGACACGTTTTAATACTGTCTGGAGTTCTTTCTGTTTATTTTTTTATCGCGTTGTTTGTACATGAATTATACATTAGCAAATGTTTTATGGATTTGTGATTTGTTCTGCCAGACTAAGTCTCAAGTCAACTAGATGCTTGTGTACAGTCCAGTGCAGCTTTTGAGGGTTATTCTAAATCCTCTTTATTCCTCATTTCCCAAAGCACAGCAAGACTTCACTTGGCATGAGTGTTTCATTGGAAAGACACAAGTGTGGTATTTTCTAAATGAAAAAAATAAAAATAAAAACTGTCTGTAACAACTGTACACAAGTATCTAGGCTGTTAAAGGTGTTTGTTTTGGGGGAATCAGGATTCCCTCAGATTGTTTCTATACAACATACAATATCATGTTCATACCATATCTTCTTTATAAGAAGACTACTCGATGCACCTTTGCTTGTGTTACTTTACTTGACAGCAGTTTCTTTCAAATGGCTGAGCATTCCAAGCGTCCAGGACCAGAACAAATACATAAACAACTGGCACTCTGGGAAATGAGGGAGCGATTTCTGTCTGATAGGATTCAGCAGGGAAACGGGAGCTAGAGATTTCTCTTTTTTTGTTACTGTGCAGCTTGATCATCAGCACGCAATTTCATCAGCTTATAAATGGCCAGAGTGCAAAGTGACTAGGTCCTAAAAGTCTAAAGAGTTACAACTCTTCTGCTTATACTGTACCAATACATTCAGTTATCATTTTGATAATTGCAGCTTATTTTTGTGGATGCTTTAGCACTTCTTACTTTGCCAGAGCATATTTGTGATGATGAACAGTTCACAAGTTCTGATACAGTTGTCTCAATGTGCTTGTGCGAGTAGTTCTATTTTTTACCAATAAAACTATTTTGTGAAAGCAACATGCCTACTGCATGTAGTCTGTTGTGTGCTTTTATGTGTGCGGCTGACAAGGATGGAGATAGCATTTATCATCCTGCCAAATCTCCAGACTGATGGATAGTACAGGCTGTGCAGAGTGTAGGCAGGCAGGCTGCTCATACGCCGCACCCGGGAATACAGCAGTATCAGTCCAACTACAATATGCATCCATAAGCAAATGGGTTTAAAAAGGAATTATTCCTTTAATACCACATCCACCCTATTCCAATCAGCCCTTACTCGATATTTGCACGAGCAGATATTAGCTTATTCCAGATCCTGTATATACCGGCTGATAAGTAACAAACGGCTGTACAGAAAAGATGTTAATACGGTCATTTAGAAACAGTGTCTGCATTAAATAGTTTGTTCACCAGAGAGCACTAAGAAGCTGAAACAAATAGTCGATGCACCAATTTGTGAATTGACACTATTTTGAGAATCGATTCAATATTAAAAGTAATTTTTTGGGCAAAAATACCAATCATTCATTGGTTCCAGCTACTTCAATGTGAGGATTCACTGCTTTTTTTAAAATCTTACATGATTGTAAATTGAGTACCTTTAGGGTAAAAAAAAAAAAAACCCAAGCAATTTGATTACATCGCTTTGAGCTTTAGGAAATTGTGATGGACATTTTCTGACATTTTCCAAATTATACATCAATAAAATATTAGACAGGTTTATCGATAATGAAAACAACAAATTGGTTCTTTTTTCAATAATTAAATTCAAGTGACTCCTATCAAACTTGTTAATGTTATGTTTATGTCAAAAATATTGGCTTATATATTGTTATTCAAACATTTTAAACTCAAAAACTTGTGTGTTTGTTAGGCTTTAATCCATTAAAATTAAGAAACTGAACACATGCAAATGCATCAACAACAGAATATTACTTATAAGAAAGACAAATGTGAAACAAACATGCCATTCTGCAAATGTGTTTCATAACATTAGCAGCTGCTGGGGCCCATATAGGAATGTAAAAAAAAAAAACAAAAAAAACCTTAAACATAAATGCTAAAACCACAACGTCTGTTCCGAATCACCGAAACTTGTACAACTTCATGCATGAAGATGTCTCTAGCCTTGAGCAGAACTCGTTTCATATCAGACTGTACAGTATGTTCTTAACTATAATATCTGTGGCATATAGCCTATACATCGCGGAAGAGCACTCATTAAATAGTTTATTTCTGAAGAATCTGGGCTCTCATTACAGCCGATTGGAGCCTCGTCAACACCGACTGAGAATGTGCTTTCCTGAAACAAACATGGATTATTCAAGTCTCTCCCTCTTTTAGTCTTCCACTCCTCTTGGTTATGCAACAAGAATGCAGATCAAATAGTTACCCCTCTTGTGGGGAAACGCTAATAAGATCTGCTCCTCTGTGTATTTAACCTACATTTTCCATCAAAGGCTTTCACCCTGAGTTACCGCTATGACAGATCTGGATTGTGAGCTGAGACGAGGGAAGGTAAGCGCATGTCGATTTGCAGGCAGGGGTTAATCATGCGTCAGGCTTTTCTTTGAACATCCCTGCCATGTCAAATTTCACAGATCATTTTATTTCACTGACCTTCTTTGAACAGCAAATAGTCTTTTCCAAAAGTTCAACCGCAGAAAAAAAAAAAAGGAGTGAGGAAGACAATGAGGTGATGGCTGCACACAAATAGCGTTAATGTGCTCCACCATTCATGCTGGTAGACACGGAGAGCAAGACAGATATCAGAGCGTGTTAAGGAGCTGTCATGCCATCGCTCAGTGAGCACCTAAATCGCTCTAGTATGTCACCATACTTAATGTGCAGCTCTTTGTTTCAGACAGCTGTTATGGTCATGAAGGTTCATATTGGAGATATAACGCGGCCATCAACGCTGCGGGAGAATGACCTTCCTCTGTTGGAGCTGCTCTCCTCTGGTCCCAATGCCCATGTGAGGCTGGGGAATAATTGCAACGACCTTGGCTGAGCAGTTAACTGCTGAGAAAAGCAGTAAAAGCTGGGGGAGATGACAAAAGGAGCGCTGTAGGAAAACAATACAATCTGACAGTTCAAAGGAGGCCCTTTAATATTTTAGCTGCAAGCACGGGGTGGGGCCCGTGGCTGGGAGGACTCTGTAAGCTGAAGGCGAGGGAGGCTAAATGGTTGAAAAGGTGGGGACACCTCGGGTTTTCTTGCAATCCATAGCTCACTTGACGAAAACAATTACTGCAGAGATGATTGTTTTACAGAAGACTGCAGAGTATTAGTGAGTCCACAGAAACACAATAAAGGAGAATGATCTATGCAACTGTCAGTTTTAGCAGAAACAAAAATTGAACCCTGACCATTATTTTTTTGGTTTTTACTAAACCTCATCAACACACCCACTAAATCCAACCTGCACCTTCATTTCCTCTAAAAAGCCTGAAATAAAGTCATGAAATCACAGTGCATGAAATTTTAAATTACAGCGTTCAAATAACCTATCAAGTTAATAGCTTATAGATGGATGCCTCCCATTGTGGTGGGGCTTTTTTCCTCCCACTGACTTCATTAGTTATCTGTGTATCATAGCACCGCTAGCGATTTACTTATTTGGAGCTGACCTTCTTTCCTTGGTATGTAGCCAGAGGTTTTAGCATTACTCCTCAAAATACCTGCATATTCTCACTAACTAAACAGAGCTGAATTTGCTAAACTCCAAGCGCTGACTCTGAGCGAAGGCGGCACAGTTTGTTGTTAGGAGGAGCAAAAGATCTCTGGAGAGGTTCACACACCAACTCTGCCAACCTCTGCATTTTGTTTAAGGAGAGAGGGGGAGGGTATTTTTAGCTTTTCTTTACCTTGGGTCGGTGATGTATTGAGACCAAGCCTTCAGGCGTTTAGCACGCTGGCACGAGTTATTGAAATAACGCCGCCCCCCCCGATACTCTTGATACCGTGCTTGACCCCGTTTTTGAGATAGGAATAGGCCTGGATGAATTGCGTGGCGGTAGAATGTGGGGCGGGAAGTGAGAAAGCAGTGCAGCCCCCCACCCCCCGCCCCTGAGCCGATTCTCACTCTTGCTGTTGAGGTGAGCGAGCTGGGCCCCTTCAGGTCAGAGAAGATTATCCATCATCAGTGAGCCAGCCACTGCATTACAAGGGACTGAGGTGGGTCACACATCACTGGAACACCCTCTGAATTCAAAAGGACATCATTACTTTGCTACTTGAAACAGCTGATGACAACTTAAACATGGGGAAAAAAAAAAAAAAAAAAAAAAAAAAAAAAACTAAGACATTAAATATATCACTTTTTTAAATGCAAAAGTGAACTAATATCTGTGGCTTTGTATACGCAAGTCCAAACTCTCCCTGACAACTATAATGGGTATTCAATGCAGCATCAACAAATTTCATTTAGGCTCTGCTCATCTGTCCTGTGCTTCTGGTCGGCGGCTGTGTACAAGGCGAACATCTGTAGGGCTCTCCTCCTGTGAGGCTCACTTAGTTGGTGGGTGATGGCTGATGCTGCCATTACTCAGAGCGGCCTGACGACTGGCCCGGACAACCATCTGCTGGAGGTACGCCTCACTTTCCGCTCAGATCGATCTCTGTCTAGTGCTCTGTACTCACTTCGAGGAAGCTTTGCTGTTGTTCTGATATCGGTTTTTCAGCTTTTGTTTCATTCCACACAGCACATCCAGACCAATACCGTTTAATTTTCTTCCTTATTCTCTTAGACTCAATCCCCCAGTTATATTCCTTTTGTCTCATCGCGGTTTTAGTCAGTGGCTTTCCAATGTTTCCTCTCCATCCGTCTTGTTTATTGTCTTCCCCCACCTAGTTATCACTCCCTTTTCCACTTTCCCCATTCTCTAACTCATCTTCTATTTCCATTTTTTCCCAGCTCAAACATTCAGTATTTCCATCTCCCACTTCTACCTTCTCAATGCATTTTTTCTAATGAATAACACAGTTGTTAGCGAGATGCAGAGCTCTGTAGGAGCTCTAAAGAAGCAACAGCACGTTGCTCGTGATGCAGCGTCTATTGCACAACTTATGGACCTGCCTGTGATGGACAGAAGTGGGTTTTAATCATGTTCTGCCAAGGAAGAGAGAGAAGCAAGTCACCCTTAAAAAAACACGCAAAAAAAAGACAGTATCTAGTTGTGGCCCCTTGTGATGTCTCAGATGTCTTTGAGTTGATAAGTTCTTGACAAGAAAATGAAAACAGATTTGCCTTTCTCTTTCATTAATCATCTCACGACCCTTCAGATTTAGCTGGTGACCCTTTGGAGGGGCCCAAATCCTAGGTCGAGAACCACTGTTCTACGTGAAGAGGCAGTGAACATTAACTAGATGACTAGAGGTCCGTGTTGAAGATGCAGGTGCTTTATGGCAGCGTGCACTCCAAAACTCCTTGACCCCTGACCAGAATATAAATTAGAAGCGTGTTCAATGAAAGGCAGTTTCTATTCTTAGTTTACCTCCTTAAAGAGATCTTTCAGCTATATGTACAGCTGTGTGAATGAGAGAAGCAATTTAAAGATCCCCCAATCTGTCTGTCTATGTGAGAATTAACAGGGGGAGAGTAATAAGGAAAGGGAGGCAGGTGTGATCTGCAGCAGGACAGACCTAGGGCACTCTGAGCCTGGGGGAACACCATCTCAGCAGCCAATCGCCGCTCTCAGAAACCTTCAAGGACAATCTCAGTCACTCAATGTGACACAAGAGAGGTGCAGTCCGGGGGCGAGAAGAACAAGACAGACAGATTAAACAGCGAGGATAAGAGCCTATCTGCCCACCCCGCGTCAATATGGGCGCCAGCAGCTGCTAATGTAAAATGGATTCAACATTTCCTTCTCATTATCCCTTTAGCCTGCACTGGTCAGCCCCTATAGGTTCAAATCAACCTGCCAATCAACCCTTTAACTGAAGCTATTTTCTCATCGTGGTTATTTTGAAAGGTTCAGTCTGTTCATTCCTTTCTCTGTGACTCACTGTTTGTTTGATTACACAGCACTGAACCACTTCAGATGTTTTTCACACTCTACTAATTGCCATATGTGTATCGCACCGGCTGCTACCCGTTTTATCTACTATAGTCACAAATGGTGATGTCGGGGGAGGGAATCTGGAACCTCTGATTGACCAGTGACGTTTGGTTTTCACAGATATACTCAGTAATATCTACACATGACCGAGCGGACCTGCTCCAGGACGGTCATGGCTCACTCGCTCATGGCAGGACCGAGAGCGTCAGGTTCAGACATGACAAAGAAAAGAAAAAGGCCCAGTTGTGCTTCAGTTTGAAGAAATTCCTTTTCATTAATCCCGAAGCTTCAGTGGGAACGAGATAATACCAACAATTAGATCGCTGAACGATTACTGGCTATAGGTATGAGGCACAGTCACTGAAAGACAGACAGAAAGAGAGGGATACATAGGAGCAGTGCTGAACAATTAAAAATAATTTTTAATTGCAATTATTTTGATTGATGAAGAATGATCATTTTTACATAGTTACTGTCATTTTCACAAAAAAAACATTAAAATGTTTATGGTATGACTTTTGAGGGGATTTGTACCAAACAAAGATGTTTTCTTAAGTCTGTAGAATATGACATGTAGGCCAGGACATCTCTGCAGCACTACAATATTTAATTTAAAATGGTATTTTGCCGCATAGCCTATTTCGCCTTTAACAAATATAGCGCCTCCTGCGATTATAAAATTGCAGTAGGCCATTTTGCAATTTTGATAAAATTCAGATTAATTGTTCAGCCCTAAGACGGAGAGACATTTGATATTTGACAGTGTTACTCACCCATTATAATTAACTTCTGCCCACAAAAGGCGTATTTTGTCATTATCATTTATATAAGTTGCTTCTGCTTTTTCACAGAAGTACTGTAAGCAGTGTACATTACCAACTCCCAGTACAGTATCCATTACAACTTATCCTATGAAAATATTTTTTTGTATTCTCTATATCACTTTATGCATTCAGACAATATACAGGTCAGTTTAATAGACACATCACTGCTTTAGCTAGAAGTCTAAATTCCTGCTTGTCCCAACCTCAATCCCTCCTCCTGCCAGCCTTTGATGTCTTCCCGTAAATCAGTCAGGACATTTTTATTGTTCATGCAATTCTGCGTAATTACTCTGGTGTGCACCAGTAAACAATGCAGGGCCATAGTGCTTTTTATGAATTATACTACATGACATACTAGTAAAAAGGGGCCTGCACAATACAGAGAGTATGATAGCATTAAGATACACTATGTGCTCTTTGATCTTTTATAGGACACCAGCTGCACGAGGACTGCTCATCAAACAGTCATCATCATCTGTCCTAATGATCTCAGTTGGACCAAGTGGCCATTAAAACATTTAGCGGGGATAGATGGTCTGTGTGTGGGCATGTGGGAGGCAGTGATTCATCTGCAGTTCTGCAGTGCATGCACACGCATGCAGAGTCCACTGTGTTCACATTTATACATACATGCACGCTAACATGCATGCACATGTGTGCACATTCACAGCACAGGCAAGCATGCTGAAATCCATTAAGCTACTTTGACATAAACACAAAATAAGATAAAATTTTTAAAAAGCACAGAAAGGCAGCTGAGTTTGATAAAATAATCATTGGGAGCCATCTCTTCTAAGAGAATGAACAATCAGCACTGGTCTCATTCACTCTGCTGCATTTTACTCCACACAGGAGATTAAATATTTACCAACAGTGGGTCTCCTAAAGAGCCTCGACATCTTCAAGGGACCAACAGTCCTTCTCTGACATCTACCTAACACCTTTCCTTTAATTCAGGAAAAGAAAAACATGGTTTAATTTGTACAAAGATGTAAGAGAGCTCCTGTGTCTTTCAAGAGTTGTGTGTGTAATCCTAAAGTATCTCTCAGCGGAGCCGTCCGTTAACCAACAGTGATATTTCGCATTTTAAAGCAGTACATTTATTTATTTTTTTATGTGCCCCTAGTCCTACTATAAATCCTTACCCCGAAAATACCCCCCCCCCCCCCCCCGCATTCAAATGTTATGTAAGAGTGAACGGCTTTCTTTCACCACTGATATACGCACATTGGCTGACAGACACACAGAGAGAAATTGGTCCCAAAAAAGAACTAGGCCCTCATTACAAAGTGCAGTGTGATCGTGCCACATCTCAAATACCCACCAGGCATCATTACAACCCAGAAAGGGTCCAAAGACAGAACAGAGACAACACTGATTCAACACAGTCTTAATGAAGCCTTAAAGCGAGAAAAGTGAGGGAGGAATGAAAGCTGGAGACATGGCGAGGGTGGCAGACGGGGGGCAGGGGCCCAGGCGAGGAGCAAAGAATAGGAGATCCCACTGTTATCTAGTAGGTTAAGAACTGTGAAATTTGAATATGTGGGCAAACAAGAAGGAAGATCTGGAACAGACAGTAATAGTATAGCTCTTTTCAGTTCATGGCAAAAGCCAGCATTAAGTTAAATGTAAAGGTCTCCCTACATGTCGAACAAAAGCCCAGTCTGATTGTCTGGTTAACAACATTGGTCCCCGGAAACAAAATTATGAAAGTATTTCATTTTGAGAAATACACTATAACACACTGCCTGACTGCTTGTCTTGATGTGATACAGCAGTATTAAATCTAGAGATGTTAAGTATTATCTAAGTTAAATCCTACCTCTGGTTTAGGAACGAAGGCCCGTCCTGGGATGGTGAAGCAGTTGTGGACTGTGCACAGATACTGAGCCATAACGGACAGACGGCTCCTCTGTTTGCTGCCTGTGCTGGCCGTCAACCTCTGGGTGGAGAGGACAATTACTACAATGTGTATTCATCATGACCAGGTTAAGTGTTCAGGTCATGTAATGTTGGTTTTAGTCGTAACCGAACATATCTGGTAAGCATATTACATAAAGATTGAAAACTGGAGTATTTATGTGTATCCTAATGATGTTTTTTTCAATCCCGCTCTGAATGATTTGACTGGCCTAAATGATGAAAAGATTTCTTTATTTATTATGATTAATTATGGATCTAGAAATCAATATTTCATAATAACATTCACCACAAAATATTTTCATACAGCGCTGATTGCACAGCAAAAGAGCAATATAAATCTATGTGTAGATTTCATATTAAAAATGGTATTTAAGATTTGTTCAATTTCAGTTTTAAAAACACAATTTAAAAAGGTATAACACAGGTTTACGTGACTGATCCTGACAAATATACACCTTGAAAACTGAAACACGCTGCAGTGTTCACCCACCTCTGCGACCTCTTTCTGGAAAGTGAGTGTGAGTCGGGTGCGTCCGTAGATGAAGGGCCCTGTTCTGTTGGCCATGTTCTCCAGCCACTTAATGATGAGGTGGGTTGAGACGTTGAATGGGAGATTCCCTATGATGTGAAGGTTGGGTGGATCTGTGGAGCCACGGCGGGTACACATTTAAGCTCCACGGATTTACTACACGTGACCACCGTTACAGCTTTCATAAATTTAATATTCTCACCTTCCTCCCATGCCTTGGAGATATTTATTGGGAATCCTCGGTCCATTCTGTACGTGAGAATGTCACCGTGGACGATCCTCAACCTCCCTGGTGCTGCCTCAGACAACAGCTGTGGAAAAGGATGTGATACGATATTAAATGGTGAAAAATGAAAAGGTGTTCAGAAAAACTAAATAATCATCAGTCACTCTGCAGGTGGCCAACGATGCTGCATTTGAAAATTGATTAACTGGTCTCCTGCAACTGACAGGTGGAGTTTCTGCTCAATGACCTAACGGCCTTGATAACATTATGCATAAGGCAGTATCACTGCGACTGCTCAGTTTACCTTCAGCCCTGGGATGAAGCGCGTATCTTTCTCCACCACAAGCAGGTCCGCCGCCCCAGCATTGAGGATGGAGCGGGTGAGACCGCCAGGACCAGGACCCACCTCGCACACATAGGCATCCCTCAAACTGCCTGCCTGGCGCACTATTTTGTCTGAAAAGATGATGGATGACCAACTCAATAGTGTGTGTGTTTAAATTATATTTTTGCATGCAATCTGTGAATTCTGCACTAACTTAGTTCAACTCATACACCATATAAAATTACGCCACACTCTCCAATCAAACGTCTTCATCAGAGTCTCAGTATCTAAATCAAGATTAATGGTGTCTGATGTTGCAATAAATGTTTGCCGGTGTGTGATGACAATGAGATACATTAATCTAACAGTCACCTTGTCCAAGGACAAGAGAGCAGATCAGACCCGCACTGCATCACTGATAATTATATTAAGGCTCTGCAAGGGCTGCAAACAACTGACTCGGTCCATTCACATTAGCAGATGTACTCTCCCTCACCCATACAGAAAAGCCTGTCGGTTTCAATGCCTTGAAACAAGGCTATGTGGAGCTGTGCAAACAAGTGCACTGACAAAAACACACCTTCAGTGTAGACATAGTATCAAAGACAAGGAGCCAGCGGGTGTTGGTGCACTGCAGATTAAGCGAAAGAAATAGAAAGAGAGAGTGAGGCGGACTAACCTGTGAGCCTCAAGTCCAACAGAAAGTTCTGGGACAGTTGTTTCTCAGCTCGCAGGTTGTACAGCTTTATAAGCTCACCCACAGTAGGCAAGGGAGGCAGGCGGAAAGACGCCAGTTTCCCTGAGGCAGCCATCTTCAGGTGAACACTGTGAAACACACACACACACACACACAGAATCTATGATGGATAGTTTTTTTAGGCATAAATATCTAAAAATACTAAAAAGGGCAACATTTTGAGGCATCATTGCTAATAACTTATGAAAAGGTATGATAAATCTGGAGTGACCTTTTGAATTACACTGAAAGTTAATGTGTATACAGTTGACTATTTTGTTATTTCAAGTGATTTAGTGGACTTTAAAAAAAAAAAAGCGTTAAATGAATGTTTTAACACAAATACTGCAAACACACACTATGCGGATGGCTTCCTGTCTATTCTGGCAAATTGTTATCAATTCCAATTACTTCTTTATCTGGTCGTGGGATTGATTTCCAATGCCTAGCCTAAAGCTGAGGTATTAGTGAAGAGCTGACAGTGTTGTTGTGAAGTGTTTGTTATAATACGATCTCGTGCACCATCTAGTGGTGTTGTAACAGAAAACTAAATGACCAAAATAAAGGCACAATATAGAGGACAACAACAGGTATACACGAGAATTAAAACATTTTCACTGCAGTCAGTCTAATTAGCAGCAAATAAATTAGCACAAATCTGATTTGTGCACTGTTACACATATGTACAAATTATCTGAAAAATAATTTAACAATATATCAGCAGCAAGTCAGGGTGACATGCAATCCAGCCATTTAAAACCGAACAATTCACTTTAAACTCTTCACATTACACTGAGCTGTGACACTCTGACACAGTTGTTAGCATTTGCAGCTAACGCTAGCTTTTAGTCCAAATGCCTTTAGAAGAGCCCGTGTTAAAAAAAAGGCTTTGAATTTCAACGGAGCACTTCACATTACCTCCTAAAAAACCGAGATGTGATGCAGGATAGGCTACAAACACACAATAAACATACAGAGCTGAAAATACATAGGAGTTTATCCACGTTTCTCACCGGTGTCCTTTCCTTCCCTTACATGTCCGCATTCGTCATTTAATTGACGTCTCCAATATCCAATTAGCTTGCGAGAATGGTAACCTCGACTAATCAAAAAGAAGTAGGCGGGACTTTGCGATGCCCTTGAAAAGCCGTTCATTGTTGGTGTAATGACGCATCATAGCCAAGAGAGGGCGACAATTGACTGCACAGCATTTATTTAAAGTAGGCTACTACAAAAAGCAGTAGTGGTTGATTTAGTCCTTAAATACATAGGTGTCATTTACACTGGGGACGCTGGGGATTTTGTCCCCATCACTTTTTGAGAGCATTTGTTAAATATTTTCACCAAAAGATTTTAACCAACAAATGACAATACTTTGAGAAAGGTTTATTTGCAAATAAGAAAAAATGCAATACATTTAAATATAGAAGAAACAAATGTGCACTGTCCAAAAAAGTAACTTAAGCTAAAAAAAAAACAAGGAGCTGGTTACTGTGGTTATATTTTTAAATTTATGATTTGTCACATGCCAGCTGTTTTTTTATTTCCATTTATATAAATACAGACATTTCCACCATAAATCAGAGCAGAAAATGTCTCCAGAATACAGGAAAGTAAGTGTTAAATGCTCCAATTTTCTGGGGGAGAAACCCCAGCCCCCCGCTCCAATATTTCAGCATTTCATATTTCTTTAAAATAGTGTTAAAAATCTTCTTTTTGTGTTCTCATGCATCGTCACGTCTCGTGATCCAAGTGTATCATCACACCTCTGATCTGTCCTCACCACTTTTCAACATAGAGTGACCCCCATGCTTAAATACCAAATCATAGTGTCGTTATTAACTCTCATGATGTTTTACATGGCTTGAAGAGAGCTGCCTTCTTCTGACAGAAGAGCTCCGTTGTAAATTTTGCTTTACTGTACACCCACACTACATGACCAAAATTAACAAGAATACAGCTTTTATTTCATTGCATCTAATGCAGAAATGTACAAGAGGAAAGAAACATTATTAAGCATGAGGCCTACTCTGGCTTGTAAATGCACAATATCCCCTTGTTCCACTGTCATTATTATAAATTTCATATTATTTATATTATATTATAAATTCAGCCTATGAAATCTCTATAATATTGAACTAATTGAAACCTCTCAGCCTAAACTGATGAGCAGTCTGCATGCCTATAGTCCACTGCAGATCAGAAATTCATTGCCTAGGTGTTTTGTCATGCTGGACGATGCACAGCTGTTGTTTGGAATGAACACTGTGGTCTCCTGTCTCTGCTCACTCTGGGTCACGGTGTCAGAGCTTGGATATACCCTTCCCCTCCAGGGTTTGGCAGATGAGTGGCAGCTCTATCTTCTGCTGTGGCTGACAGCACTCCAGACCCTAAAGAGGGGAGCAAGAAAAACACTGGTGGTGGAGGGGTAGGGGTTACGCTGGGTCTGCTGATTTGAAAACGCACTCAGGTTTCTGCACCTTCTTGACAGCAATGAGACCAAGCCATTGATGTAGGCTAGATAATCATAAAGAGATCATTAGAATTACAAGATTCATCACCTGGTCATGACAGCCATTTACATGTACAGTGCCTATGTCCTCATGACTCATGTCAGCTTAGTCTTTTATTGAATAGGTCAACAAATGTGACTGCACCCTGTTTTCATAAGGCCACAAAAACAATAAATTACAGGGCAAGTTATACCCATTTGATTATTACCAAAGTCGTTTTACTCCAGCAATGATCATCTCGCCATTAACATACAACAGATAAAACAGAAGTGAACCACAAGATATAAAAATATCTACTAATGAAATAGGATAGGAATAGGAAAGACTTGAAAGCGGGTCCTGCTTGATATTAAAATGGTGGCATGGTTAATGACTTTTACACATTAAAGTGTACTCAGGTGGTTCATTTTTAAAGGAATGTTTATAGTGATATTGTCAAAGGAACTGATATATACTAACAGTTTAACAAAGACCATTTTTTTTTCTTGTCTGATGCCTGAGATTATCTTGGTTCCTTGGGAGACAAAATTAAGTTATCATCTGAACACAGGATGGCGTCAGAGAGCCTTTCCAAGCAACTCCATAGCATAGTGTGTGATCTGCAATAACAGGAAATGAAACATAAGTAATTAACATTTCTGAGATGGAAAGTCATCTCTTTAACTGGAACATCAGAGGAAAAACAAAGTCAGAAATACTTAAGAGTATATAATTTCCAAACCAATTTAGACGAACAGACCAACATCAATAAACACAGAAACCAGAAGAGATTAGATGTCTACAATAAGTTAAACAATAACCTCTATGCTATGATGATAATTCAAAGTTGAGTCACTTTTATTATTTAGCTGGATCTGTTATGGGTGCTGTAACAAGTTCAACAGGGTTAACAACCCAGAAAGCTAAACCAGATGTCTACTTTGATATCCATTTTGATTACTAGGTTCAAGTAATTGATGACAATACCGTAGTCCACTGAATACAAAATAAGTGTAAAACTGATAAAATAATGTCAAATACAAGAGTAGTTTGGAGGGAGGTGGCAGTATGAACACTACATTGTGGTCGTGTCTTCAAAATATCCCAAGAAGTCTTGATAAATACAATCGGGGCTTCATGTTTGTTTGACTGTTAGTTAAACTATTGTATGACGTCATTTTCTTTTCTTTTTATAAATACAAAATTGTGTACATTTATCATTTTAGACAAGACACTATGTGTTTGGGAAATGGGAAATCCAAACCCTAATTAGACATAGTTGTCTGTCAACCTTTAAAAAAAATAATCCTATGGTACAGGACCACATAAAGGAAGTTGTGGTACTTCAACATTGGAATTCCTGTGGTATAATGGTGTTGTGGTATTTTTGTGGTACTCTGACATTTGTCTGCCTTTTTAGGACAATTTACTGTAAGACGTTTGGTGTTCTGTGGCACTTCCACGGAAGTCTGACATTGTTTTTCTTATGAAAAACAAGTTATATGATCCTGCCAGTCACAGCAAAGGGAAAATAATCAATAAGTTAGAGTTTTTGGTGGCAAATAATTGAGGGTGGTCAGCTGCTGGGGCAGTAATGTTAAACGAATAGTTTACTATTGTGGGAAATTTGGGCATATTCATTTTCTTGCCAAGAGTTTGATGAGAAGATCAATACTTCTCTCAGAACCATGTGGTAGCCTAAATATCTAGCTGGAGGCAGCAGCTGGTTAGCATAAAGACTGGCTATGTCTGAAGACTATTTCTTAACCAGGAGAAATTATTCCCTGGTTGCGTTGCAACTGCCAAGATAGCTGACTCCCCTTATTTTCTTTATGCTAAGCTAAGCTAGCTTCATATTTACCCCACATACATGACAGTAGTATCACTTCTCTTATCTAATTCTCTGCAAGAAATACATAAATTGTTTTTCCCCCAAAATGTCAAAATGTTCCTTTAAAACAATGCACCATACAGGTGGCAAAAGGACAAACACTGTACAAGATCTACCTCTCCAGTTTAAACACCCATAATACTCTCTGGTCTCTTTGTGGCTTCAGGCCAGGAACACCATGTTCCCTGTTGTCTCGGCATAGTCTAATCTCTCTCTGCTTGGACAGCTCATTAGCATCTGTCAGAGCGCCCAAAACTGAAAATGACCGGGGAGAGCTGAGGTGAGCAGTCTGATCTGAGCAGAAGAAGTGGAAGTGAACAGAGTGTTGCTAATGTCGCAGGAGTGTTTTGACGACAGACACGACTCTTGGGGTGGGGGGTGGGGGGGCATGTGATGACAAGGAAGCGTTGAGAGACTTGAAAAATTAAAGTATAAAAGTACGTGTATGTTTGTTTGTTCTTGCAGACAAACAGGGCAAAGCAAAGGTGGGTTACATCATCAGCTGACAAGACTTGTTGATGACAATATAAATCAATCGTATCGCCTTCTTTTCCCATGTTTCCTCTCATAAAACCTTCAACAAAAATGCACAATGAAGCTTCCTTGCTTCTGGATGACAGACCTCACTTCCCACAACAACATTATATCACCCATCTTGCATTAATTAAATCAGAGTGCCATTCATTCTGATCACATCATATAAGTGTGGGAATTGCAGCTACTTCAACCAGCCCACATTTCTGCTATGATCCATAACAACCGCAGCCCCAATGGGCCCAGACAGGACCACCGTCCTGTGGGCATTATATATACAGAGTGAAATCATAACAAACCTCTGGATCCCACCACATGACTTCATTTTGGGTGTGGGAATTATGGCATTTAATCAAAATACACTTCTCATGACCTCAGTTTGGATAGATCTTCCTCTTTGATACCACATGTAGGGAGATGACTTCATATATGGGGAGGAAGGTGTCTGTCAAACAAATGCGCTTTGTGTGCTTTGAGTTTTTCTTTGCTCTGATTCAGTTTGAGTGTCACCTACAGGGGGGAAAAAGGTTAAAAACATGTCTTTGATGCTGCTCCTGAACTCCCAGGTACCTTGTATTTCCAATACCTCTCCAGGTATCCAGTGGTGCTTGGGAAAGTAAAGGAATGAAGAAGTTTACAACCAGAAAAAAGTGTGCATGCGTCTGTCCACTGTGTGTTTCTGTCTCTTCATTTGTGTCTGCTAAAGTTTTAACTTTATTGAACAAAACATTATGTCAGCTCCACACCCACATAATCCAGCAAGGGCTGCGTGTGAACAAAACTGCTATTGGGTCGGATCGTTGCAACACAGACGAAATGACAAAGTGGGAGTGAATGTGTCCATCTGACATAATTCCTCTGTGAGTTTGTCTGTCGGTCAGCTGCCGTGTCTTTTGTTTGCTTTGGTTTCCACCTAGAGATAAGAGTGTCAAGATGATGACCAGGCGCGACTTTCACTCAAAGCAAAAGAAAAATGCTGGCGCTGGTGCACTCCGTTGACTCCTCATGCTTCATACATAACTATGCCCAGTAATGTGGAGGTAAATAATAAGTCAGTGATCATGAGCTACAAACAAGTTAAAAATTAACCAGTAACAGATAACAGGGTCAGACTGGAAACAAAGAGATCTGACCAGCACATTCTTGCTTTAGTAGTTGTTCAGCAGTGTCAGTGTGGCCGGATTTCAAAATAGTCCGAAAACACCAACAGCCAATCACATTGCAGCAAAGACCTGTACTGTGAAACTCACCTTTGGAAGACAAGCAAACTTGTCTTTTGTCTATGTTGATGAAGAACGAGAGAACCGTTTTACCCTGAGCATATTATTTGTGACATTACTGATATACTGTGTATCTCTATCATATATAAAGACATCTGTAAAATGGTGTCCAAGTAATTTGACTTCAATATTTTCGTTAAGATCATCAACTTCTAATTACTTCTTTTGGCATTCAATCTGATGTCAGTGTCAGCACCATACTGGAAGCATGCAGCTGTTGAATACCAGTGCTTCAGGGAGAATTTATGAACTGATATGTGTACTAAAGGGCCCATTCAGCTGTCTAATTTATTCCTTAAACCTACAATAACAAGTTGTGAACACAAAATTGACACATCATCATCTTTTAAGTTGATTTGTTAGCAAACAGTTAGCTGTCAACAAGCAGTTACAGAGCAGCATTATCCTTAAGTTTACTATTCACTCTGTTTTAGCTCTGTATATCTCATATAACATCTTTAGCTGTTCAATGCTCCACTGTGTTCACCAGCTATTTGCTAATTGTGTCTGTCTGCCGTTTGGTGGTTTACAGTGAGTTTATCAGAGCTTTTTCACAGAAAACTGAACAAAATAAAGATAAAAGAAAATATTGTTACATTGTTATTATAAAAGCATCAATTACACCCACTTTAATGTTATAGATTTGAAAAGACAGACGGTGTAGGTACCAGATGTGCTCGGGTGGTCAGATCTGCTCGGGGGCCTTCGCCTGCTGGTAATGTCACATAATGTGATTGGCTGTATAAATATATGACAACGTGGCAGATGGTGATTGGCTGTATGTCGTAGTGTTTACGGATACTAGTTTTTGGTGAATTAATGTTACAACGCTAATGTTAGCTGCCTATCCACTTAAGCTAATGTGTGTGTGTACGTTATTGTCATATTGCCAAAGAAAATGTGAAATAAAAGCAAAAATATATAACAAAGATCTGATAGCTACATTTATAACCAGGGCACTATCTAGTTTGTCTGAGTAGCTTAAGTTAGCTAAACATGATTGTCAGCTACATTTCTTCATTTAGCTAACACTTTTATCCAAATCAACTTACAATCGCACACCTCTAGAGCAACGAGCGGTTAAGTGTCTTGCTCAGGGACACATTGGTGGATGAGTCACAGGGGGGATTGAACCCAGGTCTCTCGCACCAAAGGGATAGTCTTATCCATTGCGCCACTGCTACTCCTAGAGTAGAGCTGTATTTCATTGTATAAGTTCTCCCAGGCTATGGGGTCTCCATAGTTGATCCAAGGTCCCGTTAAAACTATAGCCGTAAGTACTCCGACGTACAGCCAATCACAATTTCCCACATCATCATGTTATGTGACGTTATCGACAGGCGCAGGCCCCCGAGCAGATCTGACCACCCGAGCACATCTGGTACCTACTACAGAAGGGCAGGGTTGTCCAAACATTTGTCATGCATGTCATGGGCTCTTTAATTATGAGATAAACATCTAACTTTGCTTTAACTAAGTTTACCTGGTGCTGTACAAGATTACACCATATTGCTGATTTATGTTGACCTTGAAAGCTGAATAAACGCTATCCCCCACATATAAAAAAAGTAGCTGAACCAAGTGTGTTAGGTGTGTTTACTTTCTACTGCTTCTGTCCACATAACCCAACAGTATTCTTGGCAGCAAAGTTAACTATTCCCATTGATGCAAAGCACAATTACTGTACTTTAGATTTAGCTCGCTGGCCTTGTTTTCTGCAAGCAGGGCCAAAAAGGCAGTCTAGCTGCCAAAGTCCTGGAGAGTTTGGCCACAGTCAGCAATTGCTGGTTCCTTGGACCGCTGTTGGGGCTTGGGTGGCTCTTGTCGCCGGACTTTCCCAGCATGAGAGAATAGCATGATTCAGCTGTCACCAAGGGTCAGCGGGAGAGTTAGCTCTCTTGCTGGCCAGCCAAAGCATCTAGCATTCAGCTAGCCTCAGCTGCTAACAGCGCCCGTATTGGCAAGAGTGGACAAGTTAAATATAGAGCTATACTTTTAGCCTCTCAAGTCAAAAAAGAGTAGAGAGGGACAATAGAGGATGTCGCTGAGTGAAAAGATCTGGCCATGTGACAAAATGCATCACAGCACACCTCTGCCTTTCTCCTCGCTGGGCAACGGCCCCTTTCAACGCTGAGAGGGAGTAGAATAGTGCTTGCCTGACTCCCACACCCCCCTCTCCCTATTATTCTCACACACTCTTCAACTGACTTCTCGAAAGGATAGGAGGGAAAGAAAATGAGAGGTGTGTTTTAGACTACTATGCAATCTATGCAGAGCAGAACTGGATAGTCTGTGGGAGTGAAAGAGGCTGAGAGAGAGAGAGAGAGAGAGAGAGAGGGTGAAGTCATAGTGCTCTGTTATTGCTCTCTACCATTCCCACTTTGGCCTGAAGAACTGAAAGGCGAGAAAGAGAGCGCAGAGCTTGACATGGCTCTTGGCACAACTCAGTAGCCAGCCCAAGCAGATTCCACAAGCCAGAGGATATTAGTGGATACTTTACAGCTTTAGTGCCTTTTCTCTAGGATTACCCTCGGTGTAACTGCTAATAAACCTGGGGACAACACAACAGCAGGTAAGTCAGCTACTACTAATCAGTCTTGTTCTCCTTGCCTTTGTGTGGGGAAACAGCCAAAGACAGCCACGTGCCTCTGGAAGAGTAGAGCTTATCTGATGTTCTACTTTCAAAATGAAAGACAGGAAATGGCTCTGGTACAGGTGCTGCTGCTAGGCTGTCACCAGTTTGTGAAGCCAATAAAGAGCATCGTTTGATAGAAATACACTCACTCAGCTTCATTTGAGTTGTGGTTAGAACTGTTGTGTACCATATGAATGAAACATCTCTTCCGTGAAGCATGTACTTAGTTCATCTCGCTTTTTATACATTCAAATGACATGGATTTCCACATGCTGCATTAATTACCCGCCCATGAGAAGACAAGGGACTACACTTGGCGCTGCTAATGGCAATACAGATTTAGCATTGTGACAATGCATACAGAAAAGAGAGGTCATGATCAAACATTTCTCAGTGAATTGCATCTTATATTGCTGCATGAATACAATCATTTATAGTGAAGGCTTTTGTGCTTTGGATGTGGGGAGAGGAGCCCACAACTTCACCAGACAACAGGGGATGATGGTGCACTGAGATGTTGAGGGCTCATTTGTCAGTTCATGTTTGGGAATGATATGCATCCATGCAGAAATACACACTTGTAACCTTTGCCCTCAACGTCTCCCGCAGCAGTCAACTGCAACACCATTGCAGCAACATGTATGTCTCACCACTGCACTAACTGTATACACACCAAATACAATACACAATGTACAAATACACACACACTGCTTAACATTGAGAAGAGTCTGAGGCCTTCATGAGCTGCAGCAGGAGGACATCTTTCATCCTGAATATTTATGGATTGCAATGACGCCAAAATGAATTCCATTTCATCCGCATGAAGTCATTGGCCTTTTGGAGGAGACACATGGCTCCTGCTAGCCGCTGTCCATTTGTCAAGGCGCACATCACCTTACCTCAGTAAACCGAAAAGAGAATATGATATGTATCTCACTCTCAACAAGGGAATCTAACGCAGGTGTGACTTACGCTGCTGTCAAAGATCCTTTCTGTCAGTGTCCAGGGGCTCTGTGCAACCTCACCCTTCCTCTTTCCGCTGCCTCCCACCCTCTCCTGCTGATGTGGCCCCTGTGCACTTAGTGATATCACCACACTGATACAAGACAAAGACAACTAGTGGCCAGATATTTGCTCATTAACATTTTTGCGCATGTTCCAGCTCCATCTAAGCTCATCCTCTTCAGCTCTCAAGTCTGTGGCGCTCAATCAGCCAAATGGCCTTCCGGGAAAGACAGATTGGTGAATGTTGACTGGGCAGTTATCAGTCCCAGCTTGTAAATGAATCAGTCTTAGTGTAGATCAATAATGTGGTCCCTGTTTAAACTGAAACCAAGCTGGGTGTTTGCCAAAGCAGCATTGATTTGAGATGCACCGAATGTGTCAGGGGCTTACCTCATGACATTACTATAGCTCGAGTGGTAGCTCATGCAGAATGTGACACACTGTACTTTGACTGTGAGGTGCGGTGTTAGCTCGAGCACGAAATTGTGAGAAGGAAGACCTTCTTCTTTGGTACAACATTTAGCACACTGGGAATGGACAGTCAGGTCATTTTGTATTTGAACCCTGAACAAGATGCAGGTGAATGCTGTGTTACTGCCTCAAGTGCTTGAGGCATGTGCAACATGTTTTCAAAGAATTGCTCGCACACTTAACACAAACGGGAACATCTTTTTACAAAAAGGATAAATAGCCAGTAAAATAATTTGAATTAGAAAAAGTGAGTTGTAAAATAAATGTTTTTAATGCATTAGAGTTGCAAGTACAAGACAACGTGAATTGAAGAGGAGACACCTCTAAGGTCTCCTACACATGATCAACTCATTGACCCCATTCCACCCTTCCAGTGGATGTGTGTCTGTACTTGTGTGTATCTGCGTGCATATAGGCTAATTTTGTGGAGGATCTGCCCATGTGCATGTGCATAAACATAAACAATAGTGAGGGGTGCAGCTCATTGCTGGCAGTAGTCGCTATCTTCCCTATATGTCTGGAGGGCCTCAGCAACAGCTGTCACTGACACATGCACAGCTCCAGTCGCATAAGGGCCTCTGGTCTTGAATTCCAAAAATGCAGTTTAGACACATTTGGATATTTTGCAGAACAGTGGCACTAATAACTTGTGCTCTCTCAGTTTAAAAATAAGTCCTTCAATGCCATAGCAACCCAAGACCTTCTCAAGATCATTTGATATGTAGTTTGCAAGATGTCAAAGTATACTTGCTATAAACAGTGGATAGGTTGTTAATTGGTTCTTGACATGTAATAATATTAGAACTAGTGAGGTCATTCATAAAGTTCACTTACAGTAAGAATATCCCGAGTGTTTCAGGTTCATCAGAACTTAATAGGCTATAGCTATTATTTTCCCTGTATGTGTCTGGCTATCTCCTGGTACATAAATCATGCACTGTACCATTGCATATTTCTAAGCAGGAAAAACTTACTTTGGTTTGATGTAAGAGACATTTGAAATACCACAGAAGGGAAAGATTAGTTGATCTCGACCATATTCCCGCCTTCGCTACACACCCAGTGCTTTTCTTCTTTTAGCCATGGTGTTTGAGGGGAATTGACATAATCATGACTCCTCCAGTGAACTGGTGTGTAATGATGACCCAAAGACCTCATCTGTCCTGTGATGTCACTGACGTGGAAGAAAAAAACAGCGTATAATTACTGAAAGCACGGAGATAAGCATGACTGGTCTCTGTGGTTGATTGTTCCTTAGCACTGAAGACCAAATGTCACACTGTAATTTCACACATCTGTTAGTGAGACAGAGTTCTTCAACCGCCTGCCATTTCATTCTTACCTGCAACAATGCATTTCTATGACTGTTTATTTTTCTCTACGAATAAGGTAAACAACAGACAAAAGAACACAGTCACCCTACCAACACAAAACAACACAAATGTGCACCCACAAAATGTAAATGTGTAGTGGTGGTGAAGATTTGGACTAGTGTGGTTAGCCAAGTATTACATTATCATTCCAAGCACTGGAGCGAGTAACATGTTTACTAGCTAAGGTCCAAAACAGACTGACACACACATATTTCAACCTTGAAAAGTCGCTAAGGTTAATGTGATAGCAAACATTTGACACACAGCACACAGACATTACTAGTTTCTAACTTTGTCTACTATTTGGTGCTGGGCTTGGTTTGCAATGGGATTATCAGAGTTACTTGTTTGATAACAAGACAGGGAGTCCACAGAAATTCTAGCCACTCTCTGAGGCTGTTTACAGCAGTGCTTTGAGCTAAATGCTAATGTTAGTTTGACAATATGCTTTTGCTTTTTAACAAAACAATAAAAGAACAGGTGTAATTATTTACAATAATTAGTGATGACTGCATCCCATTCAGGCAAGCCAGTTCCACACTCCCTGAATTCATTGGCTTACTAGGACACATAATGGAAGACAGCCACTGTTAATGTTGTTTGTTACACCTGTGCTTTTCGTGCTCGGACCTCTAATGCATGCAGTGAAAAAATTTTTTGTTGGCTCATCTACTCTTTTACAAAACATTTAATAATTCGATGCAGAATTGATATAACAAGACTGATGAATGTAACTTTTAACTGAGTTTTCAGCAGGGAAAAGTGTCCCATCTCCACTAACTTACCAGCATAAAATGATCTTGTTGCACAGGAACTAACAAATTGAAACCTGAGAAGGAAAGTTAAATTAAAAAAGCCGGTGGCATTGATGATGAATATACTTGCCATACTGCCAAAATATCTTGTTTTGAACTCTACCAGCTGCTAAGAAGACATGATTGAGGTGTGCCCATAATCTATATATAAAGATCTTAATACGCCATCCATAAGCATGTCCTGTGAGTGACATTAAGTTACATGAGCATGTAATTAAACTCTCAAAATTCAGTTCAGCTCTTGCTCTTGTTATAACAGTGCAATGGTGTCATTGTAGCTGCAGTGACAAAGCCTCCTCTAATATATGAATTGCAAATGCTATTAAATGCCTCTAGTATAGTGTGGCTTTGGCTGGTCGATATGTTTTAAACCTGCCCAGTAACCACTATAATACTATAATATGTACGAATATGTACAAAGACTGAGTCCTTGCCGCAGCGGCCCGGGTTCGAGTCCCCTCTCTCTCCCACATTTCATGTCTATCTCAACTGTCCTATGGTAGGATGAACACTGTAGGAATTTGTATACAGTCCTATCATAAATAAAGGATAAAGAGCCCCAAAAATATTTTAAAAAACAAACAAAAAACAAAACAATCTAATCAAAACATTGTGTTTAACTGCTGAAAACTTTCATCACTGACATGCCAATAGGCCAAACATTTCTATGCTGCGCTACAGAAGGACCCCAAAAACTTGTAGTCAGAGAGAAGGTGTGGGTGGGCATTTAGGCGAGACTTCTGACAAATGGCTGACCGCATGACGTGTTCATATCTGAGACTGCTTCTTCCATATGTTGTCTTGCTGTTACTATTCATAGAAATGGCAAGAACTTGATCCCTTCCTTGATCTCCATGTCGTCAAGATGATATCCACTCATGCCATTGGTCTAGAGGGCTCTGCTGCTTGATAAGTCAGTTTTAGTTTACAGACACTCTCAATAGATTAAATAAAAGATGTTGCTATGGGAAACATTTTGAGGATACAACTTGAAATGTTTGACTCAAATAATGGATTCCCATCATTCCCACCAATGTTTCCCATCATGTATATTCAGATTGAGGTGAGTCATATATTCCAGCAGCTGCACCCATCCATATGCTTGGTGACCGTATGTGGCTTCAGGATAGGGGTGTTGGAAAGTAGTGTGACTGAATACAGTATTTATCTCTCACACATTAATATTCCTAATACACGACCCAATTCAGAGCATGTTTCAACTTGTTAAGATTTGCTATCGCTCCTGATGATTTATACAGAGTCCATAAAATACTCTAAGTGAATATTTAACAAACTGCCACAGGCATAACTATCATGAATATGTCATACTTTATAAGTGACTGATTCAGGAACTACCTGTGCTGAGTTGTTTATTAAGAAAAGTCAACAAGGAGGCCATTGATATGAGAAATTATATGTAGAGAAGCACCATTCCTCTTAGTTTGCTCATTGGTGAAACCTTAACTGCTGAAGCTCCAGTCGGCTCCAGTGAGAGGATCAGGTTAATGTGACATCAGGAGAATACTACAAGATGAAACCCACCACCTATGCTGACATTTTGCTCCAGTATGGCAAGTCAACATTAGAGTTATTGTCGTTATGAGGTATTAATAGAAGCCATCATTGCAGGGAGACAAGCTGTAAATGCTTGAGTTGGATCCATGCTCTTTGACAGTTTAATTTAGTAAAACTGGAAGAAGGCTTCAGAAAAGTAGAATCTTAAGGAAATGTGTACATATTTGAGTGTGTGTTGCTATCAGAACAGAAAATGCTTGTCTTGCTTCTCTGACAAAAGCGTCTGTATGTTCCTAGAACATGGCTGTTATGTAAAATCTGACCGCAGAGGTCACCGGCCGTCTGGGCTGGAATGCGCTGTCCATCAAAATCCTGGAACAGACTGCAGCTTTGTACTCTTACTTGGAAAATAGGTGCTCACAGAACTTTCAATATCAGATGGATTGACTTGTAGCTTCGAATCTCATCCACGGCTCCAGTTCTGATTGAAATTCCCCTATCTTGGCGGGCTGGCGTGTTTTTCTTGTCAGGACGGAAGAGCTTCGCAAGCATACTGCATTTGATCAGTGTCCTCTGGCTGAACAAGTTGCCAAACGCTTGCATGCAAAGAACATTTCCCACTCCTTATTTAGTCAAATTAGGTTTGTGGTGTGAATATATCAAACACACCGAATCAAACAAATCATTTATCCTATGTATGTTGTTACATTATTTGCAGCTGCTCTCCTCACCCATCATCTCTGGCAAATTAATATGGCTACAAGTCAAGACTTTTTTCACTAGACCTCTCCTCTTCCTCACTTTGTCTCTCTCTGTGAATATCACAGATGAGCACAATGTTCACCAGCATTACAGTCTGACATTTCAGGAGATAGAGTGTGTAAAGAGAGAGAGAGCTGTCACTATTATAGGGCTTGGATTGGGACTACCATGTTCTTGCTTTTATTTTACAACTCTGTAACTGGAATGTCTGCACAAAATAACATTCACCCATCCTTTCTTTCACTGAAGTTTATTATTAAACTATTAAACTATTAATATTAAAGCCACCTGACTACAACTTACAATTATTTCTCAGTTAATCTATGAAATGTCTTGTTTTGTCTGACCAACAGTCAAAAGACATTTAACTTGGAATAATACAGTATGAAATAAACAAAAGCCCATCTTTAATTTTGAGAAGCTGAAATGTGAATTTTTTCTTAATTAAAAAACTGAAATGTTCATTCAGTTTTCAGAACTGTAGCTGAATCTTCTATCAATTGACTCAACTACTTGTTTATATTCTTGAGCAGATCTTTCATCAAAGTGCAAGTTAGATTTAATTGTCATTACAACACGGTTGTAAAATAAAATGCAGATGGCAACTCCCTTCTGCTACATAGAAGACAATAAGCAGTATACAACAATCATGTGATGGCACACAGAAATAAACTAAAAACTATAATGTATAGGGCAGTGCTGAAGATGACTTTGAGTTAGAGTTTAAAAGTCTTATCGCTTGGGGGGAAAAGCTTCTCCGCAGTCTGGAGGTCCCACAGCAGACACTTCTACAGTATATCTCTTTCCAGATGGCAGAAGGGTGAACAGGCTGTGGATGTGGTGGGTACTGTCCTTTAGGATACATTCTGCGCAGACACCTCACCGCACATCCCATGCCAATTAATGTTTCCAGTCAGAATGCTTTCTATTGCTCCTCTGTAAAAGTTGACTAGAATTTGGCACAGGAATTTAGCCTTCTTAAGTTTCCTTAGGAAAAACAGCCGTCTCTGATAATATTAATTCAATCTGACGTGTGTTATAGCTTCCCAATGTGGCAGTTATTGAAGAGCACTGTTTTCTTGTGTATGAAATGCTTGGAGTAAATGTAATTTCACACAAAAGATACAAGTCATATTGTGAACATCAGTGATATTCACAAACTTGCTGACTACTGACAAAGTTTTAAAGCCCCCCCCTTTTAACTTTGGAATGGAGGCACATGTTCTGTTTGGGCCTAAATATACTCAATAATGTGACAGCTGGACCTACCCAAACCATGGGATAGATTTGGGGTCCCGCTTTAAATTTAGGCTCAGGCCTTGACTGGGGACTGGCCGAGTATTAGGCCACCCTATATTACAAAGCACTGTGGAAGGCAATCAGTAACATTGTGCTGATGGTTTAGATGCCATGAATGTGCATGGGCATTGTGGTGGGTTGGCAAAGAACTCAGAGTAAAGGCTTATTGTCTGCCAGCTCTTCTTTATTTTCCATAAAGACAACTGGGAATGTTGCATGTCAGACTGGAATGAAAGCCACGTGGCTTTGGAATCCCCATGTGTTGCTCTGGAGAATTCACTACAATCAAGACTGCAGGGAACAGACAAGGTGGATCAAAGTCTTGTCATCAAGAGGGTTTGATGAATCTGTGTAATTTGGGAAAGTTGGACTAATTGAGTCCATTTAATGAAACTTAAAGCTGCCATAATCAACATGTTTATAGTAACAATTGATCAAATGGTTTTGTGTGATGTGAAAGGTGTTCATTGTGACAAACCCACAGAACAGTATCACCAGCTCTGCAGTTTCCCTCAGTTCCAGGAGCATTGTAGTATCCTTCAGCTCAGTGTTTTGGTTTTAGAGCCTGAAACTTTACTGGATTTCACTGTCGTTCCCAGACACAGCAAGCAGCTGTTTTAAGCGACAAAGCTGCACCTATAAGTGGCCAGTGGCAGTTTTAAGTAAGCTTCTACATGTCTCGGAGTTTCAGATCCAATCACCACAGGAAGCTCAACATTAAGAGAAATGTGTGTATTCAAAGAGAGTACAAGGGTGTTGCTTTTGTCTCAGACATATATCTCAACTTATCCACCTGTTTAGGGAAAATGTATTTGGCAGTGTACAGAAAAAATCTAATTTGCTAGAAGTGCAGACCTTATGCAATAATGCAGAAACAATATTATATAATATATTTGTTGATGCAGGTATTTTAAGGGAGACATGGTTTGTGTGTCAATCCTCTTCACTTTATTGACCTTTAATACACAGGTATTGGTCAGTTTAAATAATTTATTTGAGTTCCTTTATGTTTATTGAATTGCTATTTTATTTTAATGTTTTTACAGTCATTTAGCTCTCAGCTATAACTACACACACTCTACTGCTTGCTGTGCTGACCGAGAGTGACACCGCAAAATGAGGTGAACTGTTACAGTAGCAGCTCCTCTGGATTTCCATGGCATCAGCCCAGAAATTAAAAATAAACCGGCAAGTGGAGTGCCTAACTCAGTGTCAACCATTTTGTCGCCGGTACTTAGGAACTCTGCCCGAGTCATTTACAGTACTGCACATGTTTCTGTGTTTCATCACTCTAATGCCTCAGTAGTGCCAGTTTTAATGCCCTCCACCACTGGGCATTTATTTGGATTTAAATTCTCTGGAACTGCTTGAATGGTAGGATGAACACTGTAGGAACTTGTGTATGCTGCTGTGCTATGACATTTGACTAAATGATAGTGAGCCCACTGCTGAAACTAAAAGTTATGGAGAGTCAAAGAAGGCACTGCAACTGATCTCCAGTTAAGAACCAGCTCTCTCCTTCGAGCCAATGTGCACTCACTGAACTCCCAGAACTAAGATAAGGAATGTACTTAATGTGTTGGTTTGAACTGAAAGATGCATTCACTGTTATCTTGCACTCTTCCCTCTCATGTGCTTGGGTCTTTTCCTGGAAACAGGTGGGATTCAAAGAGAATGGTTTCAAGCATCATTAAAATTCACGGCAGTCTTAACTTCACAGACCACTATTAGAGAAGAAAAATATTTTTCTCGACGTGAACCGAAACCTTTGATAGACATGTTTTCAAACCTTTCAATGTTCCATACCGAAGACCTCTTCTATAACAGCCCATTCTCTTTGATCACCTTGTTTTAATCTAGTTAGACACATCAAATGATTATTAATGTCTGCCTAGGCCCATCCAGATTGCAGATTGTCTCAAAGAGATTATCTGGACATAGTGTGTTTTGTGTATGCTTAAAAGAGAATTCATGATATTTTGGCAAGCTTACTCAGGATGTCTCAATGCATGATTCAGAGGTCACGGTGCTATGACATCACCAGGGTGCTATGGCGGGGATTTTGGAGGCCCAGAGGTGTTTTCTGTTTGTAATTAAAGAGCGCTGTTGATATCATATCTGAAATCGATGTCAAAGAGTGCACTTGCTCAGTGACTGTCTCAAGGCTGTTGTTAGAACACATGCCTGCGCACAAAAACATATGCTTTAACACAGAGAGGCAAATATACCTTTATACTAATGACCTACAATGTGTCTGACCATTTGTCGCAAAAATTCCCACAAGGGGATCTAAATCACCTCATTTGAAATACAAATTTTAAAAATGTATCCACATATGTGAAAGGGGAAAATCAACAACCAAATAGAATTACAAACTGGTGTGATGCTGATCTTCAGTAAATGTATTCTTACAATATCCACTAAGATACCAACTATGATAAACTGACAGCACAGTACACCCCTACCACCAACCCAGTTGTAACACCTGAACACCACTTGTTGCCATTGAGAAAGCATGAAACCATTTAGCAAGTGAACAGAGAAGCAAAAAGTTAACTAAAAGTAATGAATAAATAGTTGAAATAGTTAGCTTAAATTAATGAATACATTGGTGAAATAGTTAGCTAAAAGTAATGAATAAGTTGAAATGGTTAAAGTAATGAATGAACAGTTGAAATAGTTAGTTAGATAAAAGTAATCGCTAAATGTTTGAAATGTCCAGCTCCTGCCATTGCAAGTGACAGTGGTAAAAATGTAGGCTTGACCAAAACGACTTAATCAGTTAAATGGAAAAATATTGTAACAATATACACTTTTATATTTATAATACATTCACTTAAAATCATTCAAAACAAACACAAAACAGATGGTAAGGAGTACTTGAGCTCTTCAATGTTATTTACCCAGGTCACTGCATGTTTAAGTAATCCAGGTTACAATACAAGCGTGCTACAGGCTACCTCAACATGATTTGTGTCGTTATAAATGATTAATGTAGTAAACTAAATTTAGATTCTGTCATTAACAGATTTATTTTCAGGATCTGGATAAAATGTTTGACTCAGACCTTTCATGTCAGCAGAAAAGGTTAAAGCACCCAGGAGTGCCACAAATGTGCTTCCAATCCAGACCGTCAGCACTCAGCTTGAGATACACAACCCTTATGAGAGAATGTGATGTGTCAGGAATGCACACATTGTCATAAAACACACACACACACACACACACACACACACACACAGTACGGAGTAATATATATATATATTTATTCCAGATTAATTCCAGATTAAGAATGTTACAAAAGACAATGTCGTCCAGTTGTGAACGTCTGTGTGTATACAGCATGTTTGTGTTATGATATGAGGAAAGGTAGTCAAGGTCGAGGTCATAAAACTCACTGTTAACTGTGACCATGCACTAACGCAATCTAAAGTGTTACAGTAGACAGATATTGGAGGACAACTTTCAATTGAAACTGAAATGGCTAAAATGGGATAACAATTAATGGTATGACAGGGAAAGTAACATAACAAGAAAAACTGTGCCAAAACCCCACAAGAAAGCTATAATTTGCTCTGAAAACAGTGTTTCTTCTGTCCAGGTAGAGGATGAGGTCCAAAAGCAGCGGGGTGGAGAGCCCGGTCAATGGGGTGCTTGGGGTTCCACAGGGTGACCATGACATCAGCCATGAACAGGAAGTGGGTCTGCCCGTGAAGAGCCTGATAGCCAAAGTTCAGCAGAAAGAGGGTGAGGATAAGGTGGAGGTTGAGATGATCTCTGGCAAAGAGAAGCTACACTGTGATTCCCCAGAGGCTCAAGACAAAAGAGGGGGCATCATGGATCTGTCCAAAGAGGGTTTGCTGAAACTGCTGGGGATCATGGAAGGAGAGGTTCAGGTGGGTGTTCCACATTGTATTAGGCATGACCTCTTTGACCTGCTGTCATAAGTAGGGTAGGGTAAGTGCAATTATGAGGGAAAGAAAAAATCTGTTGAAGGCATTGTGGACAAAGTCAGTTTGAATGCTAAGTGCCTACAGCATGCTGTCAATGGATGAAGTTGGACTGCACTTTTTTGCACAATAGCTCTATCTTGTGGTTGAAAATGGCAGTTTAACGTGCCAGACAAAACAGGCAAACGTGCCATGTGTTTACCAAGTGACTATTTTGGAGAAAAACAAATGCTGCAAGGGTTTCACCCTAAAGCAGAATGTACTGTATCCACATTGAGACATTTGAGAAAAGTGACACATTCACAACATGTTTGAGGCCAATTTGAACATATCATTTCTCACATTTGCACATCTGGGACAAAGAAACTTCAAACAGGTGTCCAGATGGAGCAAACACACATTCCTCTTCTTCAAGTCATAATATGCTGTATCATGTGTATATCTTTAAATGTCTATGTGATTTCAGGCCAGAGAAGATGTTATCTGCATGCTGAAGTCCAAACCGACTGTCCCAGAGGCCCTTGAATTGCGTTATGGCTCTGCGGTCCCTAGTTCGGCCCTCCAGGCCCTGCAGAGGGACGACTCCATCACTGGCACTGAGCCACGCTACCACAGTGTCTACCAAAAGCCTATGGTTGAGGTCAGTTGGCAACTGTTAGTCACAGCAATATTTCCATTGTCAGCCTATTTAAGAAAATATGTCAAGATTCTTTTTAATTATTTCTTTATGTACATTTCTGGGCTCTTGGGTGTTGATACATTGTAAACCTACAAAAGACAACAGTCAAGTAAGTAAAGTAAAGTAAGTCAAGTAAATTGATTAGAGAAGGGTTGGGAGTAAAAGAAAGAAAGAAAGTAATGTTTGATCCATCTTTTTTGTTATTTAATCTCTAAAAATATATGAGAATGTACTACTTTTATAATTGTAAATATGAAGCCTGGAATTGTAAATGTATTTCTTTTAAATCGGTTTGTCAGTTCCATATTGAAAATCTTCTGTACAAATATTTCAGTGATCAACAGATTTAAGGTGACTTTCCTGAACACCTTGCAGAAAGTCATTGCTACAAAATGTATCGTCATGTTACACCACAGCAAATAAAATTGTGTTTTTTATTTCCCCTCGGTTCTTGCATGTGTTTGCGTGTATACCTGCGTGGCTGTGGCTCTCTCAGCTGGAGCGTCTGCAGGAGAAGCACAGGGAGACTTACAGGAGGATGCTGGGTCAGTTGCTGCTCGCTGAAAAGTGCCACCGCCGCACCGTCCACGAGCTGGACACAGAGAAACGCAAACATGCCGACTACATGAACAAGAGTGACGATTTCACCAACCTTCTGGAGCAGGAGAGAGAAAGGTGAGGAGGAGAGGAGCAGATTTAATTCCTAAAAACATACAAACTTAGTCATAAACTAATTGTCTGTGGACATAAAGAGTAATGTCTGATTTCTAAAAAGATGTTATCAACTTCAATAAACAACATGAAAAGGTCACCAAACTAACCCTTTATGAGATGCTGATACTAACATTAGTCCGGGCTGGTCAACAATGATCTCTCTAAATTTGTAATATGAAAACTTGACTCGCGGTTGACCCACAATCTTTGAGCAGATGCTTCTAGCTTTAAGCTGAAAGAGAGACAATATCTTGAACTGCTTCAATACTGCATAACACTGTATGGGCACTCTATGATAAATCAATGTCCACATAGATGCCTGAGGAAACTTGTTCAACATGTGTGTTATGGAAAGTACCAGGTGGAAAGTGAAGAGTTCTCTGGGAGACTGAAAATTATTTCTTGTGGATACAAAGTGTTAGAGGTGAGAGAATACATTAAGTAAGTGTGGTGAAGGAATGCATCAACATTGGAGAATGTGTGAAAGATGGCCTCATCAGCCAAGTGAATTATGAGAGAGGAGAGGAGAGGAGATGGGGGGAGCTGGTTACTAGAGTGATAACCTCATATACCTTAATTTGACAGGGAGAGGTATGGAGCTTTTGTTCAGAGGGCAGGGAGGTGAAGTGGAACTTGTAGGTGAGGAAGGGGTGCTGTGGGAAAGAGGGAGGTCAGGGGTGGAGAGGGGAGGAGACACGGGTGAAGAAACAGGAGGAATAAAGGAGGAGCAAATCTCCCATGACATCATCTGTGAAATTAAGTCACCGTTGAGGTTGTGACCTGGCTTGTTGGTCAAGGGGAGACTAGAGATGAGAAGTTTGGTGGAGAGAGGGAAAGAGGCACGTACACTCCAACTTCAGAGAGGGGATGGTTACATCACGTGTGTGGAGGGCCTCACAGAGATCAAACAAGCTTGGTTGTGAGTGTGTCGATGCGCACAGAATGTGTATGAGGAAGGAGGCCCTACTAATTAAAGTTCTTACAAATGAAAGAGTTTAATTGGCTGTTCCCTTTGTTGGGGAATGTATTTTGTTGCAATTCCCATAAGACAACACTGTCCATTCTCACACATTAAAAACTGGGTGATGGGGATGTTGTATGCATAATGTTTGCTATGAATATTAGTAGGTAATGTAGTATGTGTGAGGGAGATCGACAGAGTAAGAGAGAGCGAGCATCTGTAATGTACTGTATAGTGTATAGTGTTCAGTCATCTGTAGAGCAGACTACAGTCCACGTGTGTGCTACATTTCATGAACTGTCAAAACTTCAAACATTTCATTTGCACCACTGACCCAGCGGAGGCACCAACTACCTCGCTTCCTTGAGCTTTTACTGCAGGACACAGGAAACAGAGCATGGAAGCTAAATCATTGTCATGACAGCTGAGCTGCTATCACACACTGGAGAGAGGGCTGGGAAATGAGCAACAGACTTTAGCTTAGTATTATAGCTACGCCTTTGGCTGGTTTTATGAGACAGTGCAAGTCTAGTCATGATTCAAAACGTTTTAATGAAGATTTTTTCTTGATTGTAAACCACTGTGCACAAATGCCCAAATTACTATCAAGAGTAGTTGGGTGTTTATGATTTCAACCAAATTGGATAGGAATATTTATTATGTGTAATTACCACAATTTGGGTTTTGTAAGGCTGAATACAATCAATTCTGTTGAGGATTTTGATTTTGACTGACATTCTACTGACCTTGACTCAAATTAATGAGCCCATAAGTAGGACAGAGATAAAACAATTTTTTTTTCACTTACTGTCTTAACAAAAGTAGTTGTGGGCCTTTAGGAAGTTGTGAATAGACTGCAGCAGAATAGCCATGTTAGCGACTCTGCAAGGCTGTACTTAGGCACAGCGACGCTTTGCTTAGCTAAATGCTAACGGCAGCATGCTAACAATGACAATGCTAACATGCTGATGCTAAGCAGGGATAATTTTTACTATGTTCATCTTAGTTGAGCGTGTTAGCATGCTAACATGAGCTAAGTACAACTGAAGCTAATGGGAATGTCATCTGTTTTGCAGGTATTTGGTTGTAAACCAAATTAGCGGACACAAACATTTTGACCAGATGATGGCACAACATGTGTCAGGGGATCACTGACTGATTGACATTGCCAACTCTTGAGCCAAACTGCTAGCAAGGCTAATAAAAAAAGCATTAGATGTATCATGATCAAAATATTTGAACAGTAAGCCTACAGGCTTCAGTTTGAAGCATATGGCACATATCACCAGTGAACTACCACTTAACATTCACTTGATCCTTGGTTTGCATGCAAGAAAGAGGTGACCTTCTTATGCCAGGTGGTTTCAAGCAGGTTCCTTGGCTCATCAGTCTCTGTCATCTCAGAGAGTGAAGGGGGTGAGCTCTGCACTTGATCTGTCAGCACTTGCAGAGCCCAGAGTCTTCTATCAGTTGCTGTAGAAGGACACAATACTGACTTTCATGAAACGGTACAGGGACTGAAAATGGTAGAGATAGGGGAAAATGTGTCTAAACTATGGATTGATGGACAAGATGACAGCAACACACAAAATACAGACAAGCACATACTGTGTAAAAACAGATTCAAAAACACATGACAACATTACTTTCTTTGCATGAACATATTCTATTAGTGCCAACACCTACAAATAAGCATTCACATATCTGCCTTGTCTGGCACCGCTCTGTTTTGACATTCACTCTTTCAGGTGTGATGGAAGCATGTCATCGTCTCATCTTTATCAACGTGATCTTCTCCATCTACAGTGAGAGTGAAGAGAGAAAAGTCAAAGGTCTTGTGCCAAACATCTGCAGGAATGCAGAGGATGGGCACAGGATGAGCAGTTTCCAATGGGTATCCATCAGCCATTAACACCCTCTCAGACAATAGAGCAATTTATATGTCAAAACGTTAAAGTATTTCAGTCACATGGTGGTATGTGTAATGATTAACGGAAGAAAAGGCTCCCATTCCTGAAGGGAAAACAAAATGAAAATGCAGACTGAAAGTGAAAACTGAAATCATTGTTTTCTAATAATTTTAAAGCCGTACAACAAATTACAATCACACTAGTCAACCATCTGTCAGTAGATTGAGTACATACAGTATGTGTATAACTGTTATGGTTGTCTTTAAACAGTCCACTTTGCTTCTGATTTCTCTCTTTTAACACCACATCACTCTTGTGTACTGTACACTATCATGGACTCCTTTGCTTAGTACTCAATGCTTTTTCTCTGTCAAGAGAGGCCATTACTGTGTTTACACAGTGTTTTGACAGCTTTTTGGCAGTTCATGTCTGCTTCAATCCTCAATTTCCTGACACAGAGGGGCTGCAGTGCCTCTGAGCAAATTCCCAACGAAACATGGGATGAGAAGTTGTTCCATGATGAAAACATTTTTTATTTACTTTATAAGTTATGGATTGCACCTGTGTATCTACTTAAGAAATGTGTTTTTATTCTTACACACATGTCTGAGTTGCCTAAGAAGTTAAAACCCTCATTCGAACAACTTCCCCTAACCTAATGCACTTGAAAATGTTAAAATGAGAAGAAACATAACCACACAAATGTTTTCAGGGAAGGTCCTTCTCTAATTAATCTTCATTGTGTTTAAGCATTTAGATTCACAGCTTTTAGCCAAGCATTTGTATTTTCAACTTAGGACTGGACATACTGTACGCAGGCAATTTGTCCATAGTTATTTCTTCCTTAGTAACAGAGCATAGCCTTGCAAGACTAAACTATGTTTCTTACACGAATTGACTTCTGGAGCCAAGTACCACTGACATCATGACTTTGACCTTTGCGTGAAAGTAATTTTAGAGTGCCAATTTCCAGGGTGTCAGTGACATCTGACTGTGTAAGTATGAATTTTAAGAGCTGCACTCTCTGGATGGCTCCTTTGTACAGTAGCCAGAGCTACTAAACTTGCAGAAATGTGGTTTGATATAAGATTAACTGTATCTATACAGTTCTATGCAAAAGTCAGAGCATAGCAGTTCATAAAGCTATGGTTACATATCCACCCAGGGAAACATCCAACTCATCTATATCTGGTTTCCTCCTCACATGTAGACTTTCAAGGGAGCCAGTTCAAGTCCAGTTTCCCCTTGAGTGGAACTATAGTAATGCATGTATACAGATGACATTCTCTCCTGTCTCCTGTACCCGTGAGATTATGGCTTCCTTTCTGCAGAGGCAATACCCTATGCATTTTGGAAAATGGCGTTTAATTTGCACCAAACTTGTACTGAACCAGATTTAATCTGAGAATAATGTCAATTATCTTACATCTTGTCTATAGTTTTTCCCCCTCAAACGAGCCATGTTTTATAAAAGCATGAAATTTGGGAGCGTTTTGCAAAACTCCTCCTGTGGCAAGGTTCCCACCCCCTTCACAGGGTCCAAAGTAGAGCAGCACACACACTTGCATACACACATCACTGCCTTATATGGATGAGGTGACATCACCCACTGGAGGTCCGGTGGTGCTCCACTGTATTTATTCACCTTTGATTGTCCTGATAACATGCTTGGAATGCGACAGTGGAAGATGTGTGGAAAAGAGGCCCCTGCTACTTCTTATGTATTCTCAGTGGATTTTGTATAATTCCCAAAATGTTAATGTGCTGATGTAGTCCATAGTGGGTAAGTGTTAAATGGGGTTTGTTGTAAAGTTTCTTAGTTGTTGTCACTGTGTCCACAATTGTGGATTTGTTTTAAATCATTGGTTCATTTTGAACATTTAGAGTTAGTTTAAGCTGTAGATGCACAATCTCCCTTGTTGTGCTGTGCCTGTATTATTGTGTTTTCTTTTGCAATGCAAAATGTTCAGGTTAAATATGGTATTAGCATGTCCCTGGGAGTGGACAAGGAGACAGATTTGCATTAAATCTGCTTTGCATGCATTTTGTTGGAGCCGAAGATGAGAATGGGCATGAGCAGCATAGAAAGAAGCTGAGAGAAGAGAAGACCACTTGGTGAGGGGGTGTTAAACTTTCACTAGCAGTTTATGTCCTTTGTCTCTATCCCAAGAGCAGTGATGAAAATTTTTTGAGTTGCAGATCTTTGCCAGTTTTCGATCTTGATCTTATTACTTGCATGTATGATCCGTCTTTTACTGCATAATGTTCAGTATATAATGATCAGATGTCTAAATGTTCAATGAAAATGTGTTTCTTGCATGTGTGTGTTTAGAGATCTTCTATAATAACTTCCATAAAACACTCTCAATAGAATCAGGATTATCACTCACTATCATTGAAACGTTAACTGGGATAAAACATTGCATCCTGGAATACATTTTTCATTTTTTCCATGACACAATGGCAAACACAGATACATAGTTGACTTTGAAACCAGTAAAACACCAATCTAATGTCATACCTTTGTTTTTTCTCTTCACATTTTAGACTGAAGAGGTTGCTTGAGAACGAAAAGGCCTACCAGGTAAGAAAAGAGAAGGAGCACTCTAGACGTCTGGCCAAAGTGCAAGAGGAGCTGGTCAAGTTGAAGTCCTTTGCCTTGATGTTGGTCAATGAGCGCCAGCAGCACCTGGAACAAATGGACCAACAGAGGCAGCGGGTCCAGGAACTCAGCCAGCAGCTTCACCAGCAGGAGCAGGCACTGAGTGAAGCCAGGGAGCATGCTCAGGAGGATGGCCACAGGGTGCTGAGCCTGGAGGCTGAGCTTAAAGAGAAATCTGCCCAGCTTAACCAACAACACGAGGAGATGAGTGCCAAGCTAGCGAGTCAGGAGATCCACAACCGTCAACTTAATGCCAAACTTTTAGGGCTTTCTCATAAAGTTGAGCAGTTAGAGGAGAGCAGCAGGGCCTTGAGGAAATCTGAAGAGGAACTGCAGGAGCTAAGGGAGAAGATAGGCAAAGGGGAGTGCGGCAACTCCAACTTGATTGCTGAGTTGGAGAACTTGCGGAAACGGGTGCTGGAGATGGAGGGAAAGGATGAGGAGATTACCAAGACAGAAAATCAGTGTAAGGAGCTAAGAAAGAGGCTACAAGAGGAGGACAGTAAGAGTAAAGACCTCAGGCTGGAAGTGGAGAAGCTCCAGAAAAGAATGATGGAGTTAGAGAAACTTGAGGGTGCCTTCAGCATTAACAAGGCTGAGTGTGCACAATTACAGACTGCTCTAGAGAGAGAGAGGGGCCTGACCAAAGAGCTCTCAGATGAAGTCGTAGCTCTCAAGATCAGCATGAAAGAGCTTGAGTCCTCTGAACTCAAGTTAGAAAAGTCTGAGTTGAGCTTCAAGGATGACTTGAGTAAGCTGAAATCATTGACTGTTGCTTTGATGGAAGAACGAAAGACTCTGATGGAAAGAATAAATTCAGATGAGAAGAAAAAGGAAGATTTGAATAAGATGTTCAAAGTTGAGCAGGGTAAAGTTATGGAGGTGACTGAGAAATTGATAGAAGAAAGCAAAAAGCTCCTGAAATTTAAATCGGAGATGGAAACCAAAGTAGAGACTCTAACCACAGAAAAGGGAGAGCTATGCACCAAGCTAGCCTATGAAATTGATAAAACTAAGGATCTTAATTCTAAAGTCAGTCAATTGAAAAAGAGGTTAGATGGGTTTGAGCAAGCAGAAAAGCTATCAGTGAAGAATTCAGTGAAATGTGAACTGGGAAGAATGTCTGACCCTGTTAAAAGAGAAGATAACAAAGTAAAGGAGCTGACATTTGAAATTGAGCGCCTGAAAAACCGTCTCAAACAACTTGAGATAGTTGAGGGAGATTTGATCAAGACAGAGGATCAGTATGGCATGTTGGAGAAAAGGTTTGTGACTGAACAAGACAAAGCCAACATTCTTTCCCAACAGGTGGAGGAAATGAGGAGTCAGATAGCACGAAACAAAGCAATTGAGAAAGGAGAGGAGGAAAGCCAGGAAGAAGACCTCCAACAACGATGCAAGAGAGAGGAGACCAAAACCAGGGAACTGAAGGCTGATGTCGTAGCCCTCAAAGAGAAGATCCATGAACTGATGAACAAGGAAGACCAACTTTCTCAGCTTCAAGTGGATTACTCTATCCTGCAGCAGAGGTTCTTGGAAGAAGAGGAGAAAGCCAAGAACATGGGCACGGAAGTTTTTCATCTCACCAAAGAACTGGAGGTAGCAAAGCGTCATAGCCGAGCACTAAGGCCCAGTTTGAATGGGAGGAGAATGGTGGACGTTGCTGTCACATCCACTGGAGTACAGACAGAGGCATTGTCCACTGGGCCAGCCGAGGAGGACACCCCAGCTGTGTTTATAAGGAAGTCTGTTCAAGAAGAGAATCACATCATGAACAACCTCAGACAGAAGTGCCTGAAGAAGCCAACAGAAAAGAGCGGCGCTCTTGAACGTTGCCCTTCATCTAGCAGCGACCTGGGTTTGAAGAAATCCTGGATTCCCTGGATGAGGAAAAAGGACAACACCGCTCAAGAGACCAACTTGGAAAAGCGTCTGCACATTAATGGAAATCATTTGCCTTCTGAATTGACCATGTCCCAAAAGCAAGGGCAGCCTTTACACATCCGAGTAACACCAGACCACCAAAACAACATGGCCACTCTTGAGATCAGGAGCCCCACTGCTGAGGATGTTTTCTCTAGCTCAGTTCCCCTCAGCCCCAACCCATCTCAACCTAAATCCAGAATCACAATCATTCCACCTACTCTGCTCCTACCCAGAAGAGAAAGTCCACCACTGGACCTCAGGGTCCTGAAAGAGCCAAGTCTCCAGTCACCATCACAACGATATCCAGAGCCAAGTCTCTAGAAAGCAGCAGAGCTCCCTCCTCTTCATCAGGAAGGCCATTGTCCCCTGTCTCCATTATGACAGTGAGCACTGCTATAGTGCCTGAAGCATCTGCCTCCCCAGAACCCCAGGAAATGACAATGGGCCGAGCTGTGTTCAAGGTTACGCCTGAGAAGCAGATGGTGCCAGTGCCTTTACGGAAGGGCCACAACAACACTAGCATCATCACCACCACTGATGATAACAGGATCCATATTCATCTAAGCAACAGCATCACCCCAAAGATGGTAGTCAGGCCGGTGGCTGCTGTAACAGAGGGCAAGGATATGACCTTATCAACAGGTACAGTTTTACGCTCGCCCCGCCAAATCACCACTACTGCTACCAGGAGCACACAGAGCAAAGTGATGAGCAGTATCACAATTTCCCCAGTTTCATCCACCACTTCCAGACCCACACAAAGCATGGTAAGATTTGTTTTAAGGTTCTGTTGATCCAAATTATGAAATAACATGTTTTCCTATAGACAACTTTGGTTTAATTTGTGCATTATTTGAAATACCTGCCCCTTACTCTAGATAATCCATACACACTACTGCAAACACTTCACTGGACGTACTTGCTGGAGCAAGAAAAAGCAGATTTGGTTAAAAGTTCCATTCACCCCCATTGTATTAACGTGTCAATGGTGGATATCTCAAAGCCTGTGCAAATTAAACCCAAACTGCGTTACTCTGTACCATGTGAATGAGAATTTCTATTGCTTTATTTTTAATAGTTCAACATTTTCGGGAAATACACCTATTCACTTTTTGATGGGGAGTTGAATAGCAACCTTATTGTTGCCTTTGGACAGCCTTGCTGCAATTAGTTTCCAATCTTCGTGCTACGCTACACTAACTGGCTTTAGGCTTATTACGTAGAGAAATAGAAATTCGTCGTTTCTCCACGTGCAGCCGGCTGTGAGACGAGTGCGCAGTGACCGTCTAAAAAGTGCAACACCGAAAACACATTCTGCAGAGATATTCAATAACTTCACACTTATACAATGTAGTGCCCCCAAAATCACCTTACACATTAATGATATACTGCTGGTAATACTACGACACTTAGTTTGGGGGAAAAAGACTTTTGCATACCTAATATTAGGTAGGCCTATTTTTAATATTCAATAACTACACTGTTAAAGACTGTAGTGTCTTTGTTTTCGGTGTTGCACTTTGTAGACGGTCCCTGCGCACTCGTCTCACAGCCGGCTGCACGTAGAGACCAATGTTATTTGTGCCGCTCCTAGGAAGACTCATTTATGTGAAAATGTACTTGTAGCTTGTTGTCTACTTAACTACCATAATAAAGAGGCGTCGTTTGTGTTTTAAACACGAATCTGTGAATATATTTCCATTTACTGAACTCAGTAATAAATGGCACCTTTCCAGTTATCTCTAATTACGAGATCTTTTCTCATAATTACGAGATCCGGAACTCGTTATTATGAGATAAGGCTTCCAATTTTTTTTTCTTTGGTGAATGCAAAAAAAAGGAGATGAAGCAACACAATGTTGGTGTTTTAGTGGACCATTTAATATGCTCTTTGTGGATCAGATGGATAGCATGACAGAAGTGCCCCTATAGGCAGGCTTCAGAACAGCAGAGCTAATGATGTGGCCTTTTGCCACTCTGTTACAGTTAGGCTGTAATGTAGTTGTTACTCAGTGTTTACATTCACAAACAGCCATGCAGGGCTCAGTGCCCTCTGGCTGACACAAAACCTTGCCTTGCACCACTAACACTAACAACACTGACACCTGTGTGTGTGTGTGTGTGTGAATGAATAAATATTTACGTTTTTCATTCACAAAGTTCCTATAGCACATAAGAGCAGTTCCATTGTTTAGAAAATCAGAATTTATTTCTTCCTGTAATGGATTTTGCCCCTTTTCCATTATATACTCTTTATGTTCCCCTCAAGTGTTCCCCTCTCTTCATTTTCCTGCCTGAGAAACTTTACTCTCTCTCGCTATTGTCAACAGACCGGGCATGATGCCCAGCCACCTCGCACAGGGCTGACCCGCATCCCAATGTCCAAGAGCCTGAAGACGGGGAAGGCTATGCTGGGATCCCTGGGGATCTCGCCTGGGGTAAAGCTGGAGTCACGAGCTGAGAGTCAGTCTATGAGGATAGAAGTTAAAAAATCCACTGTGAATAGCAATATTTTACAAAATGGAGGAAAAGCCTGATTGACACAATAGTACCAAAACACTTAAACATATTCAAATATGGTGCTTCAGAGAAATTATGACAGTTATGATGTCACTACAACTCAGCCAGACATTATAAGGCATTTTTTGTAATTAAATAAACCATTCATTTTTGTAAATTCTTTTGTACTTGTTTGTCTCAAATCCATGCCTGCCATTTAGATGGAAGTATCTCTGTATTTACAGTGTGTATTGTGATGGGCATTTGGGTTTAATATTATATCAGACTGTGCTGCTACTAACTGCTTCATGCTTCGAGTGGTTGTCTCACATATTAATATCTTATAAGGACACAATTATAAGTCAAAATACTTGTTTTCATGTAATTTTTTTTTTCTGTAAAGGATTTGTACTGAAGTATTTTAAATAAATGTGATTTCAACGGGTAGTGTGACATGCTCATTTATGTACGAAAATAAGAAACACAAATATGCAGCAATGCCAGCAACAGAATTTAGTTCAACTTAGCAAACAGGCCAGATCAAATTCATATTCATAAATTCGTTTCATGTGTGTACCCATAGTAAATCACGCTTTTACAGCATTAAAGAGTGAGTACTCTTTGAATCTTCAAGGCAGGGTCTACTCCCACATGCTACACTGGATAATGCAGTCGTGGATCAAGGGAAATGTTAAATGTGAGCCCCAATTTTTTCACTTTGTTATTTCACAGGTATTGAAGCAAAAGCTCAAAATACTAGTTTAAATTTATGAACTTCAGTAAATATCAGTTACTAATTGATCATTTGTGATCAGGTGAAACTAGCATGCTCGCATATGAAAAGCCACAATAATCTTAGATTTAAGTCAAGTCCAGACAAGACTGGTGCATTGTAAGTGGGGGATGTGGTGTCGCAGACCTCAACATGCTTTTATAACTGAATTTATAACATTGAAATAGTTGGGCTTTGAAAACCATCTATCTGCATTTATGTTATTTAAATTCCCCTCCAGAAGGTAATTTGAAGCTGTATAAAACTATATTTTTGGGGGCTTTTTTGTTTACTGTTTCAGTCTCCAGTCTCTCATTTTAACTTCTTTTTGGATTATATGATAAAGACCTGAATTCCATTTACGCTAAATTACTTATTAAGTTAATCTTCAATTTTTTGTGCCTGAATAAACTTGACTTTTTGAATAATTTGTGTAATTTGTGAACACTAAGAACACTTATATATTAAATGACACAAGTATATGATAAACGTTTATTATATACGTTTTAAACTTGCACAAATTGAAATTACCTGCTGAAATTTTCAAAGGGGGACATTCAAACCACATCAGGGCAGGCAGATGGTGGTTCTCAACATAGCCTGCAATTTGAATGCTATAAATTCAGTGGTAAAAATTTCTACATTAAATATGCAGTAGTAATTACATTTCCCAATTGTGTGTTTAATTTAAATCTTGCAGCCTTTTTTGGCTTCCATACTTGTAATTAATTTTAAAACTGTGTCAGATCTGCTAATTTAGCATCAGCTGTTTGTGCACAACAGACAATGTGAGGAAGGGGCGTATTTATTTTCTGTGGGGATGTCACTGCTTCGTTTCATCATCCTATTGGCTCAGAAGCTTCCGGCTTCTTCCTATTGTATGAGATTAACAAAACAGATACAGTCGGTACTACAGTGAGTAGATATTATAGTTATATAGAGGGTACAGTTCATCCCTTAGACAGTTTTTTCTCTTTGCCTGGACGTTTCGCCTCTTGTTTATCGTGTAGGATTAACTAGGAACTGTCGACTGTCAACTAAAGTAGATTATTTTAGCTCGAAGCGGATTGCAGCCATGATGGCGTCAAGCTACAACGCTAAGGAAGAGGACGGACACCCCTCGGGTGCTTCGAACCACGGAGGCGCAGTGGCAGCGAAAAGTAAAAAGCCGGATAACACTGCGTTCAAGCAGCAGAGACTACCAGCCTGGCAGCCCATCCTGACAGCAGGCACCGTGCTGCCTGCTTTCTTCGTAATCGGTCTCATCTTCATCCCCATCGGCATCGGCCTGTATGTTTCATCAAACAACATCAAAGAGTTCAAGGTACCGTCTGCCTGTGTTTTAACTAGCTAACTTTAAAGCCACTACGGACCAGCTTCGTCTAGGGTTTTCTACACAGTCCAGTTCAAACGGGGCAACTAAGGCGACAGTAAGCCGTGCAATTAACGTTAGCTAACTTAACTGCTGTGATGCTGATACCTTAATAGCTAGCTTGACATATTTCTGAATAGTGTCAGACTTTGCCATGTTGAAATGACCGTATATACTCAGTTGTCAGTTCATAAAGTAGCTAGCAGCTGAAGAGCTAAAACCACTGCAGTCTAATAACAGCACTGTGATGAAAGGTTATAGTGTTCAGTTGTGTTGAAACCGTTTTAAAAAGGTGTGAACTTGTGGTCATTTGGAGACTTCAGTTATTGGTACTGCAGTGTAATGACAAGTGTTTCTAGTATTGTGTCCACACATTTAATGTTACTTCGAAATGTTAGAAACACTTTAGTATTACACCAAATTTATATGACAGAGGGGAGACATACTGTTAGAAAACCCTTTTAGTGTAACATCCCACTTGGTATCAGTAGGGTAAAATATTAGGGTAAAACTAAAACAAACACAAAAAACTACAGCTTCCAAAATGACCTGAAAAAACTGTAAATGAATATGGAAGAGTAAACAGTATGAAATGGTATTTATTTTTGCTGGGTGTACTTAATATGTTCAATTCTGCTGTTTTTTATTAACTAATCTGCTTATTTTCAGATTGATTACACTGGTGTGGAGAGTTCCGATCCATGCTACAGCTGTGCAAAGAACTTTAGCTGGAACAGCACAACACCATGTGTCTGCTCTTTGTCCTTCACATTGAAGCAGCCATTTGAGGTGAGCAGCAGTTTACATTCGCATTAATTCATTTTATCTATCAGTTACTGGAGCAACTAGGGGTTAAGTGTCTTGCTCAGGGACACAATGGTGGATGTCTCACAGTGGGAATCGAACCCAGGTCTCTCCCACACCAAAGGCAAGCATCTTATCTATGCGCCATCACCACCCCCAGCATCCAATGCTTGTCATGCTTCAGAATTGATAGTGTTGCTTGAAGTGCAATAAAAGAAAAAAAAGACTGCTCTCCTGACACTAAATGTCCATTAAGAACTATTTAAAGTCCAAAGAAACACTCAAGGTTTGTTTGGAGCCGTCATTATCATTGATTATTCTACTCTTAAAATATGCAGCAACTTTCAGAAAGCTTTTATTGATTCAATATAAAAGCTCTCAGCCAGCTGCATTTTCATCTCAACAGTTTCCTGTTAAGACAACCCAGTGTCACTAAGTATTGCATATATTTAGGTTATGATTTAGCATAAATGCATTTTTGTAGCAACTAAAATCAAACAGGGATCCATCTCTGTCCATGTCATTTTAAAACGTAAAGAAACCTATATTTTAAACATGTAAATCGAGCTGATGATCTAAAGAATCATTTGAGCGTCACCTTGCTGATGTACTTCCTAGCCTTTACTGATATACTCTGTCTGTAACACAATCTCTCCTTCCCTGCAGAGCAATGTCTTTATGTACTACGGCTTATCCAACTTCTATCAGAACCACAGACGCTATGTGAAGTCCAGGGATGACAGCCAACTGAATGGTGACCTGTCTGCTTTGAAGGTATAACCTTGGAAATGTACTGTTATTACATGTGGTTTCAACACATGCCTTTTGCATCAGTTTAACACTGGCTGCTTTTTACAGAACCCCAGCAAGGAATGTGAACCGTACCGTACAAGTGAAGGACTGCCCATTGCTCCATGTGGGGCCATAGCGAACAGCCTTTTCAATGGTAAGTCAGTCGCGATGAACAACTCGTCAGCAGTGTATATCAACTCATGGATTCAACTGGAGTCTGACAATTGAAATGCTTATTAAAAGCTCTGTACATAATAAAACTCTGACATTAGTTTGCAGAAGTTCACCTCATTTGCTGCACTTCCTTAATGCAGAAATGATCAATGTAATGCTTCTCTGTTACAGACACTCTGGAGCTGTATTATATTGATTCCAATGGCACCAGAAATGCAATTCCGCTGGTAAAGAAAGGCATTGCATGGTGGACAGACAAGCACGTGAAGTTCAGGAATCCTGGTGGAAACAACAACCTTACTGCAGCTTTCCAAGGTGATTTTAGCAAACTGTGCACAGAATCTTTTAGGCTCATAAACACTAAAGTTGCAGTGACTAGCTTGGTTTTGTCTTGTTCTTTCTCAGGCACCAATAAGCCAGTGAACTGGAGAAAGCCAGTGTACGAGTTGGACCCAACAGATTCTGAGAACAACGGCTTTATCAATGAGGACTTCATTGTGTGGATGCGCACGGCTGCGTTGCCTACCTTTCGCAAGCTCTATCGCATCATCCAGAAGAAGTCTAGCACAATCCCCACTCTACCCAGTGGCAATTACGCCTTGGACATCACTTACAGTATCCTTTGAATTATAGCCAGAAAATCTACCGCACAATCAAAACTAGAGCTAGCCTAAGGCTGTAGGGTTGGAATTCCTTATGTAAAGCTTCACAGAGTGAGATTATTATGTAGAAACATACTCATTTTAAATTGCATAGATTGGCTTGAAATTTACTAATCCTGTCTACAGACAGTGACAAATCCAAACTTAGTGAACAACAAAACACCTAAATAACATCAAGTCAATATCTGAACAAATTGAATTTAGCTTGTTGTCAGCCTGCTGTCAAGAGACCCCACATAGAGAAGTTTGCGAATCACGCGCAGACAGTTCATGCAAGTTCCTAAAGCCAACAAGTAAACTAAAACTAGTGTTACTCTACAGAGCTAAACTGAAAATTGGCCATGTGACATTGTTGACCATTTACAAGCAAAGAATGCACCTAAACAATGATTAGCAATTAATTAATCACTTTATGGCTTTCAGTAGATTCGTATGGTGGTATGATCTTATTATATCAGGATTTTACAAACCTTTGCAATGATTCTGAGCAAGCTGTGACTAAAACTATCAAGACTAAACTTTTCGCTTTACACAGATGAAAACCTTGAGATCATGTAATGCCCAACATTTGGACACAGTTTATTGCTTAGTTTATTGCTTTAGGTGACTATACATTTGTATGAACTTAAGAAAATGCATGTGAAAAGAAAATCACGCAAGTAAAAAGAGAGAACCTAAGACAAAAAATACTTTATAAGTTATAAAATATAAATACTGTGGTAGGCAGGTGTACAGTAATGATGAAATGAACAAACCGTAATGTTGACATGTTATGGACAGGTAACAGGATTTTACACTCATAATATATATACTGTGATAGTTACACAGCTTGTAAACAGGGGTTGTCAAATTGTTTACAGTGTTGAGCTCTCAGGGCCACTGTACATTTGCCATAGTGGAGGATGTATTGATATCAGAAATGATCCGTTGTACATCTCTCTTTACTTTTCTCAGAGCAGCAACATCATTGTAAATGTGTAGTTGTAGTAAATGTGTATTTATTGATCCTGTTGTCAAATGTACTTTTTTTTTCAATCCAGAAGCTCCGGTCCTTTTTCTTTAACCGTATGCCACCAGATTACCCAGTGCTCAGCTTTGATGGTCGCAAGCGCATGATCCTGAGTACCATCTCCTGGATGGGAGGAAAGAACCCCTTCCTTGGCATTGCCTACATCACCGTGGGCTCGATCTGCTTCTTCCTGGGTGTGGTTCTGCTCATCATCCACCATAAATATGACACCCGTAACACCAGTGCAGATATTCCAAGTTAATCTGTTCGTGTATCGCGTTTCCGTGTCTCTGCATGCATGGATGAACCCAAGGGGATGCGTTCTGGAACGCTTGTAGATTATTTAAATTTTTTTTGCCGTGAATACACTGGTCTGTGTTATTGTCTGTTGTGTGTTTGTGCAAGGACAGCAGTGTCTTAAGTGTTTCATCAAAAGCTGTGTTTAAGTGTAACTAAGGCAAAAGATTGGTGCTAGAGTCTGTCTCTGTGCACATACCTTCATGTCAGCAGCTGAGAATGTCATTGTCCTGTCTTCAAAAGAAAGTTTTTATCTTCTATTTGTCTTTACATTATAAACGTATGTTTTATTTTAGCAGTGCTTCGCGAATGGCTTAGTTATTAAAGGATGTAAGTATTTTAAACGCAAGTTTTTGTCCATACTCTGTACTGTAATATGTCCTGCTGATGAATGTACCATTATATTTCATTGACATACCTCTGTGGTCTTTGAGATTACCTTGAATATAGGATGGCATAGTCATTGCTTGTGTGCCGTTTATTATGGTAAACATTGATGTGTAACAAGAAGAATTTTATCCTTGGAGAGTCCAAGAATACTCATGACAAGTTGTACCAAAAATGGGGATCCTCACTGTTGTGACTGGTTCTATAAAGAGACTGAGCCAGTCATTTGGCATCTTTTTAAATTTAGACTCTAATGCTTATTAATGATAATGTTAACCTATACCACTATATCCAGTATTCTCAGCTCTAAAACTCTGGGTAGCATCTCTGCGTTCTTCAATGTTGACCAAATGATATGCACTTTAAAAGTGTCATGTTTGTTCATTTTCCCCCTTGTTTCACTTCATCTTCTGTTAAAATATTACGATCCTGATTCATTTATATTAAGTAAATTGTTTGAACTATAAATTTATGGGTTTTATAAGGTTTGTAGGGTCGAATTAAACAACTTCCTGACTGTACTGGCGTCATTTGTGATTTTCTGATTCTGATTATTGCAGAGCACTACCTCTACTGTTTTGTGGATGTTTTCTTTATTTTGTATTTATTACCGCCATAAAATTGTTAAAGTAATTTTTTTTTATTAAGAATTATTAACAAGACTAATAACAATCTCACGCGACCGGATATGACAGGCCCACCAAGGGATTGTGGGAAGTCATGCTGTCAGTGTCCGTCCTTGTGCTGTTCCTTTAGCTTACCCTAACACACAAGTTTGCCAAAATGTACAGACAATTTATGGTAAGAGAGCCGTTTAATCTGTTGCATTTAGCATAAAACGTTCCAGTTTTTTCATTTAAGTGTTACTGTGGTGTAATAGTTGTAAATGTTGGCTAGCTTAGTTTCTGATTAACGTTATGATTAACGTAACGTTAACGGTAAGTTACCTAGCTAAACTCTTCAAACTAACCTAGCTAACTTACGTCGGCAGCTACGTCTTACCATGAATTGAAGTTATTTAATGTAATAAATACTTGTGTTATTCTCGTTATAATATGTTATTGCGTGTTTAACGTCATAACTTTAACACAGTCGCCCTCTTTCGCAGGACGCCAGCTAATACCTGGTAGGTTAAGGAACAAGTCGAGCATTAGTGAGTCAGGTTGAAGTTCGTTACCGCTAGTGACGTTAATGATGCACGAAAGTTTCGACCTTTTTTAATGTGTATCGATTGCTTCGCTTCAACTCAACAAAAAAACGACCACCACGAACGCCTTGCACTTAGTGGTCGTGTGTTTTTTTGTTGAGTCCGTATCACACACGCGACGTCCTTATCCAACTGTACTGCCACATAAAACTGTCGCCCTAACAAGGTGAAAGTGAATATGTTGAGAAGACGGAGAATTTTGAGAATAAGAAAGGTAACTGTTAAAGTTTCACGTAAGAGTAACTTTAGTTGTAAGTAAACTTATTGAATATAAGTAACAATTATGAAACCAAGAAATCATAATTTTATCGGGATGATGGCCATCCATTTATCCATGCCTTTTGATCCAACAGGCAACTTTAAACATTTTGCCAAACCAAGAACCACCTTTTATTATTCTAAATAATCAAACGTGACAGCAGTGATGTGATCTCTGTTTTGACTTGAGTCTTGGCATTTCACCCTAATCATACAAATGCAATACGTAGGATTGGCCAGCAGATGTCAGGATTTTAGTACCAGTATGAAACCTTTTCAAACAAGGAACTACACTGCTCAAAAAACATAAAGGGAACACTTAAACAACACAATGTAACTCCAAGTCAGTCACAGTCCTGTGAAATCAAACTGGCCACTTAGGAAGCAACACTGATTGACAATCAGTTTCACATGCTGTTGTGAAAATGGAATAGACAACAGGTGGAAATTAGCAAGACACCCCCAATAAAGGAGTGGTTCTGCAGGTGGTGACCACAGACCACTTCTCAGTTCCTATGCTTCCTGGCTGGTGTTTTGGTCACTTTTGGATGCTGGCGGTGCTTTCACTCTAGTGGTAGCATGAGACGGAGTCTACAACCCTCACAAGTGGCTCAGGTAGTGCAGCTCATCCAGGATGGCACATCAATGCGAGCTGTGGCAAGAAGGTTTGCTGCGTCTGTCAGTGTAGTGTCCAGAGCATGGAGGCGCTACCAGGAGACAGGCCAGTACATCAGGAGACGTGGAGGAGGCTGTAGGAGGGCAACAACCCAGCAGCAGGACCACTACCTCCGCCTTTGTGCAAGGAGGAGCAGGAGGAGCACTGCCAGAGCCCTGCAAAATGACCTCCAGCAGGCCACAAATGTGCATGTGTCTGCTCAAATGGTCAGAAACAGACTCCATGAGGGTGGTATGAGGGCCCGACGTCCACAGGTGGGGTTTGTGCTTACAGCCCAACACCGTGCAGGACGTTTAGCATTTGCCAGAGAACACCAAGATTGGCAAATTCGCCACTGTCTGGAGACACCGTGGAGAACGTTCTGCTGCCTGCAACATCCTCCAGCATGACCGGTTTGGCGGTGGGTCAGTAATGGTGTCGGGTGGCATTTCTTTGGGGGGCCGCACAGCCCTCCATGTGCTCGCCAGAGGTAGCCTGACTGCCATTAGGTACCGAGATGAGATCCTCAGACGCCTTGTGAGACCATATGCTGGTGTGGTTGGCCCTGGGTTCCTCCTAATGCAAGACAATGCTAGACCTCATGTGGCTGGAGTGTGTCAGCAGTTCCTGCAAGAGGAAGGCATTGATGCTATAGACTGGCCCGCCCGTTCCCCAGACCTGAATCCAATGGAGCACATCTGGGACATCATGTCTCGCTCCACCAACGACACATTGCACCACAGACTGTCCGGGAGTTGGTGGATGCTTTAGTCCAGGTCTGGAGGAGATCCCTCAGGAGACCATCCGCCACCTCATCAGGAGCATGCCCAGGCGTTGTAGGGAGGTCATACAGGCACGTGGAGGCCACAGACACTACTGAGCCTCATTTTGACTTGTTGATGTAAGGACATTACATCAAAGTTGGATCGGCCTGTAGTGTGGTTTTCCACTATTTTGAGTGTGACTCCAAATCCAGACCTCCATGGGTTGATAAATTTGATTTCCATTGATAAGTTTTGTGTGATTTTGTTGTCAGCACATTCAGCTATGTTAAGAAAGGAGTATTTAATGAGATTATTTCATTCATTCAGATCTAGGATGTAATTTTAGTGTTCCCTTAATTTTTTTTGAGCAGTGTATTTTTTTTTTTTTAGCACACTGTCTTCAAAGTGGTTCAGTGGCTACAGAAATTGTAGCCACTGAAGTTGAAGTCTGCTTGCTGAGCTGTCAAAGAAGCTTTGTTAACGTTGTGTTGCTTAACGACACTTGGTGTGTATTGTGTCATTTCAATTTCTCATGCTGTCTCAGTGCTAATTAGTTTACATCATGATCCACTGTCTCCCATGCTTGAATTATAACTGTTTAAACTGTAACATCCTCAGTTAAATACTTGTACCACCAGGGACTTCGACAGCTTTCCAGGCGGACCATCACTGGCAGTGCACCCAGACGGGTTGATAACACTGTGAAGGTCAAACAAAAACAGTTTCAGGTAGGGTTAAACTCTGTAAAAGTATAATCCCATTGGTATCCCATCAGATCTTTGTAACAGTGTTTCAGAGGCTGTGTTACTTCTGGAAGCCACAGGAGCAGTCTAGTCTTATAAAGAACTTGCTTTTTGACACTTGGAGTGACATGCTTGAGCAAAAGTTATACCATAGATTGGGAAGTGAAATGTTTAAATATGTATCCCTTAACCTAAACAGTATGTCTGATTTGAGAAGCGTTATTGTCTGAGGTGAAATCACAAGGTGTGTAGGACCTCTTGTCATACCTTTTTTAAAGTAACTTTGTGCCCGTTTGACCTTGTTTTCATTTGCTAGTGGTTAAAGTGAGACAAAGAATGAGATTTTTTAACTGATAATGTTTAAGTCACTATGGTAATTGTTAAGTTACTCTACTTTTATTCCCAGGTTCTGGAGACAGAATCTAATTTTATCGTCTCTGTAGCCTGACAGATAAGTATCGGAGGATCTTCCCCCTACAATGTTTAAATGACCGTTGATTGTAGCTGGGGCTGGCGTTACACTAATTATGCTTGCAAGCTGCTAGTGAAAAAGACATTGCAAAATCAACGTTCCAATGTGGCAGACTTTGCTGATCCTTGCATAGCGCTAGAAATGACTGTAGCCATAGTTGACAAATGGCTTACCCTCGCTTCTAAATCCCAGAGCAAGCACTGCTTTATTGCTACGGTTAACCAGAGATGAGCTCTACAAAAATTGTAATACCATAGAAAGCAAACATACAAAGTAGTACTGTGTTATTATGTATTTACATGCCTTCATTCTTTGCTCTTTGAACAGGAGAACAACGGTATACCGATCCATCTGAAGGGCGGGTCAAAGGACGCTCTGCTCTACAGAGCCACAATGACTCTCACTGTGTTTGGTATGTCAGGATTTGTCTGAGATTCAATGAGTCAGGCTCACTCCCTTATGTCTCAGTCTGTCTTTTGAATAAAACACATTTCATACCCGTGACTTGACCCCAATGTTATTACTGAAGCTGACTTTGAAAGTAAAATGACTGTGATTTGATGATGCATCATCAAGGGTTGTTTGAAGTCAGGATAATTAGCTGGTGTTGTATCCCCGTCACATCTGTAATTCATGTCTGATCTCTTCACAGGGAGTGGATATGTTGTGTATGAGCTGTTTAGTGCTGCAATGCCCAAGAAGGCACAGTGAAGCAGGACTGGCAAATTGGACTTTGTCAACTCATGAAACAATCATGCACATGCTGTATTAAATTCATCTACTCTGTTGTGCAGATTTGTAATCTGGGAAATTGTTTGTCCTATCAGTAATATAAATATATTTTTAATGTTTGAAATAATTATTGATTGTACAAATCATGAGCTGCAAATAGTAATAAAAGTATACTTCTCTTGAGATTGTGTCAATTTGTTTGGTACATTTAGCTGCAAGCTAAATTGAGCTTATATGTTTAAAGAAATATATCAAGACCCCTTTATTTTTCTTCACCCTGAATCTGAGTTTAGCAGGAGACTGCAGGCCAGCTGAAAGTGAAATATTTAAATCCAGCAAGATTGGGGTTTTTCACACCAGTCCAAACTTTTTTATAGTGTAGGTCCTTGGTTTGAGCAGGAGAGGGCACCAAAAACCAACCAGTCAGAGGGGCGCTCCCTGGCAGTGAGTAGCAGAGGAGACTGTTTCTGAAATACTTATTTTCCGTCAAAGGTTAATTTTCCATTGATTCACAAATTATAAATAAACTTATGAAATAAACGTGATAATATGAGTAGGCCTAGAGTTGTTTTTTTTCTTTAAGCATATAGGACGCATTATGAGTAATAGCCACTTTATGATCTCAAGAGCCAAGAGATTTCTTTTTAGGAAGCGAAAAAAATTCTACTTTTTCTTTCTACTACAGTTGACATGTAAGTAAATAAATTGCATAAGGTTGCCTGTTGCGCATATAAAACACTTCCCCTCTCAGTGTTGTCTGGCCAACTGTGCCCCTGCTGTAAAGTTACATTGGCACTGGAAACTCATTAAATCACCAGACCAAAGGAATGCAGGGAAAAATGTAATTTCCAAACAGTTGACCGGTCTTAGTGGGGGACATACATCAACTGACAGGCGGAGGTTTCGTAAGAGGCCCATATGATGGTAAACTGAGAGTTGGGAACTGCCCCCCATATTAAGTAGCCGATGGTAGAAAGATTCTTCCCACTTGGAAAGAGGCTTTTCCTTCTTGGACATCTGCTGGCGGAGCTTCCAGTAGCCACAGAGAGGAGAGAGGGGGCCAGCCGCAGCTCCTGAAGTTTTTCTCTTACTTTCCAGAAGGGGAGGCTTCAAGTAGGCTGCTCTAAAATTTGGTCGGTTCATTTTTTGAATAGGTGAGTGGACTGACTTTCATTTGTTAAAAATGAATTATTTTGCTGTTTAAAAAATTGAAATAATTAATTTGTATTTAACTAAATATGAGAGAATAGCGTTTTTGCGGTACGTTCTGCCATTTATTTGGGGTTTTTTTTTCAGAGATGAACGCTTTTGAGACACCTAAATATTAAAAACTTTTTCAGCAGTGTTTTTTTTTTAGATAAGATTTTTCAAGATTAGAGCTCAATCACGTTGTTGAACTGAATTGAATGGAAATGCAGCGACAGACTCAAAGATTTCCTTTGAGTAAAGCAGTCACTGTAAGATATCCACGCATTGTTCCAGTAGCAAGGCAGGCATAGCTATTGGGCTTTATGGGTAATTTGCTCATTGTAATTAGATGAGACCCATATGTATCCGAAGGGCCAAGTGGTCTAATTTCGGCTTTCCCTGTAGCTGCAGTTTTCGTGCTTGTGCACCAGGAGGGGCGCACAGTCTGCGGTAAAGATTAGGCTATGGAAGCTGAGTTGAGCCTAGTGCCTAGCGTGTGGTCTACTTATCTTTTAGTAAAAAAGAGAAACTACAACGCATGAGATTATACAATTTAAGATGGACTAATATTCCTCAGCAATCTATTTACAGAGTGAGGCGAGTCCATGTAAAAGCCATTAATGTCCATTATTGAATCTAAAGAAACAAATCTAGTCTAAACGAATTAGAGAAATTAGGAAGGCAATTTTGAGATACAAACGTATGTGAATCCTACAAAAGGGACTGCAATCAAGATGCAGTAATAGAATTAAGATAATAGTTAATACATTCAAATGCATCAACAATACCAGTACTTATGATATCACAGACTGAGTGACCTTATAAGGTAGACCAATGGACATTATAAGGTCACCCTGTAGGGCTAAAGTAAGTGAGAACCATAGGTAAGACAAAATATTGTGAGCTGCACAGCGAGCCACCAAAATGATCAGGACAGCTAGAGGGTAATGGGTTTTCCAAATTACACAAATGAGGATTAGGTCGATGTTAAAATGTTTTTTCAGTCCCTCATTACTAAATAATCAGTCAACCTTAAGTACCCACCTCAGGATATGGGCATCAACTGGAGGCAGCAAGGTGTGTCAATTGTTGAGTAAGGGAGATTGATCTTGCGGTTTTTGTCATAAGGGAAAGCAATGATTAAATAATAAGAACTATCAATATTGAGTCTGTATTGAAAATACAAACATAATTCAGGAGAGCATTTGGGTCCACTGCGCATGTTGCATATAGGCTATACATTATTTTAGTTAGCAATCTAGCCATTCTTCAGCTCATACTCATATTTACACCACATTGACAACGTGAGCCCTGTCATGGATCTGCAGCTTCAACACATTTTTTGTCTTTGTCCTCAGACTGGTTGATGTGCTGCTGACCCTAAGGGCCAAACATGAAGATAGGGCTGTCTCTGGCCACTGCTGCCTTTGTTGCAGCGCTGTTATCCTCCGTAGATGCTCAAGGTAAACGAAACCACCTGGCCTCTTTCCACTTAACATACACTACCCCACTCTGTCTCTTTATCTCCTGCTTCTCTTCTTTCATCTGTATATCTCCATTGGTTGTCTGTGTTACAGGGATTATTCTTTTAATGTCAGAGTCATCACATAGACACTGAACTCTTTGTATTAATATACTGAATAAAGTCATTCTTGTTTCATGTGTATGCTATTTGACTATGTGACTTTTGGATGACTGACTGATTTCTTGATGATTGTTATGCTTTTTACCCTCATTCGCAGCGTATTTATCTGTCAGGACTCATTACAGGCTGTGATGTAAAATCCAAATCCAGATCTCATTTTCTTGTATTTAGGCTGTCATTTATATGGTTTAAACCAATACTTCAAAAGCAATTTTCTCATTCAGATTTGGCAAAGCATACTAAGGTTTATTTAATTTCTAATTAAATACATTTAACAGCAGGGCACCGAGTAGAACAAAGGTAATTTCATGGGTAAATGTTTCCCCATCCATGTTTTAGCAGAGCTGTTGCTGTTTCAGTTTTATGATAGCAAGTTTCTGCACTTTTTCCAAAGCAAAATATGGAAGATTGCCATGTTCCTGGTAAGTAGGCAGTGAAATGAGAGATCCCATATTTTTAAGTTATTATGATTATGCAGAGGTTGTAGTAGAACCTTTTAAACCTGTGTAAATTTCTCTGCAATGGTTGTAGGATGGATGTAGAGTGGAGTGCAGCAGTACAGTGTTTTAAGTTGTTAAATTACTTACACAACAACACTGAAGTAGTAGGGTACAATAATTAAAATATATCAAAAGGTTTCATTTGCATTCAACAATAAAAATGTGTAAAACAATTGTGCAAAAAATGTATAATGCATTTACTATAAGGAACAAAAGTGAAAGTACCCATTCAGAAGAGTTGTCCTTTTCACAGTGTTTCATTACAGAGGCAGTATTGTAATTTTATTGGTAGAAACTGTATTTAAGTGCCATACTGAATAACTTTTTCTTCCCAACTCTGGTTTTGTGCTTATATATTACTGTTTTAGTAGCTATTAAATGCTTTTTCCTGTACATGTCACAAGAGCTAGCATGTCATTGATTGTTAACAATCTGTCAGTAGTTTTGACAGCAAATGACTCAAAGTAATTTTATATTCAAACATATCAGTCCAAAATAATGGCAAATATGGAAATATGGTATGGAAACCCTCTGATTTTTTCCCTTTGAAAGCTCTCTGGCGGGGTGAGAGGAGTAATGTCTACTCTCACATATCTCCACCAACGGAATGGAAAGATGAAATACGAGAATAGCAAATTAATCCTCAGACAGCACAAAGACAAAGAGCCTTTCTAGGGCTTCTTTGTGGGCATTTGCAAAAATGCTGAGTTGCAATACATATGGAAAGTTAATATGCAGTAATGTTTAATGTCAGCACATGTTGTGAAATTACTTTGGCATCTGTCCTGCCTCTTTGGGAGAGTCGGTGTTCTTTCCTCCTCTTTTTGGTCTCTCCTCCTGGCAGTAGCTCAGGCCAGGATAGCTGGCTGGCTGGAGACTGAGGTTACTAACAGAACAGTAGCCAGACTCTGGCCCCTGGGAGCCAGAGGTGTCCTTTATTAGTAACTGATGGGACAGTCATCCAAATAACAAGAGCAACCACAAGGTCCAAAAGAAATACCAGAGATTGTTATTTTGACAAACCCACCATTGTTCCTCAAGTATATTTTCAAAACAGGAGGACATATGGTAAAAGAAATTGTAACAAATTCAAACGACATCCTCACACCATCTTGCCGCGAACAAACCTGGAGATTGGCAGGTGCATTACTTGTGAAAGTGAAGACCCTCCTGAAACTTTTTATCTGAATTTCAATCCACCATCCATCGCTTTGCTACCACTCCTACACACACACACACACACACACACACACACACACACACACACGCACACACGCACACACACACTTCCATACGCATCTCCATTTGGTGTTGGAGATGAGTACTCGCGGAGAAATCAGGGGGAACGCAGTCCATCGGGGCTCCTTGAGTTGATATGCCAGGTTGGTGATCCTCCAATCCCAGTTTTTAATTATTTGATGGGCTCTTGTTTGTCATCTGCCTGTGCATTCAGTGTGTCCCAAGCTATGGCTTCCTCCTCAAAGTGTATTTTACAATGATATTCTTGCCTCCCACGCCACTCTTGTTCTTACTTAACAGCTAGCATGCACCCACATGGCAAAGCTCCTTACTGTTGCCTTACAGTCTAATGCATACTCACTTACCTTACACCATGGTATTCTACCACTGTTACCACTGCGGATACATTAGGGCTTGGCCCATCACTACGTCATACTAACTTCATTAATTTTCTCACAATTCATTATATCTTCCCTACTGTCTTTCAGCTGTTCATTGTGTCACTATGAAGAATTGCTGTCATCAAACACTAATTTGCTATATGATAACTTCTTGAGCCGAGTCGCATGAAACATAACACAAATTTCGTTTAGTTTAATGAATGTAGAAATTAAAAAAGAGAGGAGACTAAAACTAACTGTATGACACTGAATAACTTGGTTAACAAAAAAGGTAATTTGGCACTGTTAAATAAAACTCTTAATATACTTTGATATTACTTTTATGCATGTAAATGTTAACACATATCTGCTAATTAACATTGGCCCTTTTCCTCTAATGGTAGCCTAGAAGCTGTAAGAAAGAATATCATTTTAAAATATGTTCGTCATCTCTGTCTGTGTGGTCCCAACTGTACATGGAAATTTCCATCCAGTTAATCAAAGTTGTTCAGCCAAACAACTTTCTCATGTACATGATGCATGACGCTGTGATCAAGTCAAGTGTATAGGCGCGTGGTCTTGTCACACTGTATATGTTTTTCCGTATTTATTTTAATTTACACACTTTCTCTTTTATAGTACATCTGAACAGTCTTTTGAGTGTCTAGAGTAATTTTGTCTTCTTATGCATTATGCTGCCAATGAAAAAGTACACAAACGTCTGTGGCGACAAATTGTGTATTCTTTTTTAAAGGTTTGCAATGGATGTGTGCCACTCACTTGTGTAAAGAGTTTTAACCAAATAAACCACAAACTACTTTTCTTGTTTGAAATATGTTTATATACAATGTATATATAACATATGGTGTTCAATTTTGTCAAGAGTTACTTCAGCAACTACATGGCAACCTTGATTCCATTGTATAATCAGTAACTTGAGAATGAAGTCATTGTGTTCTTGTAATGGTGAGATCAACTCCATCATAAAAGCAGTTTAGTAGGTGGTTGGGGCATGCATTGTAATGATTGCACTCAGCATGTGTTGGATGGTTCACTCAATGTTTGCACTTTGGTAGAGTTTGCACGGAGTCGTGCACATGTTGTGTATGCCAGTGCTTGAGCTGCTGGCCATCTTGGTTGAGCAACTCAAACAAATGCCATTTTACTCCAAAATGGCTTCTCACACTTCTTCAATGTTGTCACGTGTTCCTTACTTGTCACCCTCACAAATGGAACGTCAGTGCTATATGTCTGTCCCCAACAATGAACAGTCCACTTCAATCATGAAGCGTTTGTCGTTGGGATCATTGTGAATGCTTGATTGAAAATGGCTTACTTTGATTTGATCATAAATATAACCAAATCCATACATATTTTTATGTTTGTTGTGATTTAACAGTGTTTTGTGTCTTATTTGCAGTGGAACCCCCCTCAGACTTGAAATTTAAAATTCTAAATGAAAACTCAGTGGACATGTCATGGACAAGACCCTCGTCAAGGATAGAGGGCTTCAGAATACAAATTGTATCAGATGCAGGTCAGTATGGAGTCAACACTTAAAGTATGTTGGTGATCTAAACCCGGCAGCATATACAAACAATGCAACCTCACAACTGATTTACTTTTAACTTCCTTCTCCTAGATGAACCAGTCAGAGACTTTACCCTCGATGCATATGCAACTACAACCTCAATCACTAACTTAACCCCTGATCTGGACTACTCAGTGTCCATAAACTCCTATTATGGGTCAGAGGAGAGCATTCCCATCTTTGGACAACTGACCAGTAAGTACACATTGCACAGGGGTTCATTTAAAAAAAACTTGATAAGAGTATAACTTTTTCCGTGTAGCATTTTCATCTAGCCACATGTGACAACGGAAAGTAGGCAGAAATCACATCTGTTTACTGTCTCTTGAATTACTCCCTGTTTATAGCTAATGCAGCATAAAGATATGTGTTTGTGTGCATGTGGTTTTGATCCTGTCAGCCAGCTTTTATGATGTGTTGAATTTCTTGCCTTTTTCCGCTGTGAAAAAGCACACAGTGAGGGAAGGGGGTGGCAATGTGCGGTGCTAACTCACCAAGTGTTTCCTGTGTTTCAGTCCAGTCCAGTAACACCAGCGGACATGTCAGGAGGCCACAGTCAGATGCAATCAGTGAGTATGTTTACTGTAGTGTCAACCAAAATCTGAACAGGGCCTGTCCTCCACATGGCTTTCCAGTTTTTTTTTAAATATAATTTTTTCCCTTCATGACTGTCATCATAATATTTTTTCCCCCATGGAATAATTTCATCAGGCGTACATTTTACCTTCTGTTGGGGTTGTCACATGGTAAGCAGGCAGGGATCTGACAGTGACTAGGAGAGCACACATAGTTTCTTTATAATTAAAACCAGTTGGCACATTAATAAAAAAGGAAAGGAAGGCTTGAAGCTAGGAGACATGGGTTCTGTAATGCGTCATGGAGTGGAGGGGAGCAGAAGGGGGTTGTCAAGCAATGATGTATTCATTGTGCCACCTATGGGCAAATGCTGTCCCTTAAACTGTTAAAAGATGTGGCAAGGATTGCAGTTCTTAATCTGACGCCAAACTCCTCTGCTCATGTCATGAGACCAATCTGTGTGGATTTACATGAGGACATGCTCACTTTCCCCCCACCAGTTGATTATTCTGGAAACTATACCCACACTTCCAGATTCTCCTAAACCCTTATTCATGGTTAAGCACTCTTTCACTCTCAGAACCACCCAAATTGTTTGACTAAGCCCCTAGTTTGCCATCATTTTCATCATTAGTTCAGGGAATTTTGAGAAAAGAAAAATGTCCTTTTAAGAGAGAGGCTTAGGAGATGTGAGGAACAGAATTTAGAGTCAATGAGACCTAGGGGAATGAGGATTAAAGTCCACCCACATAAGCCCTGCCAATTATTTCAATAGAGTCATCTAAATAAATGTTCCAGAAAATTTCATCTATGATTTAAAGCCCCCGTAGGATTTGAAAGTATAAAAATGAGCATGGTTTGTGAAACCTACTAAATGTTTAGTCTATAAGCCACATTTTTGACTCTGTCTGTCTGCTGGAATGACTATACCAGCCCACTGTTTGGCAATGGCTGATATTTCCTTTGATGTCAGAATGCATATCTATGAGCCTTCCAGCTAACTGTCAAATATTTTGTTTTATTTAGACAGACAGGAGAAGAAATGGGCCAGTGTATAATATTGTTTCAAGACCAAGCGCTTGCTGCCATACCTTAATTGGCACTTTTCTGGCTTGGAAATCTGTTTTATTTGAGACATAAGGATGTGGTTTTAAGTTTTTACTCCAGTCACTAACTGGTACTAAAACCTTTCCTGATCTGGATCAATCATAGCATGCTATATACATTTTTAAGTGGATCTGTTCCTGACTGACTCTTAATTCTCCATTGTCTTTCCCCAGAATGTTCGGTCAGCGCAATAGCAGATTTGGTTTTTCTGGTGGACGGTTCATGGAGTGTTGGTAGAGAAAACTTTAAGCACATCCGTAGTTTCATAAGCTCCCTGGCAGGGGCCTTCGACATTGGCGAGGATAAGACCCGGGTGGCCGTGGTTCAGTACAGTACAGACACCCGCACAGAGTTCCCCCTCACCCGTTACAACAGAAGAGGAGACCTGCTCCAAGCCATCAACTCCCTGCCATACAAAGGGGGCAATACTATGACAGGTAAGATGTTTATCATAGGTTTTCATTTGTAATTTGTACTATGCTGTCATTGAGAGAAAATGGCTTTGCGTGGTTGTTGGTGTCCATTTTATGTTAAACATTAAAATGTGGAAATCCCTTCAAATTGGAATCTGACCTTGAAGTAGTTTTATGTGATAATATGTGATGTAAGAGTATGGATGCAAGAATGCCTGACAAATTTAAAAATACTTGTACATTTATGTCTCAAGGTGACGCCATAGATTACCTGCTGCAAAACATCTTTACGGAGGCAGGTGGATCCAGGAAAGCTTTTCCTAAGGTAGCCATGATCATCACTGATGGAAAATCCCAGGACCCAGTGGAGGAGTATGCTAAAAGGCTTAGGAACATTGGAGTGGAAATATTTGTCCTAGGTATGGTTTATTATTCAGTGTTTTGTTGAATAGTGCTCTCCCATGTAAAAGTCTGCCTGTTCTTGGAAACCATTTGATTTTCCATTGATCGGAATATCCATTTTTGAATTTGGTGTGAGGTCAAGTACTTTTGTTTTTTTCTAACAAACGCAATACTCTAAAACCATCAACAGATCTGCGTTGCAGCCGCTGAGTAAAGAACATGTGAGTTGATGTTCTTGTGCTTCACATTTTCCATTCAGGTATCAAAGGAGCAGATGAGGATGAGCTAAAGGAAATTGCCTCCACGCCTCACAGCAAACATGTGTACAATGTACCCAACTTTGACATGATCCAAGAGGTACAGAAAAAGATCATCACAGAGGTGTGCTCCGGTGTTGATGAGCAGCTCAGCTATCTGGTTAGCGGAGAAGAAAGTAAGTTAAAGAAATCTTGACCAAATGTGTTTTGGTACATTGGGTTCTGTGTTTTTGACACAAAATCTTCCTAATAGGAAGTGCTGGCATTGTTAATCCGCAGCCCAGCAAACATTTTGACACTAAATGCATGTTGAAAGCTCATGTAATAATACATTGCCTGCATTTTTCCCTCAGTGGTAGAGCCAGCTTCTAACCTGCAGGTCACAGAAATTGCCTCCAAGTCAATGAGGGTGACATGGGATCCCTCCGTGGGTGACATCACAGGCTACAAGGTCACGCTCATCCCCATGCTACCTGGAATGAAACGCCAAGAGCTGTACATGGGCCCACGCAGACATCCATCAATATCCGTGACCTTTCCCCTGAGACTGAGTATGAGATTAGCCTGTACGCCCTCAAAGGTCTGACTCCCAGTGAGCCCATCATGGCAATGGAGAAGACCCAGCCTGTCAAGGTGTCAACAGGTAAGATGATTTATTGTGCAGGACATCTAATCTTTCCTATTCTTTAGTCAGATTTCACTCCTTAGCTTGTTTCATCATGGGAGCCACACAAGGCGTTAAGTAACCTATTATGTCTTGTCTTTTTGAAGAGTGCTCTCTGGGAGTGGATGTGCAGGCTGATGTGGTCCTGCTGGTCGATGGCTCATACAGTATTGGATTACAAAACTTTGCCAAGGTTCGTGCCTTCTTGGAGGTTTTGGTAAATTCCTTTGACATCGGACCCCATAAAGTCCAGATTAGCTTGGTCCAGTACAGTCGCGATCCTCACACTGAGTTTGCCCTTAACACCCACCATGATATTAGTGCTGTTGTCAAAGCTGTGCGCAGTTTCCCCTACCGTGGAGGCTCTACTAACACTGGCAAGGCCATGACATATGTCAGGGAGAAGATCTTTATCCCTGCCCGTGGAGCGAGACAGAATGTGCCCCGTGTGATGGTCCTTATCACAGACGGAAAGTCATCAGACTCGTTTAAGGATGCAGCAACCAACCTGAGGAATACTGATGTGGAGATCTTTGCCGTTGGTGTGAAGGATGCAGTAAGGTCAGAGCTGGAGGCCATTGCTAATCCCCCGTCAGACACTCATGTTTATGAGGTGGAGGACTTTGATGCCTTCCAGAGGATCTCCAAGGAACTGACTCAGTCCATCTGTCTGAGGATTGAACAGGAGCTGCTCAACATCAAAAAGAGGAGTAAGTAGGAGGATAGAATATCTAAACACAATAACTATAACCTGGAGTGTAGCCACATAATATGTACTTCTTGGCATCAATTTTGGATAATACCTTCATTTTGGTCCAAACTATCCTTATTAGACACTGTACCATATGTTGACCCAGGCTTTATGAGTAGAAAAAAAAGAATAAGAAAAAGCAAAATACAGAAGAATAATTCTGTATAAATTGCTGTTTGGCAAGGCACAGGATAAATGTGATCAACTCACTTGACCATAGCCTGCCAATAAACCACACACATACCTGCTTGTTGAATGAGCTCTATCACACCATTTTTTATCGCTTACAGTTTGAAAACACTACAGTGACTGGATCAACAGTGGTATTTGACCATTATTTTGATTCAAATAGCCACCCCAGCTCTGAGTTGGAGCTGTTTCACCCAGTAGTAGAATGGCATGACGCCAAACAATATGCTTATTGATGTTGAGGACTGTAATCCAAAAACACACAGCACTTAGAGTAGTGAGTATAGTATTCCATGCTTGGCAACTTAAATATTTTTCAACCTTGTTAGCTGAACAAGGTTACAGCAACGCTTTGATTTTCATTGCTGCCAGTAATTGAAGGTAATGCCTATTGCCAAGGCAAAGGATAGAGAGGAGAAAGGCATCAAACATAGCTGCAGTGGCCCTGTAAGTCTCACAGATTTACAGTATGATATGACCATGGCAATACTAATTTGCTAACTTTTACACGATTTGGGCCCGTGCAGTGCCTTTAATGACAGACATTCATTACAAGTAATCTTTTATTTTCAAGACATACATTACAAGTAATCTTTTATTTTCAGGTCTGCGTCCACCCACCAACTTGGAGTTCTCTGAGATTACCTCCAGAAGCTTCCGTACCACCTGGACAGCTCCTACTACCAATGTCATGTCTTACCTGGTACGTTTCCGCAGAGGTGAAGACATCACTGGAGACTACATATCCCTGGCAGTGCCTGGTGATACCACAACAGCTGTTCTGCCCCACCTATCCCCCCTCACCACCTATGAGGTCAACGTCTTTGCTCAGTATGACAAAGGAGATAGTTTCCCTTTGACTGGTGATGAGACCACTCTAGAAGGTAAGAGAGACATATTTGGATCTGGCCCAGTGCTCATCAAAATGAGAATACTCGAGATCTAAAATATTCTTTCCCTTTCAGAACAAGGAACTGTACGAAACCTACGAGTTACAGAGGAGACAACAAACACTTTCAGGGTGTCATGGCAAGCTGCTCCAGGTTCGGTGATCCGGTATCGCCTGTCCTATGTCCCACTAAGTGGTACTGGGGAAATGTTGGAGGCCCAAACCATTGGACCAGAGACTACCATCGTTCTTCAAGAGCTTTTCCCCATTACCACCTACCGTGTGTCTGTGTCTGCTGAGTACTCTACAGGCATAGGGGACGAGATGCAAGTAGATGGCACCACCAAGGAAGGTGAGTCAGATATTTTTTAACAACAAGTGGCAAACAGCTATGTGCACAATGGATATTAATTAGTGTCTGATCCATTTTTGTCTGCTTTTAGTCCGTGGCTCTCCTCGTGACCTTCGTGTCTTTGATGAGACCATATCTACAATGAAACTGACATGGCAGGCTGCTCCAGGAAACGTCATTCAGTACCGCATTGCCTTCAAACCTGCTGAGGGTGGTGAGAGGAAGGAGATATCTGTCAAGGGAGATAATACCCAGGCTGTGCTGAAGAACCTCCAACCGTCCACTGAATATGAGCTGTTTGTTAGTGCTCGCTACTCTTCTGGTTTGGGCGATCCTCTTCTGGGCACAGGAACCACCTTAGAAGGTAAGAGAGAATGTCACGTTGCTGAAGTGTAATTTGAAACCTTTTGAGCATGGTAGCATTATTTCTTTAGCCACTGTATGACAGAAATGTGAAGCATGCTTTGTGGCTTTGTGCTCAACAAATGGGTACTGCCGAGTAGACAAATAATTACTGTGTTCAGCTTCTTTTTAAGATGCAAGGAAATGGCATCAACACAAGGCCTGGACATTTGTTAGTTTGTTTTAATTATTGTTTATATTTTATTAGGTTTAGGATGTAAAATAACTGAAATTAGGTCAGCTGTCTCCCCTCAAGTCCCTCCAAGAACATAGCATCTGGTATTTTTCACAGACAACTGCAACAGAGTTAAGGAAGTTGAGCTTTTACTTTTCAAGGTTGGTTGATGGCATACATGGGCTGTGGTTATAGGGGAAAGACAGAAATGTGGCACTTGATGTAATTCTTTTGGCACTGACTGTAGTTAAGGGTGGCTTTGCCGCCCATGAAGGCAGCAGGATGGATGCTTGTAAACCTAGAGAATTTATGAAATGGCTTGGAGCAGACGTTGACAGCCATATGTCTGTCTGGTAATATCTTAACATCTTTTACTTTATCATATTTGATCAGTAATGTCAAGATCTTATTCTATTTGTTTAATATGTGGAATTACTGATTGGTGACCATCTCAAGTTTAGTTTATCTGACAATGGTCATTATGCTGAGTTTGAGCATCTTTTTCCTGGACTATGTAAAACACAACAGAGGGCAGAGTGGGAAGAGGGGTTGCTGTAGTTTCACACCACAGGAAAGGAAGATTTCTGTTTTGAAAGAGAAGGTCCTAGCTTGGGTGTACTGTCCCACAGAAGAGAATATTTTTGGTTTTCAGTCAGTTCCACCTATGGCTGTGTAACTAGTACACTATGTATGAAATCGGAAGAGCATACCTGGCTGGGCATTCAATTATAGCGGGGAGTTAGCAGAATATTGTATTAGTTAAAATGCTCTTTTAATAGCCTGAGCTGTGCATGAGAATGAGGATCATTTACCATGTTTAACGATAATAGCTTCAGTTATTTTTGGTGTTAAAAGCTCAGAGAAAACTAATACTAAAAAGCTGCTTCTTTGTTGTTGTTTTTTTTTACTTTTTGTGTGCCAAGATGAAAACAGCACAGTGGCTGTCTTTAATCTTGTTGGTTATGGTCATGGTTAGCTCAACATGAAATGGACTCCTCTCTGAAAGCAGTTTGAGCTTACTGACACAGCACAAAGCTATTCTGTTCATTATAATAGCAAGAGTGGAGTTCTTGTTCCCTCATGTAGCCTCTGGCAGGAGTGAGGTCCTCAGTGCCCGACCTCTTTTGCAGACCTCATGGACCTTTGCACTAGGTTGATATACTGTGTACTCTGGAAATTAACAACTGGAAAAATGCATGTTTGTTTAGGATTTGATGAGTTTATGCATTTCAAAGACTTTTTTTGCTGTGATTTCCCTCTTTTCTCTGCTCCCGCATTGACCAAAGGGCTTGGTTTTGATTATATGGTTAGTTTCCACAGATGAAGCCTGTGCTGTCATCAGCCATACACCCCCACAGGAAAAAAGCTCCATGACAAAGCACTTTGTTTAGCCAGCTCTATTAAGCTGCCGTGATGTCAGCATGCCTCAACACTGATCTCATTGTTTTGAGTGCCACTCATTTTGAGTGACCCTCTCTGTGAAGTCCATGTGGGCGAGAACTAGAAGAGAGTGGCTTACACAAAGCCATCCTTTGTGGCCAGTGGATGGTAGCCAATACAGAAGTATAACATCCTGAAATGACTCAGAAGGAGGACAGAGAAGGTGTCATAGCGAATGCTTAGATGAACATCCCAAATGTGGATATTATACACAAACATGGGAAAGTTATTTACTTAAGAGGAGGGAGTTTTATCCAGCTTGTGGAAGATGTTACCTAAAAGGACCTTGAAAGCTGTATGAGCTGTCTGTCTGGTCACAGGGAGAACTGTCTGTTTGTCTTCCTCCAGGGTGGGGCAAAGGACAGGCAGAGGCAGAGAGGTAAGGATTAGTAGAAAAAAAAACATTCTTCAGGTTGGCCAGGTGGATAAAAAGCTCAGCCCATAGCTGAGAGGTCATACATTCAGTCCCTGAAGCAGCCATTGTACCAATTTCTCAAATAATTAACTTGCATGACATAGCTAACGATTTCACATGTGCCAGAGGGACCTCAATACTTTTTTACTATCTTTAACTTGAAGAGCAACACAACACCAGGTGTAATTGTATCATCTTGCTTTCATTTCCTCTTAAACGGATGCCTATGGGAACTTTTAGGCAGTGCCAAGCTCTTTCAGTGGTACTGTCAGACTGTTTTTCTGCAGCACTGTAAAGGTCCTTTGAGGTAATAAGACCAGAAAGCGGCAACCTTGGCACATAGACACTGAAGGCTTCATCTTTGTGGCTCAGATTTATGTCTAAGTGAACCAAGACCAATAAAGTAAGGGAAGTTGGAAGCGAGGTGTAAGTGCTGAGATGGCACTTTGACGGAACGTTGTATTTCCAGCAGTGATTTTGAAGGAGTTTACAGAGAAAGCACATCTGAGTAAGGTGCTCAATCAACATATCCAGTGGCCTAATGCAGTGAGTGATCCAACTGCAATGTAAAATCATTAGGATAATCATCAGAGCATGCGCTACTGTTTTGCTCTGCATTTTGCCTGCCTACTGGAATTCTTTTTTATGAGTGTAGTCATTTATATGTTTGAAGCTTCAGACATCTTTAGCTTCAGATGTGAAGGTTATGTCAGCACATGCCCCACAGGAAATCTCTTAGATGATCTTCACTGGTGTTATATGTGGTTTTCTAGAGAAGTGGTTAAAGCTTTTATGGTAATTTGATCTGTTGTTATCCAAGGTCTTAATTTAAGAGTATCCTTCTCCTTGAAGAATGGGATGCTGTTTGTGGAGTTGAGAAAGGGGGTGGTGATAGAGCAGTGGATAAGACACATGCCTTTGAGACACCAATGTGTTCCTGAGCAAGACACTTAACCCCTAGTTGCTCCAGGTGTGCTCTGATATAAATAGCAGTTGTAAGTCGCTTTGGATAAAAGCATCAGCTAAATGAGTTAAAGTAAAGTAAGTAAAGTTGAGAAAGAAACTAAGATAAGGAAATACAGAATAGAATTCGCATAAAATTATGTCTCTGTCTAATCCATATATATAGATATATAAGATGCTTTCATTTTGAATTGTAACAACTATGTTTGTAACTAAACAAAATATTAAAAGTGTGTGTGTAAAGGCATATTACATGCAAATGTAACCTTTTGGCTAAGTCTTTTGACCATGTGTTTCATGTATAAGTGGTTTGCTTCTTGGAGTGGGCCCTTCTCTTTAGCTTGTCTGCAAGTACCGATGAAAAGTGAGCCACTGTCTGTAGAAGTCATTATCTTGTGATCCTTTTGCCCTTGGTTCACACACAACCGGAAAAGTCACTCAAGTTCATCCTTTGCTTTTGGCAAAGATGAACCCCTTTTGATTGAATGAGCTGGATATTTATAAGTGGTCCAAACTGTTTTCATGATATGTAAAAATCTGGAACTCTTCATTAGTTTGTGGCCGTGGCCATGACTCTTCATATCTGGCCTATGCTCTCTCAAGGTGCAGATCACTCTGCTTGGCAGGCAGGGGTGCTGCTGTTCTGCTCAGATCAGTTTCCCGTTACTCTTTGATAGATGGATGCTGAGAAGGACACACAGGGTGAAGATAGACACAGTGGCTGCCTTTTCTGCTGTAGGGTTGCCTAACATTTCCAAATTAGCATGCATTGCATGTGTGGTGGATTTGTGATGCATCTCATTCTTTGCGATGGGCTTTTTTATTAAACCTCATTTGGTGAAGTTTGATAAATGGGGTTTGAGAGAGACCACCCAGCTGCTCTGCTCTGCCTCTGATTATATTGTCATTAGGTGCTGGCATGTAGAGGCTCAGGGGCTCAGGATCCCGGAGGTTGTGTGGGAGGCTATGTGTGGCAGCCTATTCTCCTGCGGTAGAAACTGCTCCTCTGTATGGCAGCCAGACTGGAGTGTGAAGAGTCCATCTAATCATGGGCATCCCTCTTAGCCATGCATGTGCGGGCTGGTCATCACGAAACACCACCACAAAATTCCCTCCCCAGTATTTCTGTGCCTTTCTCCTTTCATGATGGTCTCTCAGGAAAAGGAGTGAATAAGAAAAAGGGAGAGCGCAACATCTGCAATTGTAGCAAACATACTTTGTGGATCAGGTTTCCTCTGTTTCGATGGAAAATTAAAGTGCTGCCATGAGAGGCGCTGAGGATATGTGATTTGTGATTGGTTTTGCAGAGATTTTTCCAACAGTCTCTGATTATGAAGGGATAAATTCAGGTTGTTTAAATACATCTTGAGGGGTTAAAGCAAAGAGACAGAAGAGTGATTGTTTGTGATTTACCGCCAGGGTTCTTTGTGTCTCGCTCACTTCTTCAGCCCTCCATATATCTGCATTAGAAATCAACACCACCAGGGCCAAGCATTTTTGCACTTAAGTACTAACACTGCCATCTTACTCCAATTATTTTGCATCAGAGCAAATCAAAACAAAGAAACACCTGAGAAAATTATTTGGGTAAACAAAAGTGAACATATAGTTTTCCTTTTCCATATCCATTAGCACTGACTGTAGTAGTACTTCTGCCTCTTTTTCTAATGCTGTTCATTTTCATTTATCCACAGAGCTGGGTTCACCCAGAGACTTGGTGACCAGAGACGTTACTGACACCAGTTTTGCTGTATCTTGGGTCGCTGCCCCGGGTAACGTTCGTCAGTACCGGATCAGCTGGAAGTCTCTGTTCTCTGAAGAGGCTGGGGAAAAGACAGTACCAGGAGGCACCACTGCCACAGTTCTGGATGGTCTCACCCCAGAGACACGTTATCAGGTCTCTGTGTTTGCTGGCTATGGCCATGGAGAGGGCCAGCCCTTGGTTGGAGAGGAAACCACGGATAGTAAGTTACTTTAGCTGATTATCTCTTCCACCAAACACATATTCCCCAATCCATGACTTCTCTCCCCTTTTTGTACATCCGCTCCCTTCTTTATTGTTGCTTTCATTTTCTTGGTATTTTTCCAGTGCTTTCCTCCTCTCTTGTCTGCTATTGTCAGTTATCTAGAAAGTGTGAAGCTAAAGTAAGTTTATTTTAACTTTAAAAGCATAAAAGCCATAAAAGCTCTATGGCTGCAAAGGGATAGCTATGTGCAACTGTTAAGAAGATCATTCTTAAAGCCAAGAATGCAGGTCTAGACGTTCTTATTATAAACACATCTGAAGCTTTAAAGTTTAATATCCCTGTTAAGTTAGAGATATAATTTAGGATACCATCATTGAGAAATATCTGGCAGTGACGCAGGTTTGAAAATGATCCAGGAAATACAGTTTAGCTTTAAGCACCACGTTTGGGTGTTATGTAGAAGTAGAGATCTGTCAGCGACACTTACTGTTTTGTTCATTCTGTTGAGCTGAAGAGTTAACGTCATAGCTGTTGGCATCCGCTTGAGCCATCAAAATGAAAGGTCTTTGCATGCACATCTTTAAGACTGTGCGTGTGTGTTCTTTGTATGTACAGAGGTGATGTAATGTCCAGCACACCTGCACCCGGTTTTCATGGGAGATGCAGGACAGATAGACACCGGCCTCTCCCTTGTTAGAGTACACTCATGCTTGAATGAGAAAAGCACATTGAGCGGAAACTCCAGTTGGGAGGGAATTTGTCCACCAGTTAATAAAATGGAATGTGCTCAGGGAAAAATATTTCCAACCATCATTAGTGTTTATTGATTCTGGCAAGCAGGAAAGGTGGCATACATACACACCAAACAACCATGGGGCAGCTTTGTAGACTTAAATGTTTGCACTTTGCTCATTCCTTCCTTCAATTTGCACCTACTATCTGTTGCTCTCGCTTCTTGTGCTCTACACAAATCACAGGTCTCTGTGGGCTGAGCCAATGCGGCAAACTTGGATGCGCTGCTTTTTTCCTTTAATAAAAGTCCACCCTCTGAAGTAAAGCGTGCTGAATATTTTCCTCAGCTCGTTTTCGAGGCCTCTGACAATTCACACTTGCCCTTCCTTCTGTGAAAACACTCAATGGAAAAATGGGAACTATGGCTTTGCTCAAATTCACAAGACATATAAGCCTGGCTTCCAAACCCACCAACTAAACATGATCAATCATGTAAATTTGGGCCTGTTTAATGTATACTTCTGAAAATCTGAAATACTTGGGTAGGTTTGTATCCACACGCATGTGGAAACTGAGCAGATATCCAGATGAAAGACTGGGAGGTAGCCAAGCGTGTTACTGTTTAGTTTACTTACCAGCAGGAAAGCCATGCTGCTTATATTTCCAAAGGTATATTGGAAACATAGGAGGTTAAGCACACATTTCGCACAGATTCCCATCTGAACAAGGCCCAAAATCTACATTTTCCCTCAGACCATTCATCATTTCTCCTCTTTTAACCGTTGTTCCTTTTTTTCCTTCCTTGCAGTCTCGGCTGCTGGCAGAGTGATTGTTGTCTCTGAGGAGACCGAGAAGTCCATGAAGGTGACATGGCAACCAGCACCTGGGAATGTACTGAACTACCGCGTTACCTACAAACCCAAGTCAGGAGGGCGCCAGCTAGCAGCCAAGGTGCCCACTGGCAACACCTCCACTGTGCTGAGACGTCTTACTCCCCTCACCACCTATGACATCACTGTTCTGCCAGTGTATCGTTTCGGAGAAGGCAAAGCAAGGCAAGGAGAAGGAACAACACGTACGTTGGTCTCTCGTTCACCACACCACTAATGTTGCTGATCTTATTGCCAAGTTTAGGAAAAGTTTGATTATCCGTTACAAACTCAGCCACATCATCATCACAACCATAACACTCTCATGCTAAACGACTAAAACATTACAGGAAATTTACTCATTTGTTCTTCATCTTCATTATATAGTACTTAACAGATTTTATTTGGAATATTTAATCAGTCATTTTTATATCATTCTGTCAATCTCTATTTACCTTCTCTACTTAGTTTCACCTTACAAAGGTCCCAGGAACCTCCAAACTTCGGAGCCTTCCAAGACCAGTTTCCGTGTAACCTGGGACCATGCCCCTGGTAATGTTAAGGGCTATAAAGTCACTTTCCACCCTGTAGGGGAGGACATTGACCTGGGAGAACTTCTGGTTGGTCCTTATGACAACACTGTGGTGCTAGAGGAGCTGAGGTGTGTCTTCAGGCTGATTTCTCATTTTCATTCCTATTGTGATTTGAACTTTTAACAATATTCTCCAGTGGATCGTGTAAAAACAAATCTGAAAATCATTCCTTTTTTTGGTCTACAGAGCTGGTACCAAATACACAGTGAATGTGTTTGGTATGTTTGATGGAGGAGAGAGTATGCCATTGGCTGGAGAGGAGAAAACCACTCTCTCTGATGCACCTGAGCCTCCTCCTTTTGAAGTACCAGGTAAAGTTGTCTACTATTCTACTATATATATATTAAGTCATTGTATTACTATGCCTGTCCTCATCTTTAAGGCAGTGTCTCCTGTATGTTATGTCTCTGGGCAGCAACAGTCAAACAATGGAGACTGTATCATATAATACGTTTTTGCTTAGGGAAATGCACTCCAAACCCATGCCCCATAAAAGCTAAAGAGTTTCTCTAAATGCCTTTCCTCAAAGCTAATTGTCTCACGAAATAACAGCTGTAATGGCCATTCCATCTGTCTGCCCTTTTCTCACTTTCTTCATTGTGTCACTTTGGGCTTCCGCTTTTTTATTTCCAGTATAAGTACAGCCAGTGCAGATTCAAGCCATACGCGTATAATCTGTTTGCAGTTATAAAATGTTTTTACTACCTCGTGAGTCAGAGGCAGTACGTGTGAGAAGAGGAAAACTGTTGTGTTTGCTGGAAGGAACTGTGAAGGTCAGCTTGACCGCTTAGCTGCAGGCCCCGTCCAAATAAGGGAGCAGATTTAGTGACAGCTCCCAGCTCCAGAAGATAAATTAGAAGAGGCGCGAGAATCTCACCCTCCTGTGTATTGATTACAGGTCAGATCTCAACAAGCCACTTGAGCTTGAGGGCAAGTTGTAGGTGTGGCAAAGTAACAGTCTCTTTCATTCCTTGTCCTAATTTATTAACAACTATTTTAAATTACATTAGAACATAACTTTTCGTCGAAATACCTCTAACAAACCTACCTGCATATTTTTGTACCTCTACAGGCCTTTTCTGTATTCTCTTTCTTGCTGTCAGTGAAATTTTATTAGCTGTTTGTCCGTCATGGGGGCTTGGTTTTGGGCTTTCTGTGTGAGCAATACAATCTGTAAATCAAATATGTAACCTGTTTTCAGTTGCAGACAGTGGCAGTTAGTGCAAAATCTGCCTATCTCCAGTGCACATCTGCAGTCCTCTTTTAGGTGCAGAGGATTGGATGCCTTCCTTGTCATCACACAGGTGTTTGGAAAACAGGATTTGAATATTACCTTGCAGCTCTGGAGGGCACCTTTTTCTCTCCAATGGAAGCCTTTGATATGTCATAGACCATTAAGTGCGCCTCTCCTGATTTGCCCCTGGGACTCCTGGATCCTGAAAGAACAACTGAGAGAAATACTGCCTCGACATCCCACAAGACAAGAAGATAATCATTATAACACCTGGAAAATAAAAGTTCCCTTATAAAGAATGAATGAAAAGATGGAATGTTTTACTACTTGCTTGTGAATATGTTGCTTGTTTAGCACCTTGGGGGATGTTTTGATGTTATTTAGTTTGGTTCAATGCCAAAAATTAAATTTGATGTCATTAAACTCTTCTCTTTTTCTTTCCTTCACCTCTCACACCTCTTTGAGCACCTTTCATATCATTATAATTCACCACACACACCATTTTGTGTACTTGACAGTTTAACATACACTTCTCTTTTGTAAATCCCATTTGAAACATTCAACTTTGTCCAATTAAAATACTGACATTTTGCCCTCTCAGATGTGATGTGTAAGACCACTGCACAGGCTGACATTGTGTTGCTGGTGGATGGCTCCTGGAGTATTGGACGTCTGAACTTCAAGACCATACGTGCCTTCATCGCCCGTATGGTGGGAGTCTTTGACATTGGCCCTGAAAGAGTCCAGATCGGTGGGTCAGAATAAGTCACAGTCACCTTGTTATTACTAATAAAGCAAAAATAGGTATTTTTGCATTGATATAACAATTGTCTTTTTTCTTTTAGGTCTCGCTCAGTATAGCGGAGACCCAAAGACTGAATGGCACTTGGATGCTCATCGAACCCGGGACTCTCTCCTGGAAGCTGTGGCTAACCTGCCCTACAAAGGAGGAAACACCTTGACTGGTACTTTAATCTGCAAATTTTTTTGCTAGTGGGAGCCGTGCCAACTTCTGTAAGCGCAGTAGTAAACTTTGGTATTGTGTATATTTATCAGGAAGAAAAATTATGAAACATTGATGTCTTCATTGCAGGTCTGGCTTTGAACTACCTCCTCCAGAACAATTTCAAAGAGAATGTTGGGATGCGACCCAACTCTAGAAAGATCGGTGTGTTGATCACTGACGGCAAATCTCAGGACGACGTCATTGTCAACTCTCAGAACTTGCGTGATCAGGGTATTGAGCTATATGCCATCGGTAAGTCAAGAACAGTTATGCTTGCTTGCACAAACGTGCACAGTTTGAGAAGTAAAATGGTCATATCTATCAAAGTGTTAATGTCTTCCTTACTGCTCTTTAGGTGTGAAGAATGCTGATGAGAATGAGTTGAGGTCCATTGCTTCTGATCCGGATAGTATTCACATGTACAATGTTGCTGACTTCTCCTTCCTGTTGGACATTGTTGACAGCCTTACAGACAACCTCTGTAACAGTGTCAAGGGACCAGGTATATATGAGTTTACAATGAAGTATGCATTCAGCTAACTGATCAAACTAAAAGAATTGCTCAGAAAAAAAAGCTTGCAGTGTTTATATAGTTCTCACCTTTTTTTTTAACTGCAATTTTGAAGTTTTTATTAATTTCTTTTTTCTATTTACTTACACATGATGTGTGGAGTAGGAACTTGTCTGCTCCTTAATCAAATTAAAGAACAGCAATCGGATACTGTAGGAGAACTCCTTGGAGAGGATGTGGCTTCAGACTCTATAAGTTATGTGGTGTGTACAAGTTCTGTTAGGACTTGTACTTTATAGGTCTGATTTTTGTACACCAGCTTAAGCAGTAAAGGCAGAAAGTAATCAGGCATACTTTTGCATGACGATGTATAATGTTCCCCATATATTGCAGTTTCTGTCTTTTTTCATGCCTAAACCTCAATAGGAGGTGCACCTGAGGCTCCCACTAACCTGGTGACATCAGAGGTGACTCACCACTCCTTCCGAGCATCCTGGACTGGCCCTGATGGCCCGGTGGAGAGATTCCTCGTGGAGTACATGACCGCATCAGGACGCGCAGAACAGGTATACCTTCCACATGCAAGAATGCACTACAACACCAAAAATGGCCTCTACAGCCACTAAACTTTAATGTGTCCTGAACCCACTGTTTCTGAAACTAATGGGAAACTCAAACATCTATTTCCAGCCTCCTGTTTGTGTTGGCCCCTTGCTGTTTGAGCGTCTAATTACATTATGATCTGGAGCAGGGCAAAGAAACAAAAACACACAGATTCAGTTTAGAGAATAAGAATGCTTCATGAGTGATAGGTCTATTGGCAGGCAGGACCACAATATGTGGAATAGATGCATTTTTGATGTCTGATCCTAATTGCATGTGAGAGGATGTTTGTTTTTGTCCAGCTCCCATGGTTTTGTTTAATAGCGAACATAGAGGATGAGGTTTTATTTTTGTTTATGGATCTGAAATTGAAGCACATGCCGAGTCTAAGTCCAATAAAACCATTTTCTGGTTTTGATCGGAAAGCTTTACAAAATACTCAAGTCAATCCACTAAACTTTTGAGCTTTTGATTGTTATTCTTCGAAATGGATAACTCCCCCCCACAAACAATGTCTTTTAAGTTTAGGAATGCAAAATGTATTTATGCATTTATAATAGAAAGTATCTACAGACTCTTACAGGTTACTCCTTTAGCCATCTTCTAACCATCCCTTCTGTATTAGGTGTTTGTGGATGGTACTGAGACCACGGTGGTTCTCCAGGGGCTCAACCCTCTGACAGAGTACCAGGTCAATGTCTACTCAGTGGTGGGAGAGGAGAGAAGCGAGCCTCTCGAAGGAACTGAGACAACACGTATGTCTTTTCCCCTTGTGGCTTTTTGGCTTACATGTAGGCCCGGATCAACTGATTTAAAGAGATTTGCATATTAAAAAATACATAAGTTGCCAGTGGGAATGCAAACTAGCTAAACTACACTATCTTAAGAAAAACTGTCTGACTGCTCTTGTTTAATTTCATAGATGTGACCATATTATGATGACCTTGCTTAAAGAAGCACACTCTAACTTTCCCACTTTAGGAAACCCAGATAGATGGGGTTGTCAGCAGGCTCATGAGCATGCATGCTCCTTTAACCTTTACTGTTATGAACAACAGCTTCCCTTTGAGTCAGCCATCACTGGATTTCTCTGACTTGGTTGCATAAGACAAATTGAATGCACTCAGTGACTGCTCTTCATTAATCAAATATTCAAAGGTAATAACTTGGTCCAGTAAATCTTAATTAGAGGCAAATTCAAAGACAATTTACATGATTACACTAGGGTTGAAGCACAAGTTTCACTTCTTTCTTTGTTTCTTTTAAGATGTTGTTCATTGCTGTTTTATTTGTGCTCTCAAGATTAGCAGAGATTTAATAGTGTTATATAGTATCTATAAAAGCACATATGAAGCAGCACTGATTGTTGAGTTTGCGCAGTGTGAATGGCAGACAAAAAGGCCTGAGAAACTCTCTCTGCAATCAAAGAAACGTGTATGTCTATGTATCCCACTTATGTAAGTTCTGTCTGTTTTAATATATAGTCACACGCCTTTAACACCATTGTCTGTTGTAATCTAGTCCATCTGGGTGCCGTGAGGATGATGGACATTTATGATGAACAGACGACCACCATGCGGGTGAGATGGGAGGAGGTTGAGGGTGCTGCTGGTTACATGCTGCTCTACAGTGCCATCAATGCCACTCAGCCCACCGTCGAGCAGGAGGTAAGAGACATTCTCAGAATGCTGAGAACATAGACTGAAAGGGTATGCAGCCAATCAGCTGTGCATATGACAAGGAAAAAATGAACTATGTACATGAGTTTATGGTTGCAAGCATGTGCGATCGCACATGCTCACATGCATTCACATGCGTCAAACACGCGCAAACACATTGCTAAACACTAGAAGTGACCAAGCACTTCAACTTGCTGTTAGCAGTTCTTGACAAAATACAGACGTCACACACTGAAATAACATTTTACAAAGCCACCAGTGTTTGCCTCGCCATTCAGCAGACAAGGCAAAAGGGAAAATACAGAGGAACATTGTTAGCCACTAAGGGGTGGGTGAACCATGAGCTCACTCTGCCAAGGGAATATCATCATTTGTTCATGAGGTGTCAGACCCAGTGGGTCTAAACCGGAATCGGCAGATGTGCCGCAACCAGAATGTTTCTCCCACTATTCTTATCCAAATGTCCCTATCTACGTCACTGTCATCTGCTTCCCCTCTGACCTTATGTTGTTTCTTTGGTCTGGTCCCCTTGCAGGTCAGAGTAAGAGGGGATAAAACTGATGTCCAGCTGGTGAAGTTACTCCCTAACACGGCCTACACACTGTCCCTCTTCACCCTGTATGGAGAGTTAGCTAGTGAACCGCTGACCAAGCAGGGAGTCACACGTATGTAGTTGATTAATCAAATGTTGATTACTTTAAGCAATATTAAGCACATATATCATGAAGCCGATATAGCTTATTATTTGTTGTCGATATCTGAGGGTAGATCTATGGGGCCCACTGTGGACATTGCCTATAACGGTAATCCTGTCCTGAAACTAACACTAACCTTTTGCCCCTTGTTCAGTACCTCTGCCACCTGCGGGTGAACTGAGGGTTCATGACATCACCCACTCCAGCATGAGGCTTATTTGGGATGCTGCCCCTGGGCTTGTTCGCAAATACCTCATCACCTACAAGCCTGAGGATGGAGATGCTAAAGAAGTGAGTTTGGTTCCAATCCAGTTTAGCACCTCTTTCCTCACTGAAACCATAAAATACATGTAAACTAGATATTAGGAGGCCTGTTTTTACCAGACCTATACACCCATGTTTTTCTTAAAAACTTTCATTGCCTGTTGTCTGTTTGAGCCATTAGGTTTGATGGTGATGAATTTATATAAATATTTTTGACTGTCCTTCATATATTGGCTAAGACCACCTAATGAAGACTGCAGCTGGTTGGTTGGACATTAGGGAATGTTTTTGGAGTCCAATGAAAAGATTATGAAACTATCAGAACATGGTTTTGCGGGGGTTAAAGGGTGGTTCTGGTGCTGGGGATTGGATGAATATTTTATGAGTGTATGTCTCCTTTTGGGAGTTTTTGGGCTACAACAGCAAACTCTGTGGTCTGCTTTTTGCTACTTCCTAAGACATAAATCAGATGGAGGTGATCGCCAAAGCTTCTCTTATGGAAACACACATGTGAAAGTGACCAATGGGTTGAGGATGTGATTGACAAAAATGTAGTGCGTGGGGTTAAATAGCTTACTGCCCAGAAAGTAGCAAAATGTCAGGTTTGTCTGTATAGATTATGTGATAGAGCCCAATAAGTGACAGTAGGCCACCCACAACAGGGACTGCAGGACATGCTCCCTCCAGGTGAAGCCTTTTACAAGATCTTATGGTCCAGTTGGGCAAATATAGTGACCGTTTAAACTTACAACTCAAATTGAAATGCAAAAGATCAGACAAACAGCAGCTTGCAGCTGTTCAAGTTAATTGCCGTTCAGAATGAATCCCTTAAGTTCAATTTCTGGAGATTGAGCTAATAAAACTTAATGGAATCAAGAGCAGTATAACCAGTGTGGTGTTTCCTGTCTCAGGTGTTTGGTAAAATTTTGTCCCTTTTTGTTGTTTGTTGTGTGTCTTTGTTTGTTCCCATTTCTCTGGAAACAAGCAGTTTTATACCTTCTGGTCAAGTTTCCTACGAGTCTTAATAGGTCCACATTCTAGCTGTTGCCAGTGTTCCTGGAAACTCGTGCTGTGAACAGAATTAAAGTTTCACAAGACTTGGCAAAATTTGGCTGAAGAGAAAAACATCTGAAGTTTATTTTGCTTTTAAACATTATTCACAAAGCTCCATTATTTGCATTATTTGCATTATTGATTTTGTGTAAAAGCGTGTTTGATTGTTTTACAGCTTGAAGTGGAAGGAAGTGTGACCACCAGAATACTGGACAGCCTGACCTCGCAGACTGAGTATGGCCTGGCTGTTACTCCGATCTATGATGAGGGACCTGGTCAGCCGATGTTGGGAGAGGCCATCACTGGTAAGACTGAAAATGATCATTATTATATGTATAAATATATATGTATATATATACTGTGGATTGTGGCACTGGCCCTGTTTGCATTCTTTTCACTGGGACAGAGATCAAACTTCCCTCCCTCTGCTCTGTAGATGTTGTTCCTGCCCCGAAGAACCTGCGATTCTCAGAAGTTACCCAGACCAGCTTTAGAGCCACCTGGGAGCATGGAGCCCCTGACGTGGCTCTGTACCGCATTGGCTGGACTAAGCAGGGAGCTAACAACTTCCAATATGTAAGAAAAAAACAGCTGTCCAATATGTTTACATTTCTAATAATTCATCAGTCCCACTGGAAGCTCTTTGGCGATGCTTTGAGAAAGACCTCCAGTAGAATCAGCGAGAACATCTAAAAAACAGACCTTTGCACCACCCCACACCTTCCCACATACGGTGTTTGTGTTTTTCTCATAAGGCTATTCTGAACAGCGATGAAACTACCCACGTTCTGGAGAATTTGGAGCCAGACACGCCCTATGATGTGTCTGTCACTGCAATCTATCCAGATGAATCAGAGAGCGAGGATCTTCTGGGCACTGAGAGGACATGTAAGACGCACACCCCAGCAGCTCTGTGTGAACTTTAGATAACACTGTTTTGCCTTGCTTGACAGAATCTCTGTTGGATCTTGACAAACAGCTAGACTAATGATTAACCTTTTGATTTTACCTTTTGGAAATATGCTGAGTGAAATGTTCAGCAAAGGGTATGCCCATTATACCTTTCTATTTTTGCCTCTATAGTGTCCAAGCAAGGTGGTAGCGCAAGTAAGTATGTTTGTGGTAACGCAAGAGGATGCTTTTTTCTTTCAAGTGATGAAAGCATGTTTTATTATTTCAACCAGTCATCATCAGCACTTTTGTTCATTGGACAACCATCATTTCATCATCAAGCAAGGTCCTTAACCCATGGCTGTTCCTCAATATGTTCTTAGTCAAATGTCAAATTAAATGGCTGAAGATGGATTTCAACTATGCATGCCCTTCAAAATGAGGATTTGAATCCTTGTTTTTGAAGCCCATTCCATCATCCATCATCTACTCATCCATTCATCGCATTCATCCATGCATTTATCAGTCCATCCATTATCATCTTTCCATTCATCCATTGCTGTTGAAGAGAATCCACCCCTTCTTGAGAAAAGACAAAATCCCAGAGGAGGATTGTCTTTTCTTCTTTAAAGCTGCAATCCTTGATACAAATCAGTGGTAGAATTTTCACTGTAAAGTAAAGAAAGCGCATTATCTAGAAGTAAATTAACTCATAATTTGAATGACAAATTAGTCAAGACTAACATGAGCTGACCATAATATCAAGGACTGTGTCTTTAAAAGATATTTCTATGTAAATCCACGTAAAAACAAATGCTCTTACTACATATAACAGATATATTGACATGGTTGTAACCATGTGATGTGTGTGCGTGCGTTTTCCAGCACCTAATGGACCTCCGACCAACTTGGTTGTGTTCAACGAAACCACCACCAGTCTGAACGCCAGGTGGGATCCAGCTCCAGGTCGCGTCCAGAACTATAAGATCACTTACGTCCCCACATCTGGAGGCAGGAGCCAGACTGTAAGTCACATAGAAGACTTTGTCACTTTGTTAAAGTCCACATGGCCAATACAACAGAGACAGACCGTAAAAACCTACGGAGCCGGTTAAGTATAAAGAAATATAAATTAAATTTTTTATACACCGATGACTAAAAGGTTCATGATTTTGCTGCAATAGTTAAGTATAACCAGTTAAAACTTCAACAAGGCTAATGGGGTAATGATGTGTTTGCGCATCTAGTTTCCATTTGTTATTAGCAGCTGTACTAGGCATTACAATATTAGCTACTTACTCCTTAGTCTTTGTCTCCTTGCCTTCTTCACTGGACTTCAGTCTAACATTACTTAGCCAGACTGCTGTTCATGGCTCCTTGCGCTTTAACTCAATCAATGGATTTGTTTTTTCCTCCAGAGCAGATTTCCCTCCAAGAAATATATGTGTACAGCTAAAACTCTGCCACCGGTATTGCATTATTTTAGTTTCTTTTAAGTCAAATCTCTTAATCTGTTGTTTGGATATGGCTGCATTAATGTGGACAAAAGCCTTCCTAGTTTTTCTCAATATTTCCTTTCACCGCAGACTGTCTCCCGCTGGTCATGCATTTTTGGCTGCCTGGCTGAATGTGCAAAAGTCTTTTTGGATTACAGTTGAATATTTGGTTTCAATTTGCTGTCAGACATTTCTCATTGCTTCCACAAGCGAGACTTAAAAGCGAGACTGGAGCATGCTAAATGGTGCTTATGCACATGCTCATACACAAGAATGATAGCCACACTGATAAGCTGCAAAACAACTCCTTAAATTAATGTTAAATGTTCCAACCAACTTTAGTGAAAATATTTCATCCTCACTACTTGGTATTTATGGGTTGTGAAAAGTTGCTTAAGAGAGATAAAATTTAGATGTCGTAAAACGTTCACGACATTTTGAAGTCTGATAATTTAATAGCTCTGTGGGCAATGAACAGATACTTCAGAGATTTAATATTTATCTGCACTTTGATGGGTTCACGTGCAAGGTGTGCTATTTGGCCATCTGCAAGTTGCGTGTGTGAGTGCGTACATAGAAAATTAAATGCACTTGCCCCGTCGGGTCAGTGTATGCTTGTGTAATGAGAGAGTAGTATACCATGGGTGTCATATATTATACAGTAAAAGCTGCTGCGCTCACAAACCTGGCTATTACTTCACTGTTTTTCACCTATTTTAATAAGGGCCAGATGGCGTCCAACATTTGTCATACTGGAGAGTATCTTCTGTGCTTATAATTTACCCTGTCAGATGTTTTCAGCTTCAGCTCAGCTGGTGTTACATAGGTCATTTGTTGACCATTAGTTTCCCTTTTAACACAAGATGGAATGTTTTGCTTTTTAGTGCTTGATGAAATTTTGTTGCACTGATTGCCTGGTTGATATCACACTGGAAGGCTGATGGAAAATTGGAAGCCAAAAAGCTAGCATCAGCCAAGTAATCTTGAGTTCAACAAGCTAGCCAGGGGAGTTTTGCATTATTTCATCTGGAAATTTCTGACACACATTTTGCACTTGTGTACAAGAAAGGTTCGTCTTTTTTTGTTGATAAAAGATTCAGCCAGTTGATTGAGAGACAGACTTGTTGAATGATAGAAGAAAATCATAGAGGATTTAAGTGGGCGTAACTCTCCCAAATGACTGCACGCCCTCTTCTTATAGCTTCAGCCAAAGGTAATACAGTAAATTCATCACCAGTCATGACTGTTATGACAAGACATCCGACTGTTTCAGCCATCAGCATACAGATTTACCTTGGCCAGTGTCTCAAAACATTCTTTCCCTGAAATGTTGACAGTCTAGTAGTTTTCAGGTAGAATTCTTTCCATCAGGTTATTGACATCAATTTAAGGCAGCCATGGAGAGTCGTTAAACGCTTTATCCCATTCTAGAAACAGATAAAATATATTTTCCCTCAGTGTATACTAGATTTTCTAAAGTTTGTTAAAGGCTTAGCAAGACAGGTGTTTTTTTATAGAAAATGCAAATGCTTTCTTATAGAAGTCTAGTTGACTTTTACTATTAACAAATGTGTAAACTATTGTTTGAGTAGCTAATTCATCATATCTACATTCAATATGATCACCTAGGGTTCACAAACATTTGACAGCATCAGCATCAGTGACTGAAGAGTCATAATAACATAAGACACTGACGCTAACATTTGTTCTTCCCTGACCAGACCCAAATTGGAGGGAAGAAAACTACTGTCCTGCTTCCCAAGCTGACCCCTGACACTGAATACTCCATCACTGTGGTGGCGGTCTATGCAAAAGGAGTCAGCCGTGAGCTGAATGGCCTTGGAACGACCAGTAAGTTGTCATCCACTGTGGGTGCTCCCAAATGACAAGTGACACCTAAAATCTTTGTAAACAGTTTTTATGGTATTGATGTGGCATTGTATGTCTATGTATTGCACAAATGGAAATTCTCTTCAGGGTTTATAGACTCCGTTCAGTAAAAATGCTACTATTATGGCACATGTGCAGTTTGAACTGTATCATACCTTTATCTTACCCCAGAGCCTTTGGGTGGTGTTAGGAACCTGAGGGTCACTGACCCCTCTACCAGCACCCTGAATGTCCAGTGGGAGGCTGCTGAGGGCAACGTGCGTCAGTATAGGATCTTCTATGTCCCTGCAGCTGGAGGAGTGGAAGAGATGGTAAGCTGGAAAATATCTCTAGAGCATTAAACTATGTTGAGGGAAATGTTAGCTCAAAACATGGGGATTTGGCTTAGGAACTGGAGGGACACTGGTTCAAGTCCAGCACTGACCACTGCTGAAGGTGGCCCTAAGCAAGGCCCTGAACCCCTACCTACTGCCCGGGCGCTGCACAATGGCCGACCACTGCTCCGAATTAGGATAGGTTAAATGCAGAGAAAAAAATTCGACATGCATTGTACTGTATATAAATTGTAGGTGGCCAATAAAGTTTATTAGCATTACTTTTTAAATGTGCTTTAAAAATGAAGTTGGATTAAATTTGATTGTATTACAATTAAGCTCCACAGCACAACCTGATTTATGTCATGTTGTACTTCTATCCAGAGCCAGGTATCAGGCAGCACCTACAACACTGTGCTGAAGAACCTGCAGTCTGATACTGTCTACACTGTAACTGTGCTTCCTGTCTACTCCAATGGAGAGGGACAACGCATGTCTGAGAATGGCAAAACATGTAAGCACAGCATGCATTTAATCATTGGTTTAGTTCACAAGTGACAATGGGGATCCATGCAGGGGCATTTAGCAGCAATAGTGACACCCTCAGAAGACATCTTTCAGGGTTTAGAATTGCCCTTGCAGACTGAGAAGAGGACCTCTGAGAATCACATACTGCGTGATGACTGTGGGATTTCTTTCCTAAATCAGGAATCCATTCATGTCTGTCCAGATTAAAATTACTGGCCTGAGTTGCTGGCTTGCTGTTACTGGATGTAAGGAACCTTCAATTAGTCAACCAGTTACAACTGATTTGTTTTTCATAATATCATCCAAATCCGTTTAAAACCCGTAAGCTAAGCCAAACCGATCAAATGCCATTTGTTTCTCAAGAGGTGAATTAATGCACACTTAAGTTACACCTTACACATAAAAATGTGACATAAAGCATAACATAAAATGACAATATTAAGCTCAGTCAGCTAATTTTGAACTTTGTCGAGGAACACAGATTTTCCAGTTTCTCCCACAATTTTAAACCACCAATCTCTGCTGGGAATGAGTCAGCATTTTGTGGGGTGATTGCGTAGGAAGGAATTCCTCTGGGTTGGCAGCATTATAATGGTGTCTCCTCTCTCTTTACCGTAATGTTGTCCATTTATAGGTTGGAATGAAGGGTAGTGGTCAGGATAATGGTGGGGCTAGGGAATGGGGGAGGGGTATATTGAGTAATTGGCTCTCCTCTGGGAAGAAAAAAAAACAGAAGAGGGTTAGAAATGAATGGAGAGCATTATATGTTTTATGGCTCTCATCTCACTTGGCTAAGGTCATGCTCCATTCCTGCTACTGTTACCCCTATTTTCCCCTCTGTAGCAATGACCCTTCATGTTCTGTGGTGTTTTCCTAGACATGTTAACCAAACTCACAACTTATGTACAACAGTATGTACAGTATATCAGATCATATTGCTGCAAAACATTTTACGGCTAACCTTGTAACTTTGCAGCCTCTGTAGAATAAAATGCAGCACCTCAATTCATTCTCCCCTTTTATGCAATATAAGGAAGGATCTGCTCTCACTTTTTGAGCTAACTTTACTAGTCACTGACTGTTAAGTGTGCCTTGAAATTCAAAGCAGCTTTTAGGCATCAGGCTTTGGTCTGTGAAACTTTAATGTACGGAAGCTCGCTCGCTGTGTTTTTCCCACTGTGTTTTTCCCACTGTGTTTTTCCCCTGCAGTTATAGGGTTATAATGGGGAGCAGCATAAAGCCTCTAAACATCTGCTTTGGTTTTTTCAGAAGGCAAGCTTCACACTGGGCTGCACATATGCCTTGTATATCCTTTTCATTAACCTTTAGGGCACTGACAAGAAGTGTCCTGTTGATAGCAGTATTGTAAAATAATGTCTTAAACCTGTCTCTGCTGGTTGCTGCGCAGTATTGTTCCCATTTTATTGAAATGTTCTCATGTAGTCATTGGACTGCTGTCTTGTAAATAACCCCCAGGAAAGGTCAAACTTAACAGCACTGCAACACAAATACGAATAGGAATATATTACCTGCATTTGTGTAGCGATATTATGGGTGATGTTCTTGTGTAATTGATGGGGTGAGCCTGTAATTTACTCATCTCTGTTAATTTTTTCTCTCTTCTTTTTTGTCCAACCTTCCTCTCATCACTCTTCTTACTATACCCCGTTTTCGTTTTACCTTACCCTGACCCTCCCCTTAACCTTTCCCTTCCTTATCTCTATCTTCACATCTAACCGCTTTACCACCAAACATTCCCGGCTCTGCAGTGGAGCGTAGCCCTGTGAGGAACATCCAGGTATTCAACCCTACTACGAACACTCTGAACGTTCGCTGGGAAGCTGCCACAGGCCCAGTCCAGCAGTACCGGGTGGTCTATGCTCCTCTGACTGGTGCCAGACCCTCTGAGTCGGTGAGTTTCCATCCAATGTGTGGGAAGAACGGCAGTATGGCACATACATGCATACAAAAAAAAAAACATTTATATGGGTGCACCAGCTCCTATAACCCAGGTGGACATGTTAGCCAAGCATGAACAGTCTGTTCACCAAATAATCCATCTGAGCGTGTCAGTATGCAGGCATATGTGCAGTTACTGCAGTTGTTTTTTGTTTTTTTTTACAAACTACTGAAGATTTTCACTGTGACTGTGTTCATTAAAGCAAAAAATTCTTTAATTGCTACTCCCGTTCTCAACACGATATGTGGCATCTGGCACCAGTTTGCCCACATCTTTCTCGTGTAAAGGACTTCTTGGTTGCTTAAAGAATCCACAAGCATGTTTTTGAAGTGTTACTTGCCATCGTAACATTAGTTCTCTCCAGTATCTGCCCAGAGACTGCACCATTAAGAATTCTGAACATGGTCTTTGAAGAGTGAGGCATATTCCAGATTATTGATAGAGAGGCACACTCTGTTCCCACACCCTATTTGTTTGCACGTTCATGGCAGGCTCAGGCCTTTTCCGTGGCTAGGGCCAATAATGTGCGTCAGCGGCAATGTTGCCTTTTACTGCCAACAGCATCAAATTTACCTCCAGCTTTGAAGCATCAATTACCAGCTTAACTGGTGTTACCAGTGATATTATTTTTACTCACGCTTACAGCACCTCAGTACAGTTTTGACCAGGAGATATGGGAGCAGACTGCCAACCATGCAACTAAAATATTAAAATCAAACTAAAGTAGACAAAGGCACAACCTGATAATAAACAGATTCACCAACCCGTTTGCTGGTCTAACACTCATATGGTGTTCTCTCTCACACACAACCCCCTTCACCACACAGTTTCTCCACGTCCATGGAAAGCATCTACATAAGTGTTCATCCCTCCCCCTTCCTCACTCACTCACAGAGGTTATCACCAGGCCAGAGCCCTCAAGGAACACTGACTTTATCCTGTCCAAGTAATTAATCATTAGAAAGTGAGGAGGAGGTGGCCCCTATGTAATCAGCTGTTGTCACTGTCAGACTGGGTTAAACAGCGGTGCCAGCTGTCACACATGAAAGGATTTCTTGGCTTGTCCTTTCATGTAGTGCTGACAGTGAGGGGCTATTGGGTAAAAACACAAGCAGCTACCAGAGGAGAGGGGAAATGTCTTTGTGTATGTGCGGGGGATCTGCATCAAGTCTGTAAACCCCTACACAATTGCTTATGTTTTTTAGAAAATTAACATATTTGCATCATATTATTTTACTGATCAGTTTAGGACTTAAGTCACAAAAGCTCTTCGAAAGTGTCGAGTCTTGACATTTTCTGTGTGTTTATGCAGGTTGTGGTACCAGGGACCACCACCACAGCCTTGCTGCAGCAGCTGCTCCCAGACACTGATTACAATGTTGGAGTGGTTGCCCTGTACAGCGACGGCGAAGGACCCACTATCACTGACAACGGAAAGACATGTAGGTACCTGGGCACCTCTGAGACATAGAGATGTTTGGAATGTAAAGCACAGACAAACACATTTTTCTTCATGTTTTCTCGCTCAGTGCCCCGTAGTGGCCCAAGGAACATGCGCGTATATGACCCCACCACCAGTACTCTCTCTGTGAGCTGGGAACATGCCGATGGTCCTGTTATGCAATACCGCATCACCTATGCCCAGACTACAGGAGACCCTATTGAGGAATATGTAAGCACGTTTATAATTCCACATAATTCAACTAATAAATTGCCTTCCTTCACTCTTATTATCCAGTTTTTAACAATAGTCCTGAGTAATCTACCAACTCTCATTGATCTGAGATATTAATACAAATGTATCTCTAATATGATTTGTTCTTTTATTAATCCTTTTCTTTATGTAATTTGTCTCATGTCCTGTAGACTACAGTACCAGGAAACAGAAACAGTGTGATCCTGCAGAATCTGGATCCAGACACTCCTTATAATATTAAAGTGACTGCGGTCTATGCTGATGGACCAGGAGGAGAGCTGGAAGGAGATGGACGCACAGGTATAAACTTTTTCATCTATGTAACCTCTGCGTTCCTTTTCAACTGATGCAGAGATGATTTAAGGACAATGAATCTAAGCATACTGACAGACACGTATTAAGGATATCATGTAGTGCTGCACACACACATGCAGGAGGAATCCACAGCAGAAAATCTGAATAGACTGATCCATTGATTAGAATCCTGAGTCACTGCAAAAAAAGGGGGATAAGTAAAATTCTTGACTTTTCATGAAGGCCAAAAGCATCAAGAGCCTTTGCCAGACAATTATGAACTGGCTGCACTCCAGTGAGGGAGATCTCATGCTTGCAGTGCTGGCTAGTGTTTTGCCTAATTTTGTCTTCAAACAAAAGAAACCCTATTACGTATCGTAATGCCACGAGGCGGCTTAATTTTTTTCATCCTAATTTCTCAGATGTGGTTGAATTTATCATCCCCTTGATCACGCGTTGAGATATTTCACTCATAATTCAAAAGCTATAATAAGCTATAATAGAGTAATTACCCTGCTGACAGTTCACTAGTACTGAATACACTGGAATTCCAACTCATTGCAATGAACCAAAGCATGTGTTGACTGTGCTGTCCTGTCTTGTTTTCCACAGTGGGAATGCTCGGCCCCAGGAACCTTCGTGTTTCTGATGAGTGGTACACACGCTTCAGGGTGTCCTGGGACCCCGCCCCCTCCAGGGTTAATGGATACAAGCTTATCTACCAGCCTGAGGGTATGGACGTGCTGTTTTTGGGATAGAAGAGTGTTAGTTACTGAGAAAATATGCATTGTGAAAGTATACTTCATCAAGCAACATTTACAAAATTAGAGGGAGTTTCTTTTTAATACAAAACAGAAATTTAGTTTTTTTTATGTTTATGTCTCCCTTCAGGCTCTGATGAGTCCTTGGAGACGCTTGTTGGAGACGTGACCTCCTACCAACTGCATAACCTGAAACCTGGAACCACTTATGACTTGAAGGTGCTGGCACAGTACAACACAGGCCTCAGTGCCCCTCTGATTGGACAAGGCACCACATGTAAGTTGATGATTCCATTGTTTATTGGTTGACAGGTTTATTTTTTTTAGTTTATTTATTTATTTAAATAATCTGCACAAAATGAAATGGATGATTCTAGTTTCTACTGCCAAGTCATTGTTGTAAAAGAAGAAGGCAACTGGACTTGGTTGAAGATACTGGAAGACGTTTCGTCCCTCATCCAAAGGACTTCTTCAGTTCTGACTGACTGCCAGGGAAACTCAGCTATTTAATCTCAGTGGGGTCGTTGGCCCGGGTCATCGATACCGCTGGTTCGTTAGTGTTCCTTGTTGCTGTGACGACAGTCGTTACAGTCGTTAAGACTACCTGTGGCCAAGACTGAACGACCATCGTTGGTATCTTCACCTGAGGCCAAGAGGTTACGTTTGTTGAGTTTCCTCACTGAATGCACAGACCTGTATATTGGGGAGACTAAACAACCACTACACAAACGCATGGCTCAACACAGGAGGGCCAACTCCTCAGGTCAAGACTCTGCAGTCTACTTACATCTGAAGGACAGAGGACACTCGTTTGAGGACCACCAGGTGCACATTTTAGACAGAGAAGATGGATGGTTTGAAAGAGGTGTCAAGGAAGCCATCTACACCAGGGTTGAGAAGCCGTCATTGAACAGAGGAGGGGGTCTACGCCACCACTTATCCCCCACTTACAATGCTGTCCTTTCATCACTTCCCAGGAAACTCAACAAACGTAACCTATTGGCCTCAGGTGAAGATACCAACGATGGTCGTTCAGTCTTGGCCACAGGTAGTCTTAACGACTGTAACGACTGTCGTCACAGCAACAAGGAACACTAACGAACCAGCGGTATCGATGACCCGGGATAACGACCCCACTGAGGTTAAATAGCTGAGTTTCCCTGCCAGTCAGTCAGAACTGAAGAAGTCCTTTGGATGAGGGACGAAACGTCTTCCAGTATCTTCAACCAAGTCCAGTTGCCCTTGATTTTAACCTTCGTTGGATAACTATGACCTGGATGACTGAGAATCTTCATAGACATATTACTATAATAATATGTATGAATAATTCTTCCCTGCAGTGTACCTGAATGTGACAGACCTCACCACCTACAATGTCGGCTATGACTCTTTCTGCGTCCGATGGGCCCCTCACAGAGCAGCCACCTCCTACAGACTCAAAATCAATCCTTTTGACAGTAAGCGCTCTACTTAGTTCCCCACTTTTAAGGCCTTGTTGAATCAGACTTACTGCGATCTGAATCTGTCTAATCTGCATTCTCTTCTTTCTTTGCTCTCCTCCAGCCTCCAAGAGTGGAGCTCAGGAGATCACTGTCAGAGGCTCAGAGAGCAGTAACTGCTTTGATGGCTTGACCCCTGACACTCTTTACAATGCCACAGTGTACGCCCAAACCCCTAACCTGGAGGGACCTGGAGTCAGCGTGAAGGAGAAGACATGTAAGATCCTCAATGCCAGTTTAAGGCTAATGTATGAGAGGATAGTGGTCTCTCATACTGTAGAAACTACAGGAACCTTCAGTTTATTTGGTGTTACACGAATATGTCCTCATCAGCCACAGTGTAGAATGTCACTTTCAATTTTGAGCATGTGTTTCTGTTGCAGTGGTCAAACCGACAGAGGTGCCAACCGAGCCACCCACCCCACCTCCTCCAGCAACAGTACCCCCTGCGTTAGATGGTGAGGAGAGCTTTGACATTTGCTAAAATAATCATTCCTATGGCTTTGCTGAGATCAGGCTTTACATTAACGTCATCGTACCTGCACCACAGTGTGCAAAGGTGCCAAGGCAGACCTGGTCTTCCTCATTGACGGTTCCTGGAGTATTGGAGATGAGAGCTTCAACAAGGTGATCCAGTTTGTCACGAGCATGACCGGAGCATTTGATATCATCAGCCCTCGTGGCATGCAGGTCAGCATAAATCTTGGTGCTGTTTTTTATTTTCTTCAGACAATCATATGCAATGTTATAAAAGATGTCTTTGCTATTTGTAAATGGGTTTTATTGTATATCATATTATGTGTTCTCTTTGAACAGGTTTCATTTGTGCAGTACAGTGATGACGCCAAGACCGAGTTCAAGCTGAACACCTACCATGACAAGGGCATAGTGTTATCAGCTTTGCAGACTGTGCGCTACAGAGGAGGCAACACAAAGACAGGTTCCCCACTTAGCTATGACACTGGCACCTAGCAAACTAATTCCAAGTTCTAAAGAAGATACGCTAATCTGATTTGATGTTCACTGTCCTCTCTCCTTTGTCCTCATCGTTCTCCTTCATCCAGGCGTTTCACTGAAGCATGTCTATGAGAAGGTTTTCACTTCAGACAGTGGAATGAGGAGAAACGTCCCGAAGGTGCTGGTTGTGGTCACAGATGGACGCTCGCAGGATGATGTGAAGAAGAGTGCAGAAAAACTGCAGCATTCTGGTATGTATGGAATTATTAATCATTGTCATGTGTGTTTTGGTCTGTGTTAAATGTACGGTACATTCTGTATGTAGCAGAGCTGTTTCCAATTATCCAAACTCCCTTTTGCTCCCAAACTTTCGATTTCCTTCACCAGAGCCAAAGTTTGTGGCAGATTTAATAAATGTTAATAATTCCTACAGCGATGAAACTGCCCGTGGTTATTGGAAGCTTAACAATGGTCTTTCTTTTTTTATTTGTGTTTCTGTGTGTTTTGCCCCCCACAGGCTACAGTGTATTTGTGGTTGGAGTGGCCGATGTGGACATGTCAGAGTTGAGAATTATCGGCAGCAAACCCAGTGAGAGACATGTGTTTGTGGTAGACGACTACGACGCCTTTGCCAAGATCCAGGACAACCTGATCACCTTCATCTGTGAAACAGCCACTTCCAGTAAGGCAGATATATTAATATATTATTAATTAAAGATCATTAAAACACCATTATAGTTTGGTATTTCTGAATTCCTAGAGGAAATGAAATCTTTGGACATAGTCTTTAACTTCTGTTGTGGTTGATTAGTGTACCTGCTGAGGTAACAGGAAGCTCACCCATTGCTGTACTGATCTACTGCCAGGAAATGTGTAAACAGACATGAATGACTTTCTTTAAGCCTTAGACTGTTTTTCCAACCCTCTTCAACTTTTTTGTCCTGTTTCAGCTTGCCCTCTGATCTACATCAGTGGGTTCACAACACCTGGTAAGCATACAGCATCACCTTACACCAAACACAATAACTAATCCCTGCAGAGCTTGTTGGCATTACTAAAATACTATTATCCTATGCTATAATAAGGTTTTGATATTTCTGTTTTGATGCTCTCAACATGGCTCCTTTTTTTTATATCCCTTCCAGGCTTCAGGATGCTGGAAGCTTTCAACATCACAGACCGGACATTCGCTGGCTTGAATGGTGTGTCCATGGAGCCGGGCTCCTTCAACAGCTACATTGCCTACAGGCTGCACAAGGATTCCTTCCTTAACCAACCCACCAAGTAAGAGCCTAGACTAAATAGTATGTGTGTGTGTCAAACAGAGAGAGTGTGAGTCTCACTATGTGCATCTTCCCAGCCCATTGGCCTTATCTCCTGTGCACTATAATCCTGCCCAGCCCACAGTCATTATTCATTATGAGGTTCAATAGCCTCTGTAGTCACAGGGGTTTCCCCACTGCCCTTTGGCAAAAGGCCCACAGCCCTATTGTTGTTGCAGCTTGTGGAATATGAGGTGCTAGCAGGAACAAAAAAACTTTGTGGAATTAAAAAGTTCCTGGACCAGGCCTTCCTCCCACCTACGTCATCCTGGGAGCAAACAAATCACCACTGGGTCAAGGGCTTTGTCTCTTTATTGGGCTTCATTTAAGGGCTGTTAGGCCATTGTAGACCTGCTGGAGTATCCAAAGCTCTTCAGTATACTATAATATGTTTATAATGATGCATATTCTGTGTGCGTGGGTGCAGCTATTGGCTGATTGTGCTCAAATGGAAATTCTTCCAAATACAGCAAAGGAGAGGGGACAGAACATGCTTTCAATATGTGTGCAATTTCTGCAAAGCCAGAGGAAGAACTGGCAATCATTTACAGGTTGTGCAGCCTATGTGAGAGACTGCATGCTATATCAGTGTAGCAAGTTTTAATGGTCTTGGTACATTTTCTGCCATGTGATATTCTGCCTGCTTGTGTAATGAGGGCACAGATCTGGCTTGTGACTCATCACGATGTATGTTTTTAACACTGAAAGGGAGATCCACCCGGAGGGTCTTCCCCCATCCTACACCATCATCCTGCTCTTCCGCCTGCTGCCCGACACACCCTCTGAACCTTTTGATATCTGGCAGATTGCAGACAAAAACAACAACCCCGAGGTCGGGATCACCGTCAACCGTAAGCCTCCCATCCTGTTTTGGCCCTCAGCTGGAGGGGGAAGCTGCTGTAGCTGACCCAACATATACACAGCTGCATGCTCTTTATTAACAACTTAAGCTGATTTCTTTCTCTCTCGTACGTAATTTACAGAAAGCCACAGTTTAATGATCTTTGTCCTATATGACAAATAAGGCAATGGAAGCATTTTGAAATAAATATGACAGAATTTAACCCACTAATCTGAATTAGATTGTTGTTTTGGATTTGGCTTGACTTATTAAGTCTCTCATAGAAAGCCTTCTTTTTGAAATAAATATCTTTTACAAATGTGAGCTTACACACGTGGTTTATGCATGCAAATAATTACGGGCATTGGCCTAATCCCTCTTAGTCTTTATCCCTCTCTTCTCTCTACAACCATGTGTTTTCTATAGTCCTGTCTGTGCTTTGCGTGCCACCACATTGTAACACACTGTCAGGGATTCATCACAGGCTCTTCTCTTTTCAGCTTCCAGCAAAACAATCGCGTTCTACAACAAGGACACCCGAGGAGAGATCCAGAGAGCCACGTTTAATGAGGAGCAAGTGAAGCGCGTTTTCCATGGGAGCTTCCACAAGGTAAACAACATGCATGTTTTTTAAAGAGAAGAGTCGTGTGCTTACCACACAGTGATATTATTAAAGTTTGGCTTTAATAGGACAGATGGAGTATCTTTTGTGGTCACCTGTGGGCTGATTATCCTTTTCAGATCCGTTTACATACAGAAAATTGTTTTCGTTCTTTTCACTTCCTTCCACATATTGTTTTTATATCCTTTCTTATGTCTCTGTGTGACTTTCATGGTTCATTTACGTTGACTGAATTCTGATCTGACAAACAGCCAGAGCCACGTAGCTGTATCATGTTACCTTTCCTGCTGTTCACCTTAGAGTGTCAGTCTGCTGTCAAAGTGGTCTTTTGGCCTTTTTTTATGATTTGCCATTAAGTGTGTTTTTTTAGAGCGTGGGCAGTTAATCTGATAAATGGGTTGTAGAGGCTATAAATCCTTTAGAGAGAGGCTGGCGGGAAATTTGGTACCTCAGTGACCCAGCATAATGTGCAAACTATTACAGTTAATGGAGGTCTGACCACATCAAGACTGGAGACTATCCTGGTAGTTGTTAAGTGAATTCCAAACCACTTTGCTCCTAACTGCAGCACCAGCCAGGGTCTGGATCAATTTTTATTTGGGTTTGCTTTGAGTTCAGTTAAAAAATGACACAAGGCATTTCAGGAGTAGATTTGCATGTTTTTCACCAAATAAGCAGATTTTGTGGTATTTCTTAAAAAGAGTTCTTCAGCAATTTATTATTGCACTTACAGAAAGATGGGAGACAGAAAAAAAGAATTTCCAAAATTGATTCAACTGAGGCCAAGATATCCTGACATTTCGTCAATTCAACTCCAGCATCCTTCGTTAGACTTCCCTTTACGTGTCTTTTTAACTCCACGCTGTAGTTTTCTGTTACAGTAAATATTAGAAATTCAAGATAATGACATCGTCATTGTCTCTTAGGAGCGTGCTCTCACTGAAGATTCATTATTATCCACTACTCTTCTAAGAATCTGTCACAACCTCTCAACCAGCCACAGTGGTGTTAGTGTTTTGCAAACTCTTAGTTTCTTTTCAGTGGTTTAACCACTACATTAGGCCCACAGCAAGGCTTGCAACTGTGATAAACAGCATTTGTAAAATATGGAGTCCCTTGGGGCCACAGCAAGAGGCAAAAAGAGACATCAAATGCCTTTAAGTCCAACTCAAAGCAGCAGCGAATATAAAACATCCTCTGTTATGTTCCACCACAGTAGGGTGTAGTGACTAAAACAATGAGTATATTTTTATACCAACCTGGACTGACTTAAGAATTGAGATTTCTCACTGGAGGGAAAATGACTGGTTCTAATGTACTAAAAGTCACGTCCAATTGCATTTGAGTTTAATGTGCCAGAGTTTAACCAACATCAAAATTACAAAGTACAGAGTAACCGATGAGAGTGAAATATTGGCCCCCAGATCAGAGCGCTCTGTAAATGGCTTTTCAGTTTGACCATTTAGCATCTACACAACTAATTGAAGGGTAATTTCATGAATGAATAGGACCCTGGAAAATGTTGGGTCAGGATGTAAATGACATCACTGCTGGTCCAGTTGGACAGCAGCCTGATCAGTGTGTGTGTGTGTGTGTGTAAGTGTGTTCTCTAAGTCTGTGGCCATAGTGGAGACTGTAGTCTGACTGTACATTGGGTGGCTAGTTTGTGGTGCGATAGTTGTTGTTCCATGAGCTGGCGAGTCTGCAGCGGTCTGCCTAGCTGCTTATTTGCTGGTCTGCTGAGTAAGTGCCACTGCCGACTGCTGCGGTGGTGTGTGTTTACATGTTGTCAGTGGTTTCCCAACACTTTGTCCGTGGCTATTACAGAGTGACCTCAGTGTGTGTGTGTGCTGAAAGTGACCATGAGGGTTGTCACAAATGGCAGTCCAACTGTGAAGGTAAACAAAACAAATTATTATTATTTCCTCAATTAACTCTTTACAAGTAGTAAAAAAATGCCCATCACATGTTTCCAAAGCCCATGGTGACATCTTAAAATTTCTCTGACTAACAGTCCAAAATGAAATTTAGTGGTATGTATTAATCTACTAATTGTTTTAGCTCTATTACCAACATTCCAGTAAATAATGGGCCTGATTTACCAAAGGTTTGCGTGAGTAAAAACGTGTGCAAACTTGATATCACCAGCAAATTAACACTTAAGCTGATTACTACTAATGGTGTGCACGCAGAATGACGTTTTTCTAAGGTGCAAGATAGCACCTGTTGTTCATTTTAGTACTTTTGTCTTAATGAATATGCAATTTGGGGCGTTTCATTGTTATTGTGCAAAGTAATGGGAGGGTAACATGCAAATACATTTATTTACTACACGCAATGCGATCTAACAAGCTTACAAGCAATTTCATGTGAGTGCAACAGCTTCTGTATTTAATACGTTTGAAAGGAAGGTTCAAACCGCCAAGTGTTGCGCAGAGATGGCTGCTGTTATTGTTGTCAGAAGGAGACACAGCTGTAATGAAAGAAAACGTAGAGAAGTTAACAATATTAGATAATATTATTCTATATCCAACGTATTAAAATACACTTACTTTATTTTATTTTGTTTATTCGATGAACTATATGAATTGAATTGTATTTTTTTTTTGTATTTTCCTTTAGCTTTGGCAATACTGTTGTATTAACAATCATGCCAATAAAGCGAATTTCGTTTCGACCTGACTTCTTTTCTCTGTGAGATGGAAGAATTTAGAAAGTTGCTGTCCCAAGTACTTAGTGCAATCTTAGGCAGGATGGGCAGGTACATATGATTTCCACATACTTGGGACACACTGAATGAAACAAACCAAGGTTTTTACGCAGTGGCTGCTTTCCCTCCCAACTCTCCATGGCGGAAACCATTAAAACACGTAAAAAACCCTCATTTCAATACTGCCGCCTCCATTGTGTTTGCTCCTGTTGTCATCTACGCAATAATTGTTAGTAAATCACCCATAACAGGTACTAAAATTGCACATGCAATATTTTAGAATGCACACGCAATTTAGCACTCTTTTTTTGGGATGTTAGTAAATCGGGCCCAATGTCTTTATACAGTACTAGTGAATTATACTGCAATCCAGCACCGTAAATCGTGGCGCTTCCTGGCAGGTGATTTTTACAATATTTTGCCTCAATTCTAAATGTGTGTGATGCTTTCTAGTAGTTCATTTCACTCAGAATTTGTGTCAAAAGCATCCTAGATCAACATCTACCCAACCAGTATTTTCTCATTTGTACTACAGCATTAGATTAACTTTACATGCTCTCCCGCCACAGTGCTGGGTCAGAGAGTGGTTGCAGATTTGGCTTTCCTCCTCAGGCTAGTTAATAAAGGGTAACCCAGGCTGGTGAGGTCATGGTCTGCCGCTAGTTGAACATGTGGGAAAGCTCTCATAGATGATTTAAGCAGATGCTAGCCACTCACTAGCACACTAGGGAATCCCCCCCACACACTGGAAGGGGTGGGAGTCCACAGAGGGAACTTTCCTGTTAACTGAAGTGAAGAAGACATTTTCTACAAGTCATAGTGACTAGTCATGTGTTCACTGGTTGTACTGGTAGGGGTTTGAGCATGTAAGTTGCTGTAGTCACTGAACAGCGGCCTGTAGTTTGCCTCCATACTGAAAAACACACAAACCTCATTGTTCTTGAACTCGGTCCTTCAAACTTACCTCTCAGAGACTTTGTTGGGAAGGTTGTGCCAATATACACATACACTAATTAAACAGAGAGGGAGGCTTTTGCCAAATTGTCCACTGACTGCACTCATTGTTACTCTCCACATTCTTTTGGACATGAAGATATCTTCTTTCTGTAAACCTGGACAGGTAGACTTACTGACCCTAAAAATCACACTAGAAACACAGGACACCAATCTAATGGAGATTCTTTAATGACTATGTGTTTCCCTTTACTCTCATGAAAGCTAACTTAATATTGGATGCATTTTACATCCAAGTCTCACACCTGCTTAACTGTGCATACATGAAATCAATGTCATGAGGTTCAGGATTATGAAAACGAAGGAACTGTCAGCACAGAGCCAAGAGCACTAAATCTAATCTGATAGAAGCCATGGAAATATGTCAAGCGAATTGGAGCAGAGACGATGTAAGCATGAAATCTTACCATGTGTACTCTGACTGTAGAGTGTTGACATAGTGAAGCACAGTGAAGTCTTCTGTGTTAACAATTAAAGAATGAATTGTTCGTCTGTCAACACTTCCCTGCAGTACGACTCACTTAGCAGCAAATACCATCAACTGGTCAGTAGAAAGCTTTCCTGAGGCTTTATTTTCCAATAAAGTGTTTTTTATTGTGTTTACTTATTGAGTGAGGTAATATATACATGCTCATTATTTGCCATCCCAGTATATCATCCAAAGCTGTTTTGGTAAGCCCTCAGGAGCACCATGGTATAATATATCTATGCCAGGATCCTGAGATAAACGACACCCCTGGCTCGTTGTGGTCCACCAGATAGTTTGTTCTGTTGCCAAGGAAGTCAACTGTAATTTTGTGATTGGTTGCCAAGAACTGTGGCCTAGTCTGTGGTTGGTGTGGCTTTGTAGGAAGAAATGGTAGCTTGCTTTTCCTAACATAAAGAAAGCTTGTCTGACTGTTGAGCAAGGGAAAATGTGCAACTGCGAGGGGAAAGTATGGAAAGTGTAGGACTTTTGATGGCACACCGCACATGATATTGTTTCAAGATGTGGAGCAGGGTTCTCTGAACAGGAAACGTCAAAATCTGGCACTTTGTCATTCTGTGTTATCCAATCACAGACTAGCACTTTAAAGCTGCATGGAAATGCCAACTGTTGTATATTTCATTCTTTATGGTTCATTCATCTGTAGAGGCATCAAACAGCAGTCCTGTGCCAAATCAGTAACCACTCTGGAGTAATATCAGAATCTATAATTAACATGGTTCTGCAAAGACTAAACAATTCCCTGAATGTAGCAATTATGTGGAATATAGTATCAGCATCTTTATAAGCTTCAGACAACATGGTTTGAGAAGGCTCAGTGGGGTTGTTCCTAGCCTTATGGTTAGACTTTCTTAAAGAATTTCTCTTGTCTTTAAAAGGGCAATCATGCCACTTCCCAATAGAAATTAACACCAAAACCAGCTTTTCAACAGCTCCAGTGTTCTTAGTTCTCTCTGCCAAGTAATTGTGTTACAGCACAGTTGGCACCTGTGAAATAGGAATGTTTTGTTTATAATGTCCTCTCTCAATGCTCGCCCTCCTGCAGCTCCACATCACCATCTCTCCGGAGAAAGTCAAGCTCAACGTGGACTGCCAAGAGGTGGCAGAGAAGCCCGTCAAGGAGGCTAACAACATCACACTGGACGGCTATGAAGTGCTTGGCAAAATGGTCAAGTCTGGAGGCGGAAAGAGGCAGTCTGCAACCGTAAGTAAAAAAAGAAAGCCTTTGCGGGTTTTTTTTTTAATGCAAAGGCTTTCTTTTGGAAACACAGAGAATCTCACAACTTTCCAATGAATCAATATCCAAAACCTCTTGTGCGTCGATGCACAATTAAATTTGAACTGCTCCCAGTGACTGCTGGAAGGATGAAAGCCTGCATCGTTCTATTTCTCTGAGGGACTCATTGTTATCTGTTTTCAACCGTGTGCATTTTCGGCACGAATTGGAGCCATTTGTAACACCCCTCGACCTTTTTGCCTTTTCTGTTGTGCAGTTCCAGCTCCAGATGTTCGATATTGTCTGCAGCTTGAGCTGGGTCAGCCGAGACAGATGCTGCGACCTGCCCGCCACAGTAAGACATTTGTCATTTTAGAGTCAAAAGGCCATCTATAGGTGCATTAGAGGGATATTCTGGCAGGTTTCTTTCACACATTTTGATGTACATGTAGGACAAATTACATTTGTAGGCGAACAGGAACATTCACCTTGTACTTTGTTGGATCTTAGCTGTTGTTAAGTAACAGTAGAAGGACCATTGCAATTATATATACTGTATATACTGTATGCATGCATACCTGCTTGTTTGTACTCATTAGACTAATAACTAGATTGCTAAAGAAAGTGCCTCCGCTGAACTGAAAATAACCTTGTATCCTGTGTAATTGTGCTAATCGGACTGTTTCCCATATGAACTCCCAATTACACGAAAACAAGTGCTCCTTCAGACTGCGGAGCAGGCAGTAAATCACATATATTTTCATACAGTGTGGTAAATAGCGGATGCATGCACATTTATCCAATTATGAGCAAATCATCTATAATTTGTATCAGATATGAATACATCACGTCAATGATTGCAGTGTTATATAACTCATTATGTCTCATTTCCAAAAATGTGGACAACGTTTGCAGCTGTCACTGAGCATCTGGTCTTAAAGCCCCACTCTGACTTTGCTTATTCCAGTCACATTTCAGCATGAGCCACTGTTCCATCATGACCTTTGCTGGGTCTCCTCACTGTCTCTTTTTCTTAAACTCCAAGCAAAGTCAAAACCACGGTTTGCCAAGATATTGTCACAAAATTACACCAAGGATTTTCTTTTTTACCCCTTGTATGCTGTTGATTGCCAAGACATGGTCTCAATTATCAGTGGGTTGGTGTGAAATTGACTATAAGAATACTTCTCTGAAGTTTATTTGTGCATTTATTTCTCTTTTCAATTTCTTTAACTTTTCTCTTCCTTTTTAGAGAGATGAGGCCAAGTGTCCATCCCTTCCCCACTCTTGCACATGCACACAAGACAGCATTGGCCCTCAGGGGCCTCCTGGACCTTTGGTAAAGACCGCTCACACTATCATCCCTCCTGGTCTTCTGTCCTCTATCTTCACCTCCTCTATGTCTGTTTTGTTTTCACCTGATGGTTTTCTCAGAAGTCTTACATGTTTCAATGATGATGATAAAGCCATACTTTTCTCTGCTAGTATTATAATGACTGTTTGCCTATAATAATCTACCTGACATTTGCCTGCTATATAGCTTAGACTTCGACTGAGGATGTCCCTCACTTCGAGAGTGGTATTTTCTTTTCCTTTAGAAAGAGCAGTTGAGGATGAGTGGCATGCAATGAAATGTGAGTTTAGGGAGAAGTGTCAACAGATAAATGCCTGTTGGAAAAACAACAGTACAAAAGTCCCGAGGAGAAGTCTAGAATATGTGTGCTTGGGAACCTCACTAAGCCCTAGCGAGGATATTGTAGGGCTTCAGCTTTTAGGGCTTCTGGAATGTGCTCCTGTTGTTCTCACTCACTCTCTGCTTCTGGCTTCTCGCCTTTCCAGGGCAGCCCAGGTTCTAAGGGACCACGAGGAGATAGAGGAGAGCCCGGCAACCCTGTGAGTAACACCTTACATCTCTCTAAGCATGTGATACATTGTAATTCAATTGTATTTGTAATTGAACCAGTTCAATGAAGCTTGCTAAATCCACACATAAGAATGGTTAACTTACTGCTCTCCTACAGCCTCACATTAGCTTACAACGTCAGATAAAACACGTTACATACATCTGAATTCAGTTATCGACTGCATATTTTTCCTCTGCCTGATTTAAAGGGGTCTTGTGTCAACTACCGTAAAGGCCCATTTCCACTGTTAATGTTTATTTTCTACATTTGTGCCATATAAAGTCTGATTAGGGTTGTTCTTATGTAAGATTGTAGCTGTAAAACATCTTTGTTTTTTTCGTCTGGGTAATGCTGTAGGGTTCAATGGGTCCACGCGGTGATCCAGGACTCCCAGGCGCAATGGGACCACCAGGTCCACAAGGACCTAATGGACTGTCTCTACCCGGAGAACCTGTAAGTTAACCTACACTAAAAAAGCTAGGGAATAAATAGTTAAATGTCCATGGTAGATGGAGTTTAATGTATATGACAGACACCATCACATATGATTAGTGCCCATGTTGATATGAATGTGCAGTTTGTGTGACAACTGTAGACATATTCTTTGTAGCAGATCTACTAGTGGGATTTACAGCTAAAGTCATAACAGATTAAACTCCTCTCTACTTCTGTCCAGCTTCTTTATTTTCTTACCTGCAGATGTTCTTGTCAAAACGTGAAATCAATCACAAGCACAGACTAAATAGGATGAAACAAAGTCCAAAGCTTCTTTTGCAAACCTCTTCTTCCACCTCCAGGGTCGACCGGGACCAAAGGGAGATCCTGGAGACCCCGGCCAGCCTGGCCTGCAAGTAAGTCCTCCCCACTCATTTTGTGGTTTATGAACAGGAAACAGGATACTATCCATAGAGAGGGCTGGGTTGCTGCTGGAGCCTGGATTCAGTCCACATGGCGAGATTGAAACCACACTTGGAGTGGGAGGTTTACCATGCCATCCTCTGGGAGACCCACACACTCTCAAATCTGCCTGTTGATTGACAAACAGTAGAAGGCCAGTGATGTAATTAAATTATTATGGAGCACAGACTCAGGTTACCAAAGGGGAAACAGAGAATGGAACATTTTCTTCCACCACCTTGTAATTGAAGACGATCATGGTAAAGACTTACAGTCTGTCTGAAGTCAAGCGTCTTTGACTGACAGCAGATGTCATTCTTTTCTTCTTCTCACTTTTTGGTGGAAGTGGAACTTTTTTGAGTGGGCTGGTATTACATAGCCATCTCTTGGCTGAATACCGTTCATTCATCCAGCTGAGGTCATTCAGCCAACTCCCACCATTCAAATTGGAGAGAACATCACCACAGGTTATTTTGGCCTCTGAATAAGCAAATTCAGACACTGGGAGAAAGTCCTATTCTATGATCTTCAGAGCTTACTGGCAGCGTTGTCTCCGTTACTTTATACAATAAAGCTTATTATAACATCAATGTCTGCAGATGTCTAGTAGACATCATGTGTCAACAGACAAGAGGGAAACTTTTCCACTTTTTAGTAACAAGATGATATATTATCTTTGGCTAAATAAATGGGAAACTGCGGGATTATTTGCTGTAAATTCTAGTTCAACAGAGGCAATAGGGAGCTGTATAAATGTGTTGTTCCTGATCATTAGCAGTTTATTAAGTGTGTCTGATTTTTTCCCAGGGTTCTCCCGGGCCACGTGGTCCTCTGGGCCCTGTTGGACCAAGTGGAGCACGGGTAAGGACTACCTCCAGGCCTGCTTAGTGTACACACTGTGTTCAAAGCCTACAAATGGATGCACTTACTTAAGCTATGTTTGCATGTGATCACCCACTTAACTCAGCATATACAGAAGGACTGTGGTGTAATTCTTTGCTGTTGCACTGCGTGTTCTCGCTTGCATCAGCCAGAATACTTGAGCCACTACTTATAAATGTAATTTGAAAAGACAGACTCAAGGCTGAAACCAATATAAAGTCATGACACTGATGTATTGCATGAATGGGGTCCCCAGTGTGTTATAACCCACGTGTGATTGTATGTTGTTCCTACATAGGGGCCCCCAGGAAAGGAGGGACCATCTGGACCCAGAGGCCCATCAGGGCCCATGGTGAGTGTGTGTGTTTGTCTTTGTGTTGTGCAATAAAGAACCAAATAAATATTCCTTGGAGCATGCTTTATTTCCTGATATATCTGCAACAATTACTCCTCTGGCTCCGCAGTTGCACTCTGCCGGAACAGCACATAAAAAAAGCAGACTCCACTGTTACGAGGAGGGTGCATGCATCTCATTTTCTTCTTCTGTGGTTTGGGGAGGTCTGAATCTACTTAATCCAGCCATCATGCCAACAGGCAACATGCCAATATAGAATTCACATGCACTATACCATCCTGAGTGCTCCAAGACTCATTAGCAGTGCCTGGTGGCTGGTGTGTAAGAGTATGTGTGTGTGTGCGCGCATCATATCCCTGCATGTGTTTTTTTCCATCTCCTTGGCAGTTTGTGCCACATGCAGATGTCAAGGATCCCAACTTAGAGCTTGTTACATAACCCTTAACAGGGAGCGGGAGTTAAACATTGTTTTTACATTATTAATTAAAATAACACTTTCTTTCTTTTTCAGGGAAGCCCTGGAAATCCAGGTGTACCAGGAATTACTGGAAAACCAGGGAAACCAGGAGATCCAGGAAACCCAGTATGTGCTGAATAACCAGACACAAATAATGGTCACATTGACGTTGTTGCTTGTTCTAACACTGTTCTTCTCGTTAACAGGGAGCTGTTGGCCTTAAAGGAGAGAAAGGAGAGAGGGTACCTATTATGTGTTTTAATGAAATTAGCATACTCCAGTTATGATTCATCATCAATGAGAAAAGCAATGCCATCTCTTCATGAAAATGTCTTTGTTTTCCAGGGAGACTTTGCATCCCAGGGCATGATGCGCTCCATTGCCAGACAAGTTTGTGAACAGCTTGTGAACAGTGAGCAAAATGTTTCCTAACCTTCAGAGAAGTCCTTAAAGCATAACTCCAATCCAAACTCCAACTGATTCTGTTGGTCTCTTGCAGGTCAGATGAGCAGAATTGACATGATGCTGAATCAGATTCCTTCTGGATATCGTAGCAACTCTCCGGGCCCTATCGGCCCTCCTGGCCCTCCTGGCAACGATGGAGCCCGCGGAGAGCCTGGACAACCTGGTAGAACTGGTTTCCCTGGAAACCCAGGTTTACCTGGAACTCCAGGAGAAAGAGGTACTTAAATAATAAGCAAATGGTGAGCAATTAATTAATTACGGTCACAGTGACATTGAATGTAGACTATAGTGTTGGTCCAATAAGTGGAACAACAACATAACCTTATCACCATGTGTAGCCTACACATGACTCAACTTAGCATTGCTAAATAGTCTTCAATCCTGAGTTGCTCGTCTTATGTTTTATTCATGACCTTAAGGATTTCTACTCATTTCAAGATATTGGTTATGTTTTTTTTGCTTATATGCTCACACCAATATGCTTTATTGGTGTGAAAGTTATTTAGGGGACTTTCACACCTGAAAGTTCACACCAATGTCCGAACTAAAGTATATGTTTTGATACATTTTGATACATTCGGTCAGTTTTGGTTTGGTTTCACACTGCATTTATGCGACCGCACTAAAGGACTTTACGTGACCGACCTGCTTCCTGTCGTCATCATCTATGTGGGATGCGTCTGCCTGTACTTGACACTGGTAGCTTTAAGAAGACTGAATGAATGAGGGATGAATATTTAATATTGTTGCCACTGTATTGTTATTATGGGATTACTACCTGCAGCACCAACTAGCCTATAGCCTACTCGAGGCTCGTTCAAATTCGCACAGAGAAGACAGCAAGCAATCTTTCTGCATCTCTGTTCGAGGAGAGACAAAGACGGGAGTGGCAGTTTACTTCCATAGTGGCCGTTTGCATCAAAGGATGAGCTGTCACAGGAGATTCATTTCCATGCATTTCTCTGTGCATTTGTTTGTTTCTGGTTCACACGGTAATCACCAAACTTCCTGTGAATGGTCTGTCTGAAAGTCTGAACCATCCAAAAAATGCTTTCACGCTAGAAACGAAGCGAACCAAGCGATTCAGTTTGATCTGGACCGAGACTACCTCTTTTCGTTGGACCAAATTTATTTGGTCCGGAACTGTTGTCCAGGGGAGGTTTCACACCTGCAATTTTGGTTTGGATCAAACTGAAAAGTCTGAAAGTCTGGAACAAACGAAGTTGGTGTGAAAGCCCCGTTAAACTCTTTTCTCTTGTTTATGTAGGTTTGCAAGGAGAGAAGGGAGAGAGAGGCTCTCAAGGAACTGGAGTCAGAGGACAGAGAGGCCCAAGTGGGCCACCAGGTAACACAGTTGGTCTTTTTCTCCCTTTTCATGGCTAAAATAGCTAGATTTTTCACGAGAAAGTTGTTGTTCTGCGGTTCTCTTACAACTTCAATTTTACACTAAAACACAGTTTCACAGTGACAGCTTTTTTGTGCATAGTTAGTCCAGTTAAAATGACACATTCCAGCTAGAAGCCAAAATTTACCTACAATATTTGTGTCTCAGGGACTTTGGTTTGGGCAGCTGCACCGCATAAATTCTTTGGAGGGACCCCAAACACATTCCCATTTCTTTTCTTTCTCAAAGATTTATGTCTCGTGAATACTGACCTTCTCCAAACACTGTGCACATCTGATCTACAGTAAATGGAAAGTATTTACGTTCATCATTCAGGAGAGAATTTCTGTGACTAGCGTTTAGAAAATCTTGACTCAGTTTTTAGTCAAGGTCATGATGCAATTTTAGAAACAATTGTTGAAGAATGTTATTAGGCTGATATGTCAGTTTGAAAGAGTACATATCCTTTCCTCAATGCCAATTAATATCCAGTATGTTTTCTCTAAAACGCTCACCACTTCAGAAGAATTTCTTTCCCTCGGGAAGCTATTGCAAAACAACAGGAACCTTCTATTGATGTCTACCCCACAACACCAAACACTGACATGTCTGTTTCTGTGAATGAAGTGAGAAACAACTGAGGACTGATGACTCAGACTCACTTTTGTGTGTGTGTGTGTGTGTGTGTGTGTACTGTATGTGTGTGTGGGTGAGAAGCAGATTGTTGTACAATGAGCTCTCTTTGGTGGCTTCATTGACTACACATGGGCTCACTTAAGGGAGAGAAAAAGAGTGAGGGGGAAAATTCCATCTTAAGTTTTCACCGTCTAGACAGATGGGGCCGGGGGGGGGGTTACTCCACTCAACCCCAGACTTTTTTTTTCCTTGATCAAACTTTTTAATTGAGCCACTGAAAATTTTAAATTACAGCCCCCTGTTACCCCCACAAAAAAATCACTGAAGATTTACGGGTGATGTCAGTGGGTTTTTGTTCTGAGCTCCAGAGACATTACAGACTGGCCTTATTTACCTCTTCTCTCTCCTTTGCAGGGCCACCAGGAGAGTCTAGAACGGGACCCCCAGGTCCTTCTGGCTCCGCTGGGCCTCGTGGCCCTCCAGGTCGCCAGGGTACTCCAGGGGTGAGGGGACCACCAGGACCCCCGGGATATTGTGACTCTTCTCAGTGTGTTGGCATTCCTTACAATGGACAAGGATACACAGGTACACTCAACACTGTCTAGGTCCTGCATGCTACTACATTAGATAAAAGAGTATGTGTATGCAAGTGTATGCATACTAATTACATTTGCAACTCCGTGCACTACTACTTTGATAATGTATGGAGATATAAATGTAAGTGTTCCAGAGTATTTATTTTTTTAAAGAACGCTCTTACAACTTATTTCCAAAAGAAGTTCAACTGACTGTTCACTAAGCCCCTCCTCGCTTACCATGGCTATAGACCAGACTGGGGAGGCATCGTGAGGTAGCAGGCAAGGTAGCAAAACAACTATTAGACATTTCTACGTCTAATACATACAAACTTAACAAGATAACATTAGCTTCATGAGTGGATTGGAAGCTAAATGTCCGAGGCAAAAAAATCAGGATCCTTGATGTAAAAACATGGAAATAAAGAAACAGTATTGTGCCCGTATTAAGTGTAAAGCTAGTTAGTCTGATTATTTAAAATATGATAAGGAAAAAGGTAAAATCAGACCCCTACTTTAGCAATCCCGTTTTACTGCTTAGCTTAGGCTACTTGGACATGGGTTTATGCTGTTGTGTCACTGTTAGTAGTAAGCTAGTTAGCTTAGTAACATAGTAACTTAGCTCATCTTAGTAAAATAGTAACTTAGCTAACATAAACGCTGTTTAATCTATTCCTTACACTTTTACTCTTGTACGTATTTGTGTTTTTTGAAAGGCTAAAAAAAAGACCCCAAACTCCAAACTCTTTATGTGATTCTACAGCTCCACTGCTTGGTTACCATTGCTAAGCTAGGATTTGACAATCGCTGTTTAGGGTTGGGGTTTAGTGAACAGTCACTTTGGAGCCACTATATTCCAATACCTCCATACATTTGATGTACAATTTTAAAACTGGCATGTAAAGCATTCTAGCTAGTGGTGAATGATGACTTGCATTAAATCATATAAGATGCTTATAACTTTGTCCCACAGAGAAAACTCACACCCTCTTTGAACTATTTTCAGGTTTGGCATAGTAAACGTTCTAAGTCATCTGTGCCACTTACACTTTGAAGTCCTGTTTCTGAGATGTTTGCCCATTTGCTATGGGGCATGTAAGGATAATCACCATGGACATACTTATTGAACATTTAAAACATTACAAAAGCCAAAAAACAGAATGGAGCAGTACTGGCACTAACATCATCTCACAGCTACAAGCTACAGTGATGGCAACCTGCTGGCCTGTTTGCATCTTGAACCACAAACCGTTGGGAGAAAAAAACAAAAAAAAGCAGAGACTGAATATTTCTACGAAGGACGGAGCATGTACAAACACCACCCAAAACAACTACTAACAAAGAGGATTTTATAAAGGAAAGCAATATTAATGTGGAGGTGATATGTGTAAATAAAACTAATTTTTGTGCCTTGTAAATGATTGTATGAACCAGGACGTTTCACTAAAAATCAAGTTAACATCTGTATTGAGCTTGTGCCTCATAACCCTCTGCTTACTTACCACCAGCATAACCTCTGTTTACAACGCCTCAAGTGACTTAAACAGCTCTGTTCCAGACTGACGCATGTTCCACTTGTACTTTTAATCATCATGCTCTTTGTGTACGTTGGCCAGATCAGTGATAAATGTTGCTCTCTTGCCATTCCCATGTGTGTTTTGTAGTATCAGCTGGTTATTATACTACATCTTATTATCCAATAGCTTGATGGATTTTATTGTAAATGTCATCACAGCATTTGAAACTGTTTTTTATTTAGCTTTTTTGGTATTTTAGGAAGCAATAGTTTGACACAGGGAATTTTTTGGGAATTCCATAGTGCAATATAACTTAAATTGTGCATGTGAAAAGTTGGAGAAGCAACTCTTTTTTTTTTTGATTGGCCGTCCCAAATATTTTTCTAGCTGACCGCTACCAGCCTGAACCTGAGGTAGTGTCTATACCTGTGGAACCAGCTGGAGAGTTTGAGACAATACAATCACCCGGTTACTCACGAAACCAACGAGGAAAGAGATCACTACCACAAAAAATACAGAAACACTAGCATCATAGCTACAACAAGGAGTTATGTAATATTGAAACAACTTCCATGATCACATATGTGAGGATAAAGTGATTTTCAGAACAAAACTAGTACTTACATGGGTTTGATACCCCTGGCAATACTGAACATATATTTTTCTGACATGAGAAAGTTTAGCAAGATGAATACAAACCTACATGTTTCGTTCATTACAAACCTGTGTGCTTGCTGAGTGTTCCCTTTAAGTGTCTGCTTGTAATATAACTGCAAGTGTTTATCGGACTCCAATGTGTAATGCACTAATCATTTGAAAACTGGGAGGACGTATGTCAAAGGAAATACAGTATGTATGTTTTTTAACACTTTCAGACAATGTCAAACTTCAGTATGTAAAGCTGTTTGAGATACTCCATCGGTAAAAAAAAAGGTAAATGAATTTGATCCCCAAAGATGTGTGCATTGTGATGTTTTCTTAGGCCTGTAAACCAAATGATAATCTGATTTATTGTAACAAACCAAGCTTGTTTGTTTTTTTTGTTTTGTTACCAAAGGTGGAATTGCATGTTTGTGTTGTATATTTACTGAGGATTTCTAAGTCAGAATATAGTTGTTGTTTTCTATCTATGGAGTTTTGATTTGGTTGCAAGACTATGGACATAGAATTGCTTTTCTCATGTTTTAACTGCACATTTTGTGAATTCCACACAGCCTTATTTTCTTATTTATTTCTGAAACAGAAGAGGCATTTTTCAATAAAACTACTGAAAATGTAGCATTTGTTTCAGCTCTCCAGTCATTTTTGTCTTGACAACTCTTTACCTTCTCGCAGTATCTGTAACATTTTGCTCCGGACTCATGTATTATTGAAAAACACCCTTCACACCACACTCCCCTCTAGATGAAACAGAGTTTATTTGATCTTGAGTGACAAAACCGGTTCTTCCCAACATTAGGCCTTGAGAAATACGCTTTGAAGTTTGAACATTCATTTATTTTGACAGCTAAAGATATTTTGCGCCATCAAGAATGTCAGTTCATGTCAAAGCAACAAGCAGAGAAAGGACAGAGTGTGAAAAATAGTCCACAATACCTAACTATTCCAACATGGGAATTGCTTCACGTCTTTAACATGCACCCAGTTCGCTTTCATCCTTTCAGGTTGTAATGATTATGCGTAGATTTCCAAGGGGAGGAAATAAATAAGACTGTTATCTGCTGTAGGACTGAGCAGATAACAGTCCTGGAAAAACTCACGCATTACCACCCATTAAGCATATCTAAAGGTGAAACAAGAGTATGAGGAAAGGAACAACTGACGCCATTTGTTTATTGTGATGAAGGGAAAGCATGTCTGAGGAGGAGTTCTGCACAAATGCCAGACATAATGACTGGGGGTGAGGTATGGAGGTCAAGATTACCACCACAAAAGGCCATGGGAGAAATCCTCTAGTAAACCCTTTAATTTGCTGCTCTTGTTTTCTAAAGTGCACACGCAATTTATGAACTAGCTTTGCAAAATCCCCTCAATTGGTCTTTAAATTGGAACCTCAAATAGATTTTATAGAAGTTCGTATGTCATGAGAGTCGGGAATTCTTCCAGGTAAAGTGCAGTATGAAAAGCTGTTACATGTTAGTCACAAGGAGGAGATGGAGGCGAGTCTGCAAAAGTATTTCACTTTCAGAAAAGAGCTTACATAAGAGTAAATGTGGAGAACACTGCCTGCCATGTAAATCTCCTTTTAACAGGTATGGGAGAACCCATAGCTCTGGTCTCATTGTGTGGCTTTTCTAAAAAGCTCCTCTGCATTTACAATAGTTAACTTTACAGCAGCCCTCTCTGAGACACACTGGTCTTGTTGAAATAGATTTACACCTGTTATAAGTGATACACTGCTCACACTGTTTCTCAATATCAGACTCTGATTTTGTTCTAACATTATTCTATGACATTGTCCAAGACAATGATGCAGCCCCTAAGTCGCATTTATTTTTTTCCACAGCAAATCATAGCACGCATCCCTCTAAATTCTAAAAATCTCTCGTCGGCATAATACTATCCTCACTGTAACCCTGTCTAGTTTATGATTGCTCATTTCTTTGAGTTTGTTGACAATCCAGCGTGCATCTGTGTTCACTTTGTGGCAAGAGTTTCAAGTGGGCTGCGGTTGTTGCAGTTTTTTAACGAACTCCTGCTTTATTTCCAGTTGTCCCCTTGCAAACAGCAGACAATGTGTCTCTTCCACAGCAGTGGGTAGGACTATTGGTGGTGTTAGGCAGGTAGCATATAGTGGGTTTATCATTTTCTATACAGTGGCTGACGTTAATAGGAGCAATGAGACCAAATAAAAACCAAAACAACAAGGTGGAAAATGCTAAAATGCTTCATAGAGCTGAGGGGAAATGCAGAGTTTTGTGATATTGTGATATTTGTCATTTGATCTATTGTTCATATAAAAATATAGTCTCTTCACCAGTCAAACCTGGGAACAATGTAAAACTCATATTGTCGATAAATGTAATCACAATGTCTAAACTTTCAAAGACTTTTCAAACTTTCAGTATGGCAGTAGCAAATTCATATCAAGCGTGTGATATGATATCAGCGTTGGCACGTCAAAACACTGACGTTCAAGGAAACAGCAATTCATTTTTTCATTTACCTTGGAGCTGCGTAACTGAGTAAAGGTTTCAAGAACACTGCAAGACATTTTCCTTGTATCTCTGTTAAACAATTTACGATTCATTTCATGGCATTAATCAAGCAGCCTAAATTTACGGGGAATCATTGAATAGTGTTTTGTATAGGTTCAGTGCGATAATAGAATGGAACCATGCATGTGCTTTGGGCAGCAGATGAGATAGGTTAGCCTGGTATTGAGAAGAAATCACAAGTGATTGAAAGTAGAATTTTATTTGGACTACGAAAGCATGAGAATTGGTGGGACAGGTAAATAATGGAGAGCACATGTTGTGGAATGTTATATTACCATATTTTTGTGAAAACATGTTAAAGCTCTGTTCATAATGTAACATGCTGTACAGTACATTGATCACTACAGTGCAGATCATACATACATATACAGAACACAGTCATGAAATGGCCTGCTGGCAAGGGAAGGCAAATCATTTACACTTTTTAAAGGAATTAAAGGAATAGTTTGTTGTAATACGTTTTTGTTTTTGCTGCAAGATTGACACCACTCTCATGCCCAGTGTGTACAGTTAATATGAAGCTACAGCTGGCAGCCAGTTAGCTTAGCTAAGTACAGAGACTGGAAACAGGGGAAACAGCTTGCCTGGCTCTGTCCAAAGGTAATAAAAACAGCCTACCAGCACCTTTAAAGTTCACTATTTAACGCATTATATATATCACAACTTCCGTGTTAAGACATAGGCTTGCTAGCTGTTTTCCCTATTTCCAGACTTTATGCTAAGCTAAGCTAACTTGCTGCTAGCTGCAGTACACAGGGTGACATCACATATGTAACATAAACTGACTGATTACATACAGTGCCTTTAAACTTACCAGCCACTTTATTAGGTACACCTTGCTAGTAGCCTTTCTGTCATCTCGAACCAGTCTGCCCAATATCCTCTGACCTCTAACATCAACAAGGCATTTTTGTCCACGCAACTGCTGCTCACTGGATATTCGGACCATTCTCTGTAAACCCTAGAGATGCGTGAAAATCCCAGTAGATCAGCAGTTTCTGAAATACTCAGATCAGCCCGTCCCATTCTGATGCTCAGTTTGAAATTCAGCAAGTTGCCTTGACCACGTCTACATGCCTAAATGCATTGAGCTATTTGTGTTAACAAGCAATTGAACAATACCTAATAAAGTGGCTGGTGAGTGTATAGAAGAGCTGAGGTTTCAAACCTACACTGGGATAAGGAGACAGATTGACCAATATGGGTCTTTGATGGCCAGTAGTAATAAAGCGTTTCTATTGGATGGCCTTTGCTTCAAGCCAAAATTCTGTTTTAATAGTATGGTTTAATTTATTTTTTTATTCCAAAAGATGATCCTCTGAATTTTACTTTTGGCAGTGTGGCCAAGCCTCTGGACCAGCCTTTTGATTATGTGACACTCCAAAAAAACTTTCCTATATATATGTTAGTAGTAGTATAATTGATCATATCATACTGCATTTAACTTCAGCTTGGCTTTATCATGGCTTAGAAAGGATGCCACCGCACAAAGGGAACCAGGCACAAATGTATATAACTTGCTTGGCCTGAAGCAGCCACACATTAGAACAGAGAGGCTTTGATCCTTGGCTTGCCAACCAAAACCTGAGGAAGGAATGAAGTAGTGCTTTTGAACATGAAGGGGGGTTGACTCCTCAGAGGGCAAATATTCAGTAAGCATGCAGACAGTAGGTTTCCACTGACTGAGATGCCAAAAGCAACAATGGAGCAGCACTCCCCTTTGAATATTGGAAGACGAGAGCCAACAGTTCTCCAGCTGACCTAGTGAAAATGGAGCTTTGATTGTGAATTATTCCTCTTATAAAACCCATGTCCTCATTTGCCACGTTACCTGTCACCAAAATGTCCTCCAGACGGGAAATTAAACAGGGAACGATGCAGTGTGTTATTGACAAAAATCACACTTGTTCCCCTTCCAATAGTCCCATTTACTGCGGCCTATAGCATCCTATAACTTCAATGACGAACAGAGACATTTAACTCTGGAAGGGAATCCTTTAAAATCAAATTAGATGTCAAGGATTGATGAGACCGGTTTTTAGCCTCTTTGCATGCTTGGAGTTTTAAAATCATCAGACATGCTTGAGATTTCAGTCCTGGTTGATTCTGCAGCACCCATGGTAAACAGCACGTGCAATTTAATTTCACAGGAAACACTATTTGAACATCTTCTTCGTCAGGAATACAACAGAAGAGTCACTGGTGGTATTTATTCACAGTGCAGCCAAACAAACTCAAGTTGTTATGCTGCACACCGCTTGAGTAGATTTCCACAAAACAGCAATGTATTGTTAAGAAGCCTGCAACTGTTCATCTAACAGCTCGTTGCGGCTGCTCTGTCTTGCTACCACCTTTCACAAATTAGATATCCTCCGCTGATGACAAAATGCTGAAAAGTACTTTTGTCTTGTTTTCTTTGATGGATTTTTGATGAAGATCACAGTTAGCACTACCTTCTGTGACAGATACAGTGTGATTTTGGCTGCTTTACAATAAAAGCCACCCTGTGTTTCCCCAGCTGCTTTTATATGTGAAGCAGCAGCAGGAACTTTTATTTTTGCATTAACAGTAACCTATTATAGCTCTGACATGGCTGTGGGAACGTGAACAGTAAACAGCAAGGCAGATATCAACGAGACAATTTAAAAAAAAAACATGTGAATTTCCTGTGATTGACACATCGTTAGGTAGACAATTGGGATCCAGTGTGGGAATGGCGGATCCCGACATGTCAAAAACCCTACATAAAAAAAAAAACCTATTCAGAGCGATTATTACAGAATGTAAATATATTGAATGGCTATTGCTCCAAAAATGAACAAAAAACATAAATAGCATCAAAAATGGGGCTTGGTTTTATGGATTATAACTTGTTTAAGTTGTTTGCAGGGCAGGAGTGTCTCATCTTTCCTCCAAAGCTCTGCGCTCTGTTGCAAGACGCAGAACACGCAGAGCACAGCTGTAGAGATCACTGGTTGAAGGCCAACAATTGTTTTGATTCCTCTGCCTATCCCACAAAAGGTTGTACTGATGTTTATGAAATGTTTGACCATTTTGTAGTGAGCTTTGATGGTGTAGATGAGGGTGGTCTCTGATGCTTTGTTGTTGTGACTAGAGGGCTAATGAGGTGAAACTCGTCAGGAGATCTTGAACACAAGATAGTGGTTGAATGTTGTGGGCAGACACATTGTAGTGTAAAAATCAACATCCTTTTATATCTTCAAATGATCCAGCATGGGTGTGGTTGAACCTGTCTATAACCTTGCTGATTCAACATTCTCCTACATGCTTTCCCTCCAAAATGTTATCAGTATTAGTTTACATGTTTGTTCTTCCCTTTGGGGGGCTGTTGTAAATGCTCCCAAGCAGCTGTGAAATATTTCATTGGAACAAGTCATCCCAGCTTTTGACATGGTCCATCTGCTTCTATTAGAGCTCACTTATTTCAGCCTTATTTTCCAGTGCTTTCAGCCCAGTGAGGTTTTACAGCACTACAAGCCAAATGATGCAGAAATCAAATGTCTTGTGGCAGCACACAGTGCCTCTAGTTAGCATTTCTTACTGAAGATATCAGACATCCCAGTGCAGCTGCTCGTCAGAATGATCAAGCATGAGTCAAGAATTAAGTGTGACAAACATGGAGGGAAGATGTCATCTGTGTCATCTTTTACTGATTAAGTTACAACCACTTTTGAAGACAGAAAGAGTGATTTCATGGGAGGACTGAGGAAAGGTTTAGTTGTTTCTAAAGTTTGTGCCATGCTAAATGTCTGTCCTCTGAAGTGGTCTGGAACAGGACACGTATTCATGCAATCAGTTGTTGAACGTAAAATAAGATAAAACGCAATTAACAATATGTCTTGGAGGATGGAGTACATTAAGGGGACAAGATACAGCCACATGACTTCATGTAGTTCAGCTGAGCTGCTCCTATAAACAAGCACTAAATGATGAACAGATATCTGTCTCTCTTTAGAGATGGGCAAAATCTTATCAAGACAGAAGATTTTTGTGAGAATAATTCTGGCCCTAGTCTTTGTAGTGAGGTTGTCTAAATCAGTGGTTCCAGCATTTTTGTTGTGTGAGCCCTTAAACCGTCCAGTGTTTACTTGTGACCTGCCATTGTAGCCTTAGTGTGGTTATGGATTGTCTGCCGTGATTTTTACTCTCAGATTGATCTCATTTGAGGGATATTCAGAAACCTGAAGTAGTGAAGATATCTACTGTATATTTCTCTTATTTTAAATGAATAGTACGACATTTTGGGGAATGTCCTTGTTTTCTTGCAGAGTTAGATGAGAAGGCTGATGCTCTCATGTTGATAAATATGAAGCTACAGCTGGCAGCCATTTAGCTTAGCTTAGCGTACAAACTGGGAAACAGGAGGAAACAGCTATCCTGAATGTCCAAATTTTACACAATTCTGCCCATCAGCACCTCTAAAGCGGCAGTCACTCCACAAAGTGAAATTCACTCATCCATGCAAAATAGGTGTGGCCAAAAGCTTGGTGACATAGCGAGCTAACCATTAACTCACTAGCTGCCCTTGCTGGACTACTCAGTCACAATAGCTCCTGGAGCCACTCTCTGTTTTCTCTTTACTGTTTACTTCCACCATGTCTACACCCTTTCAGTCAATAATTCGTTATTGAAGAGGGAAAATAAAGCTCTCCAAATCAACAAGTGTGCTAACGGTAAGTTAGCAAACTCATTAGTGCCTTATCTTAGCTTGGTTACTAACGGGACAGGAAATTCACAGTTTAGTCACATGATATATGGTTGTACAATTTCTCCTCTTTTGAATAGTTTTTACTCTGACAGAAGAGGTTAAATATAAATGCAAGGTGCAACATAGCTACGATAGCATCCTCTATGTTGTACTTTCCGGTCAATGGTGCGAAATTAAACTCTGCACAGAACATTTGAACAGGTTAACCCATGAGCCGATCATCTGATGATGGCGATGTCAATTCCTTCCAATGAAATTGCCATTATCAGAGGATTGGCTCACCATTTTTACAGGTGAGCAGTGTGACCATGATTAAAAGTTCAATAATTAACACATATCATATCTTGTTTTTTTAATCCGTACAAAATCAAAGTGTGAAAACAACAGCTGTGGCTTTACTATTTCTTGGCATGTGTGTTGTCTGAGAGCCACATAGAGTGAGCTTAGAGGTGTTCATAGACTCTAGCTCTGGACAGAGACAGGTTAACTGTTTCCCTTTGTTTCCGGTCTTTGTGATATGTTAAGCTAATCTAATTTCCTGGGTATAACTTCAATTTAAAGAGGTGGTATTATGCTTTTTGGCTTTTCCCCTCTCCTTTATTGAGTTATATTTCTTTTTTGTGCATGTAACAGGTTTGCAAAGTGAAAAAGCCCAAAGTCCAGCCCAAAGGGAGTTCCCATCTCCCACAGAAAGCACTGCTCTGAACTGCTTGAAAACAGCTCGTTTTTAGTCCAGCCCTTCACTTCCTTTACTTGTGACGCGTCATAAAGCTTGCCAAGCAGTAGCAGGGTTCAGGCACGCCCTCAAACCAAGCTAGTCTGAACGGAGGCCCTTTGGCTCGACTTGCCTTTGTTTGGTTTTCCATTGTAGAAATGTTGTACCTGTACCTGCTTCCAGGTAGTTTTTTTTCGTATCACCTCACCTCTGTAGAGGTTCCAAGCGAGCTGAGGGATAATAAAATGTAATGTGAAAACATGTCAGACTGCTGATTGGTCAGAGAGAATATTCACTATTCACTGCATCATCATTGCGTGTAGTGATGGGAAAAGTCACTCTTTTGAAAGACTCGAGTCACCAAATCTCGTTCATTAAAATTAACTAATCTTTTTTGTGTCATTTCGTTCATTTTGTTCATTTTAACTAGGCTGGTTATTGCGGCACTGCAGCCTCTAGTGGGCGATTTTTAAAAAAACAGCGCAGTTCTCAAACACAGAAGGCTGCCTGGCTTGCTCTAATTGACAAAGTATAATGCACAAATTCACCTCTTGATCTTTCTCTATCATGGTTCTACAAAGCCCCATGGAGCCACAACCAAATTCAAACCATGTAAAAACCACAGAAATATGTTGTCAATATTCGATTAAGCCACTACTCCGGCTAAATCCGTCCATTTTCACAATCTTTCCTTAGTATACTAACAGACCAGCATAGAATTATAATTACTATCACTATATCTCTGAAGTGCTCATTCATACAGTAGCCTAACGCCTATCCTATCCATGAGTAAAATCTATATATTAACATCAGACTTAAAGGGAATATATTGAAGTAATAAGCTTGACACACTAGATGAATAAAACACACTCTCACAACAACACGGCTCTGTTGATAAATAAAAAGTAAAAGTTAAGTTGCGTTCTCTGACGGACCGGATCAGCTGTTAGCTGTAAACAAACCACAGGGCTAACGCTAACGTTGCTATGAGGCTGTGTTTTAATGGTTTAATGTCCGGGTCCGTTTGTTTTGGAGAGGAGACGACCTCTGTGGTAATTCAGCTCCTGGTAGAACTCTGTCAGGGTGCTGAAGTGGAGCGGACCCAGAACAACTCTCATCAGCTGTTGGCTGTTAACACTAGCAGGACTAAAGTTACGGTGCGGCTGTGTTAAAACTATAACTTAGCACAACATCACTGCGCTGTAATAACGTTATGCTTTATTAAATGTCACATTTATCAAAATAGATATATGTCAGTCCAGTGACTGTTACCTGACTACGGACTTGCCTCTCATTCCCCGGTGCTGGTAGTAACTCAGCCTGCCGAGTGACGAACAGTTCATTCCTGCTCCACAGTAGTAGCCGAGATGTCACGTGAAAAATGAATGACTCAAACCCAGAGAACCACAGTTATGAGTCCTGAACTAATTTTCCTGTGCTGACGGAGACCTTGCAGCTGCTGTGTAACGAGTGAACGAAAGTGAGAGTCCAAGACTATTCACGCATGCGTGAAAATGAAGGAATTGCTCACTGAAACAACCCGTTCCTCCTGAGTCACATACAAGATTAGGTCAAATGAACGAAACGTTCTTTGAACGACACAACACTAATTGCGTGCAGAGGCCAGCAAAAGAAAGTTTTATATTTTACTTTTTTTTTTTTTGGAATTTCATCACTAAATCCACTTCTGAGAAGTTTTGAGGTGAGAAATCAGCTGTGTAGATTTCGAATATTGACAGTTTTACGATAAGTGATGGCGGAACAAAAATATGCTTGAATATTTTCGGAGTTGAGGAGCTCCGCAAGTGGCTGCGGGAGAAGCCTGCGCCAACCCGCGGGAGGAGCGTGTGAGGCCGGCCAGCCGCCCACTCACAGAACCCTCTGCTCCCGCCGTCACACAGACCGCTGCAGCAACAACGGCAGAGGAAAACACAGCTGTAGGTTTTCATACCGCTTATCTGCCTTTACATTCTGAGGAGTGTTGAAACGATTTAACTTAAAACAGAGAAAGCTGTGTGGATCGCTGGTGTGTGTGTCGCATTGAACATTACGTCGCGGCAGTTGTGTGTGGCGTCGCTATGACGACAAGCTACGTACTATCTCTGGGTACTATCTGCAATGGAAAACGGAGCAGGGCCGAGTAGAGGCGAGTCTATCGATTTGCGCTATGGTAGCATTTTTCAGCAAGGCAAGGCAGCATAGATTGTCAGAAGTTCAACGTTTAGTCCTAAAAGACGATGCAACTCCGACTCTGTTGGTTGTGAATTATATTTAAAATAAACACGGCAATGTAACTTCACAGACTGTTCAAGTGCGGCGTTGTTGTAAATGTTGGCTAACACAGCTAAAGTTGTAGCTATAATGCTAACGTTACATCCGATGTGAAAGCTACTGAGCAAACGTTCAAATTGTTTGGCCAATTTTTATGTATTATTGAGTTGAAATATAGTGATTTTTGTAGTGGTTTATGGTAAGATGTGGAACAATGATGTTGTGGACTTCTGAGTAACTTATGCCGTCTGTTACGGTCGCAGTCTGAAGCGGCTTTGATTTGGATCACACTACTTGTTTCTTACGACCCGTCCTTCTCTGCTTCTGATTGGCTAGTAGTCCTTACCTGGGAACTGCGTATGTGCAACTCCCAACAAAGATTTTGTACAAGTAAGATGCATCACTCTGTAGCTCAAGAGCAGAGCGTACAACACAAAAGAGGAGCTGCAGCAATGTGCAGTATGAGAAAAATATGGTGTTTTTTGAAATTTAAACCATGTAAACCTGTTCTGGTACAACCCATAAATAAGATTTTGAACCTGAAAATGAGCATAATACCACCTCTTCAATATATAGATACGAAAGTAGTATCGATCTTCCCAGCTAACTCCAGAAAGAAAATAAGGATATTACCCAAAATGGTGAACTATTCATTTAAGCATTTTCAAAGTATCCAGTGTTTCATTTATTTTTATTTTATGGACTTTTAGGGGCTTGAAGGGTTTAAAGTATCCAGTATTTCACAAGGGAAATAGTTTGAGAAAATAATAAACTATTTTCTGAACCAGATATTTTCCTTTATCCCTTTAATCGTCTGGTGACCCATCAGATTTATCTTGGGAGCACTTGGGAGGTCCCACCGGTCATGGAATAGTATCAGAAAATGACAGCTGACAAGCTACATTTCAGAATAGCTGGAACAGAGTTGGACATTGTAACCACACATTCACATGTTTGTGTGGGTGATGGTATGTATGGGGGTCTCGTTGTGTGGGCCTGGACAGTCGGTGCCTGGCTCTCCGAGCGGGGTGAGGAAAACGCTTACTGGGGTCAACGTAATGCTGTGTCACTCTTTCCTTTTAGAGCAACTCTGAGAAAATCCTCTCTAGTTTCCCTTCCAGGCCGTAGCAGCTGGCAGAGCAGCCGCCATGGTGACCTTGGAGCTCCCAGCTGAGGAAGAGTCTCCCTGACTCAGCTCCCAGGGGTGTCTGTGAATGTCAGCGAGAGAAAGGAAAGGGGCCTGCTGTTCTGGGAAAGACTCCCCAAAAGTATACAATATTCTTTAGATTTAGGGATAATGGTCAAAAGGTACTTGAAAAAGAAAAGAACTGTTTGAATGTTCTCAATCAAGTGATATTTTAGAGTTAGAGTATTTACAACCCCTTGATTCAATTACAGCATGATTCCAACATTTTACTATGATCATCATAAATGCATTCACTGATCTAAAAAGGGATGGAAAGCACATCACAATAAAATTTCAGTACTATTTTCTATGCTATGTGATATTAATGCTTTTTTGTTATATGAGTTTGCTATTATACTTATTTGGTTATTTGATATTTTGGTTTAGTTTAAATCAGATAGGGTTTGGGCAAAATAAGTTTAGTAAATTTGCAAATGGAGGATGACAATGATGATGAAGATGATTGAATGGAAATAGATTTGAGAGTAATGTGCTGTGTTAGGCAGAAAATGATCTCTGAAAATGAGCAATAAAACAGCAAATAGACTTCAGTAGAAGTAGCAGAAGTAAACTTTTTTTGAAATGTGTTTGAAAGCTCTGGAAAAACTAGTTAGTGGTACCTAAGAATTAACTTTCCAACTCTGCTTTGTTTGAGGTATAATATCCAAATTGTTTTGCTGTTTATAAACCATATTAGTTGTGAGCCAAAAACATCTAAAGTTTGCCAGAGTAAAGGCCATGAGGTCATTAAACACACAGAAGTGTATCCCCCTTTGGGAATGAATGTGGTAATCAAATATCATGGCAGTCTGCCTATGAGAAGTCTTGTAAATATGTCTGTAAAGACATATGTACAAGATATTTTGACTTGAGCGTAGTGCTTAAATGGAGGCAGAAGTTCATCAACAACACAAGGATTCAACCTCTGGATCAAGGTATCTAGATCTATCCAGTGTAATTGAAATCCATCCATGACAGTAGTCTTTGATGTCTTGGAAACAAAACTGACACTTCATGGAGTGTCCAAAAGTGAAAGGGTTCACCTTCCATGAACCTCTGCTTACTAAATTTCATGGCAATCTACTCATTATGTTTTCATATTCTGGCATGAATGTGGTGCCCCAAGTGAAGCAGTATAGGTTTCTTTAGACGCTGTTCTCACCCGTGGTCTTGAACTTTGGGTAACAAGAAAAAGAATGAGATAGTGAATACAAACGGCCAGAATGAGTTTACTTAATAGGGTGGCTGCGCTCACCCATAGAGCATAGAGACATCTGGAAAGACCTTGTAATAGAACCACTGCTCCTTCTTGTCGAGATAATCCAGCTGAGGTGGTTTGGGGTTTCTGATCAGGATGAACACCTCCCTGTGGAGGTTTTCCATCTTTTCCAACTTGAAGGGGACCACAGGGCAGGCCCAAAACACACTGGATGAATTACTTGTCCCATGTGATCTGGGAATGCATTGGGAGCCGGAGAATGTAGTTAGGGTGAAGGACGTACGAGCTACAATGCCTGCTGCCACTGTGACCCAGACCTCGGGTGAGCCTCATAAACCAGATGGATGGTTGGTTGGTGTTGGGGGAAAGGTCAGGAGGGCACTAAAACAAGGATTTCTCTTTTGGGAGACCTTCAAAACTTACAGCGAATTTCAGGCTATTAAGTTTTATCATAAGCCGAATCAGTCAGGGGGAAACTAAAACCTGACTGTGGTGCTAGAAGTAACATCAGGGGAATCTCCAAATCATTAGAATAGCTTCTGGGTACTATGAATTATTCATACCTAATTTTATGGTAATCCGACTTTGGCTTTTGGATAAACCAATTTACTGGCCAACATTGTCATAGCCACTAGTTGGGCAAAATTGAATGGTAGAGTTGTTTGGAGTTCAGTTATTCTGTAAATGTGATTGTGTGCAATGTAATTAAGGTTTTTCTGTTGGTTTGTGTGAGAAATTTGGACTTAATATGACACATAGGTCCAGTCTATCTTAAACAGAAGTTTCTAATTTGAATTGTCACTTCAACTGGGCATGAGGAGGTTGTCTTGACACCATGACAAATTGGGGAATTGGTTTGTTTTGATTGTAGCTGGGAAGGCAGAAGTTCCTAACCATAAAAATTACACAAAAATGAATGAATTAAGATGTCACATTGACTAAGAAAACAGGCCTAATTCCACCCATACTGCTGAAGTTTACAAGTACTGAACAGTCAGTGGAATAAAAGCACAGGCACAGCAGCCTTTCCATGTGTCCCTTGCTGGTCATTTGGAGGCATTTTACAGCTTCACACTTAAGTCATTGTCGAACGTCTCTGTGGAACATGTTAGTTTAAGGTTACAGAACATATAGTACATCGTGACCTTTAAAGTTGTCACCACGATGAAATGTGTCTATAACAGCTTGTATTTAAATTACAAAAAGGCTCTGGAAGAAGTTTATCTCTGTGTCATTTCGTTATAATTTCATTTCATTATAACATAAATCATTATGTTTCGTGTGTCGTCCCTCTTTTGAGTTGGACATGAATAATTTCTTCCTCAGACTGCAAGTGAAGGGGGGGCAACATGATGGAGGTGTTATGAAGCACGATGGTCTTCATCCGTGTGGGAGGGACATTCCAACTGGATGATTTTAGAATCCTGTTCCTATCATTGATGGATTTCACAGAGTATCACTGTCTGCTGAGGAACCGGATGACAACTGGAGGAGTTGTGGTCTTCCCTTTTCCACCCACTCTGTTCCCCCAAGACACATATTTCCTCACCAAATAATGTGTAATGGCAACAGTTGATCCTGATATGAATTTAATAGATTGACAAAGTTTCTGCACATGTGATTTAATGTAAGAAATATGGTGTGTACAGTCTGCAGATGTGAAACACAAACAATATATTCACACTTAAATTTGTTGTATGTAAGAAAAATAAACAACAAATACATAAAGGTGTAAAATATACTTTTGTGTAAATGACGTTAAGCCCCGTGTCCTATATTCCTTGGTCACACTACATAACTTTCAAAGTCATCAGATTGCTGTATTGTTCACACCACACAACTTTCTGTTTTGTAATTGGGAATCTTGAAGTTGTGGTTTGCACACTACATGACTAATCAGCCACAGGTCTTTTACCGGGAGGAATCCCCAAGAAGTCTGTCTGGTCTCCAAACTGTTTTGTCATGAAACACACAAGAAGTGACACGGGAAATGACATGTAAAAGGAAAGAATATGGGTGAGAGAATGGACTGGGATCCTTTTGTGCAGAGAGAGGTGAAGGTAAATAAATAAAATAATTTTGCAAATTAAACATATAGCTGCCTGCCTGTATTGTTATGCAGCATCGACGACAATTACAAATTCTGAAAAGCATTTGTGTATGCAGTGTATTCTGAAACCACAAACACATACACATACTGTAGATGCATGATAAGCCGGGGGACGGAGAGCTACTGCAGAGGACCATGGATCAGGGTGACCAGACGTCCCCGTTTTCCGGGGAAAGTCCCCAGTTTTGGTGGTCTGTCCCCGTCTGGAGCTGTCGCCCGGAAATGTCCTCGTTTTTAATTATGTGTTAATCATAGACTGTATAAGGTATTAACAGACCTCAAATCAGATTTTACGAAGCCAGAAAGACTGGACAGCAGAGCACACAGGTGTTGTACTGAAAAGTGACTGTCCACAGGAGCGCGCAGCAGCATGTTTAAGCTGTATCGCCCAGTCTCTTTACAACTACAGCTGCTTTTATCTGGATCAAACAGACATAACATGCAAATAAACATCACTTTATGTCCGTGGTAACAGCAAAGGTTTGTCTTTGTGATACTTTAATGTTTCTTTTAACGGAATAATTACAATTGTAGCCAATTAAGTGTTTGTAGTTTATAGCGTAACCAGGCATGACATTCACGTGATTATAGGCAATAATTGAAGCCGGTTGTTGTCGATGGAATATGTGTTTGGTAGGCCTATGTCTAATATCCTTGTTTATATTTGGAAAACGGAATGAAGCCCATAATAAACATGACTTTCTACTGAGAAGGTCTCTTTTGCAATTATCCTTATGACTCAACATTATTTAATTTGCTGTGTACCAACAAATCCAGTCCTTTTTACCTGTTGAAATACCTTTAAATAGCCAATGCAACTCATGTAATGCAGTATTCCACTTCCAGAAAGTGATTGCAGCTTGGTTGTTACTGTAGGTAGTAAGCTAATTAGCTGAACATGCTACTGTTGCAACTTAGCAGATAAACACACTGTTTAATTCATCTCTTACACATTTGCTCTTTTTTGGTTTTGGAGAGGTTTAGAAAATACACCACCCTCCAAACACTTGTTGTCTGCATACACACGTTGTCATTATGCGGAGAAGTGCTTGATTGATCTGCTGTGCCTAGTTACAGTTGCTAAGCTATGATTGAAAATGAAATGATGAAATACAACCGATACGTATTCGTAGTTCATCAGACATTGCTGTGTTTGGCCCCAGTCAAACAAGTCTGATTCATGATGCTCTTTGCATGTCTTGTTTCAACATGAGGTGAGCAGCAATAGCAAAACACAGCATAATATCCCTGTAATTTACTCTAACTACTGCAATTAGGGCCAGGTCTTTTCGAAAGACGATTTATCATTATTCTTTAATGGTCTAATAAATCTTCTGAACAACAAGAGTCTTTTCTTCTCATGGTTTTAGAGTTTGGAAAGATACCCTGGAAAAGCACACACCAAATGTAGAAATGCAAGTCTTTTCAAATGATCTGAAGTTATGAAAATAAAAAACTAAAGACTAATCAGATCATTTTTGATGAAGAAGATCCTGCTGTACTTTAATAGAAACTGAAACATTTTGTCTTTTTGTGACTCATGGGAGCAAAGCCAGTTGCTTGATGTGTAGCCTGATGCTCCACTTCACTTTGTCTCACAATGCAAGGTCCTCTATTTTTTAGCAAATCAAGTGCTGATATTTTTGCATTATTCTGGGAAAAACGCCACCTAGTAATGTAATGGAAACTCAATCACCAGTTTAACTGATCAAGGCTAAGAGCCCCACGTCATTTTTACTGGCAGTTTGACCATTTTGCCAGAGTTAATCAAATGTTCTGTTAAATTTTTTTGCGCTGCTGCTGAATGAAATAGTCAAATCATTGCATGATCTCATAATACTTTTAGAATGAATCATGAATGGAAGGTTTTGATGTCTGATGAAGTTTGTAATTTAGGCTTCATTCTCAGCCCTAGATGTCAGCTGACAGGTTATTAACAGACTGTTTGGTGGTTTGGTGGTTCTGGTTTTGCCCTCAAATGTATTAAAATGGCACCACTCAACAAATTATTGTTCTGTAAAAGGAATGACTTGGATCTTCTCCATAGACAGCGAATCAATTTTAACATTAGTACTGTTTGTCCGTGCAGCCAGTCCCTGATATGGCTTATTTTTTCACCACAGACCTCCATCGTTATCCAAAAACTATTCAAAACACACACATTTACATTAATCACACCATAGCATTTGGTTCCTCATTACCATTAAAATGTGTACTGTAGTTTATTTTGAATTAAATACTCAGCTGTAAATACTCAGCGCACCAAATGTGTATTAATCCACAGGTGAAAATAGTCCATATCAAATGCACAATGTATTTCTATTTGAGTGACATATAAAACGACAAGGCCCAGCTGTTTTAGGGTATTATAAAAAAATTAAACTGTATATTTGTAATCCATTTGTAAGATGTATGTCTTTGATAGAAATTAATGTTTTATTTTGATTTTTTAAACAGTTTTTCTGTTTTTTCCAATTTTTCAATTTATGAACAATAAAAATATAGAACAATGCCAGCTTTATTCTTCAACAAGGCATGTGACTATAGTAACTGTATGTTCTCTGATATGAAACTTTTTTTTACATTAAGTTCTTTGCACTTCTGCATACTCAAGAATCTCTTTCTGCAGCGTAGTGTGTAGGTGGCTATGATATGGCAAAAGGTGTTTTCTGTATAGACTATCCATCCAACTGTCCCTTGAAGCAATTTTAATTAGAAATGGTTATCTTCAGTCTCTCCAGCAGATCTTCACTCACCAGCACCAAATGATATGTAAGATGATAACCTGATGGTCTTTCATCTCTAAACCCCTCAGGCCCTCCAATTGTTCAGTCAAAATCCGTCTGTTTTCCCTTAGCTTATCTATCAGGAGTAGAGCTTTGGGCCAAAATGTTCTGTAGTTGGGGGTTTGTTTGGGTTCAAGGGGCTTATTCATTGCTTTCTGTATAGATTTTGACTTTGTCTTCATACTTTCAGAAATTAAAGACCCAAACTCTCCTCCGCTCAAGCAATTTAGTTACAGTCAGGAGACACTAGAGACTCCCAAAAGTGGAGGTGATTTTCTTGTCTGAAAACCTCCCATTTTCCTTTATTTGGCTTATGGGTTTAACGCTTCCCTCTAGGCTATCTTCCCTGCTATTCCGTCTGAGAGTTGTGTTACACAACTTGCCCAATGAAAGGGATGCAGCCTCATTTCACATGTCCTGGCGACTTTGTGGTTTAAGGTGTTCACCATTTAAAATCTGGCTCTGAGCCTTCAGTATATCATGTGTCCTACCAGTCTTTCATGATTCTCTCTCTACTTTGACCTGTGGAATAATCGGAAAATTGTAAAAAAAAAAAAAAAAAAAGGTAACCACTGACTATTTTTGAAGAGATGTCTTCATGTAACTGTAAGAGGCTAGGTAACTTGGACTGAGCAGTTTCATGGGTCCAACCTTCTTCCTCCACATAGTTTATTTTGTGGTTTTGTAGGCCTGCTTAGCTGCTACATGTAGCAGCATGATACACTTTGCAGCCACCGCCTTCTGCTGCATTGTTCTCATGAACCAAAGAAGCCAAAGACATGAAAAAGTCATTAGGAAACGTAAAGCCGCATGCTTACATTGCTGTCAGGACCAATTTTTCGTCTTACTGTAAGCCAAATTTCTGTTACATGTAATAATAACAATACAATTTCCACCTCTAAATCTAACTTATTAACATGTTATATTGAATTTGACACTTCAGTGTTTGTAGAAGTTGAACAAATGTGATATAAAGTGTTGCTGAGTTCTGGAGCAAGCTAAGCTAACTGTCTCCTGAATAGATAGCAGATAGGTATGACAGTGGTATCAGTCTTCTCATTCAGCTTTCCTCAAGGTACAAGGTAAATTTAAGAAAGTGCATTTCCCAAAAGTGTCAAACTATTCCTTTAAACTACATGTTTTGTATATGTCATGTACTAAAACTTTATAGTACAAAACTACCTTGTATCGAACACACCTTACATTAGTGAGTATCGGTTAATGGTGGTGCCAGTCTAAAAACAGTAATTACACTGAACAAGGGTGCATGTTGGAATTTGTCTGCTTTGGAAAATTTGACTCAGATTTGGGCTTTGGTTTTTTCAGTGACAGCCACAAATGGAACTCTGGTCCTGGTCACGTCTGGACCCACTATCATATTTATTTCACCTATCTATGAAAACACACCATGTGGTCTCTATTACCCAGTGCTAGCTGTAGTATTTCAATTATGTGACTGAAGGTCCAGCCAGGTTTTAGCAGATGTCTTTGGTTTTGTTTCTTAGTTTCCTCCACCCCACAATGGTTTACTGTGTACAACAGCTTGGATTAGATCGAAAGGAGTGCAGTGGAAGTGTACACTGTATCCCTCCCAACTCTGGCCTCACTTAGGTCTCTGTACAGTTAGATAATAATCTCTTCTCTCCCAGACCATCGAGGGAAGTCGACAATAGGCTGTTGCGTGATTCGAAGGTAGTTCCAGGCTAATCCTGGGAATTCCTTTAAGGTAACCTGCCTCCTGTATTATTTTACAAGAACAACTGCAAACAGACCCAGCCTCAGGAAAAGGTGATTTCATTTTCCTGTCTAGAGATGAAAAAGTTATGATAAAAATGTTCCTACTTTCTCATAGCAGTTTCTTCATCTTCCCCGAAAGACATAATGCCCTCATAAAGACCCAGAGAATGATTGTCTGCTTTTAAAACTGTCATGTTTCTCTGTTTGAGAGAGGATCCTGGTTTTGCTTGAATAACGGTTTTGCTTGAATAACGGCAGTCTTACTTTAGCATACAATCAGCAGCATCGGCCCAACGTCTATTTTAAAGAAGGATGTGATGGTGTATGACATTTCGTAACTGTAGTGATCTGTGATTCCCCGAAGAGCTTGTCTTCCTCCATTTTGAATCCAATGCCCTGGCAGTCTTAATAGGACTAGCATGAACATTTCCAGATTTAAGTTAAAAAAAAATGTATTTATGCAAGATGGAAAAGAGCCTAAATGACATCTACTGAACCCTGAAAGGAGCCACCCCCGAGCATTTATACACACACCAACACCAACTACACAAGTCTACTTCTGAAGTTCATGAAAACATTTCTCACAGTATTCCATTATATCGTGAGAATGATGGGGATACTAATATTCATCTTTGATAGGAAGGTAATTGATAACAAATGTTTGGACATTACATTACAACGGTAATTCCAAGATTTATGGCAGCTGTATGGCAGTAATTTGACAGCACATTATGGACAATTTTCTCTTTAAAATAATTTTAGTAGCACAGATTGATGTTAAACAAAAGAACAATACGTCTGTTGACTATCACTCACTCTGATCTCATAGCACATTTACACAATGTGTACTGTGTGTTGGAAATGACCAACAGTGTCCTTGGATGCACTACATCATCCAGACGTCCTTAACTTCTCTAAGGAGTTCTTTACTATTATTTATTTGCGCAGCTGCTTTCTATGGACGCTAACATAGATGTAGAGAGACACCGTGGTTGGTTTGTCTGCGAGTCAAGGCGTAGAGTTCGCTTAGTGTCCTTCTGCAGTGAGTCAACAGGCGGACTTCCACTGGAGCGTGAGATCCTCTGGCTGCGAGCCCCACTGCTTCGGCCACTAAGGCCAAGTCTATGATGACAGCCGTCGCTTGTTAGAGGAACAGTGCTGCCTCCAAGCGACTGGGAAAGTCCAATCAGCCAGTGTGTGTGTGTTTATAGGTCTTTATGTCTGTGTGTGTGGGTGTTAAAGAGAGAGAGAGAGAGAGAGAAAGAGAGAGATAGAGATTAGTAACACTTAAGGTCTTGTCTCTAAGCCAAAGCTCTGTTGACCATCACTGCTGTGCTGTCCCCAAACCTCAGGATCATTAAAGCCGCAGCTGTGACTTCAACTGTGACGTATCAAACGGTACATGTAAAGCAATGAAATAATAAAAAAACACAGCATGTTATTTCCATAACTTTTTAACTAAAAAGTAATTAACAATGTCTATATGATATTAGTGTCAATTCTAGACTGCAAAAGGTTTCTACAACACCTCCTGAGACATCTCTGTACCCGAATCTGAAAACCAGAAACATTGTGAGAGAAATTGATTCCTGAATAAGTCATTGTAAATAGGTACCTTTTCATCCACTTGTTTCTTATATATAATCAATTTGTGCATAAAACAAAGAGGAAGCGCCAGATGGGGGCCCTTTTTGTATGTCACCACTTCATTTGGAAAATGAGAGCAAACACAAGTACCATGATGTGTGAAATCACATCCTCCTGAATATATTTTCAGAAAAGTAGCTGATGGAAACATAGTGCTGATTTACATTTTATTTTGTAGACATTTCAGAAATTTGCAAACCATTAACAAAAAACAAACCATTAAAGGTAACCTGTAGAGTTTTGGAGAGATGTTTTGATGATGTTTTTTATGAGGAGTTTGCAATATTGTAGTGTGCACACATAGGCACTCGGGCGAGGTGATACACATTCCTGCTGAAGGCTTCACATCTAACATGTCACAGCAGAAATCAGCATGATGTAAATAATAAAATTAATGATGGCTGAATTCCATTTAGCTGCTTCAGTTTCATGGTACTAGCATTGTGCATGCTGGCTCATTGTCACACTGTCATGGCTTTCTAGGACACTTGAATAGAATCCCAAGATTGTCATTATTATTAGTAGTATTATTATTAACACCTGCTTTCTCTTCTATGACAAGACAACATGTCTGCTATGAGAAATCCCTTTTTTTTTAAATCCCAAATTTATTCACAGCAGCTCCAGCTTTAGTCACTGCCTCGCTGTAATGCTGTTCGGGTCTAATGTCCCACATCTGTAATCGTTCATCACAAAAAAAATAATGCTTTACGAGTGTGTGACACATACAAGTGTTGGGCCACTTTGTTGATCAGCAGTTTTTGTTGGAAAAGCAAGTGTTTTTGGAAAGTATAAAGTAAGGTTGAAATCTCCCCAGTGCAAGCAAAAGCAGGTTTTCACATCAGGTAACATCAGTGCATCAACCGTTAAGTCACCTAAGTCAAATCTAATTATTCCCACTGGCAAATTGAGAAAGCTGCATTGTGCATTTTTAGAAAAACACATTAATCCAATTTTATGGTCAACATATAGTAGCAAACATAATCCTTAAATTCATCTGCACTGGAACACTTTTGAGAAGACAGTACAAAGTGTACACTGGAAAGAATTAGGATGATACAAAAACAGTTTAACTGTGAGTGAGGAAAGCACAAGCTAGTAAAAACAAACCTGGCTAATGTGTAATGAAGGAAAGACTTGTGAAGAGACACAACAAGAGCCATCTTGTGTCCCATCATCCATTTTGTTTGTCACTTAGCCAAATAACAATCCATCAGGCCACACAAACAGCAGGGACCTTTTTCTTTTGGGACTTTATTTAATGGGATTCTTTGTGAAATGTGTGTGTACAAGTTTATTAAATAGGATAAACCCCTTGAGATGAACCATCTCATTTTGCAGGGGGTCTTAAGCGAATAGAATGTCTGCTTTTTGTTACAAGAGGTGGCTGTGAAAAGTCTGCCTTGGAGTGCTGCAGAGCTTTCACACCTTTAAGTTGTTACTGATTTATTTATTCATGGCCTGAAAGTCTCCCATGCCTACAGTGAAGTATGTACAGAAAATGGGATACTTGTCTGTGCAGTCAGGCACTGTCTGATTCAATTAGAAATGTTCAAACCATTGCCGGAACTTTTTCCACTGCTTGCTCTTCTTACACTCACATTTTCCATCTGCTATGAAAGTTTAAGTTCCTGCGTTTGGGAGAAGGGAGTCTCTTGCTCTTTATTTAGGTGTAGGTAAAGAAGGCCAGACAATCTATCAGTTGATGCGCTAATGCTGTCTTCACTTTTGCATCTCACTTATCAGCCTAAACATAATAACATAGTAGTATCAAAATGCTGGGGAGATCTGGTGCTTGATTAGTTTTTGAAACTACCCTAGATGGTGAGTTTTTGTTGGATTTTTTTTACAACATTAGGGACTTGCAATGTATTTCTGTTACTTTAACAAAACAGTGATTTTTCTTGGCCCAGATTTGCATGTTTCCCTATAAGACACAGCTGTGTATCCCACTTTTTTTTTAGCATTTGTCCCCTCTTTCCACCCACTTAAAACATCTCCTAACTGCTCATTTATAGACGTTTTGTAATTACAATCTATCACATTAAGCTTCAGAAACAAATCATGAATCATTGGAATCGGTTAAGATGTCCTCATGTGTCATTTTCCACAATCATTCCAGGAAAACCTCTTTTTTTGGAAACCAGAAATAGCAAAGGAGTGAATGTTTCTTTGGCATTGCTCTTACATCATGATGTCAAAACCAGGCTGGGGCGCTTTGTATCATTTTGGGTTTGGTTTGGGTAAAGGATTGTACCAAATGACTCGTGGGGAGAATTGTCTTCATTCAGTCTGCTCTTTTGGTGTCTTTATTAATCACTCGTATATGGAAATCAAACATTTTTTCTCTTGGATCTGTTTAGTTGTGTTTCAGACAGATTTAAGACATCATATGACTTATGGCACCCATGTCAAAGGATACAAGACTATTTGCTGTATAAATGGTCATATACCTTTATATGGCAGATTAAGGTAAGAGTCTTAATACTTTCAAGACAACATAGTCCATATGTAGAAGATAGTTGCCAACTAAAAATAAAAGCCAAATTACATGTTTTGCCTAACAACAAAACGTGAAGTTCTGTTTTGTCTGTCATGTCAAATGTTATTGTTAAGTGCTTCCATGTCCTGTTTGACCTTTACAGTAAGTGATTAATGCTGTACTCGAATGTCTGGGAACTTGGCAACAATGTAAAAGACGAGAGACTGTGAACTTTCCTGCGGGTAATTACATGCAAACCAATTCCTCTTTTATGCAATGACCCTGGACATTTGGGGTTTCTCTTTGATGGAAAATTAAAAGGCTCACCCCAGCATTACATCATAAACTATGGGGGTACAATACCCACACTCCCAGAATCACTGCCAGGAATCAGGAATATATTTTCTGTTTCAAACCATAATGCTCTTGCTATTCTCCTTCCCAAATTAGCTGAATCAACATTGAACAGAGGGTGAAAGATCACATTCTTCCAAGCCAATACCATTTAATGGCCTCACACAGAAGCAAGAGACAACCAGAATATTTTCCTAATTACTCTAAACCTCTTTTTGAGGGATGACGCAGGCGGGTGATTGAGGTTGCTCTTTGAGAAGATCTGGCTCTCCTATATGCTTTTAGGAGAGGAAGGAAGGACCTCCTCCAGATCTGTAATAATTTTTCTCAAATCCAAGGTTCAGCTCTGAGCTTCTCTCTATGCTTGGGTTCCCTCAATAAACAGACAGCACCTGCATAAATGGTTCTATCATTTACTTAGAGCCTTGCAAAACTATTAATCACTCAGCAAGAAGACTGAGGTTATCTGAGTTCATGCGAGTAGAAATCATGTAAAGGCGGACTCTGCCAGTAAATGAAAAATGCGCTTGTGCTATAAGATTGTGATCAGGACATATTAATTATATTGTATATCACAATTAAAAAATATATCTACCAACTGGTCAGCTGGGATTGGCTCCAGCCCCCCGCGACCCTGTACGCAGGATAAGCGGTTGACGATGGATGGATGGATGGATCTACCCACTGTCAAACCCATTTACTTCACATAGCTTGAGTAAGAGAACTAAATTGCACAACAAAACAACCTACTTTTGAATCATAAACCCTCCACATGCAACAATTTCAAAACCTCAGCAATACTGGGAAACTTTTTGTATCATGAGAGGAGTCCGCCAAGTGAACCTTAACAGTTTTTTTTTGTATGTGTGTTGAAATGCATGTGACCTCCTCATATTTCCAAAAGAATGAATGCATTTTTGACCCAGGTTACATGCGTTATTTTGTGCTGAGTTTTCCCAGACAGTCTTTTTGTTAGCTTGAATGCTTAAACAATGGGAAAATCTGTCACAATTGCCATCACGGACTATTACAGCAGTGGTTAACAATGAGAGTCATTGCACCTAAGAGGGAGGAATCCCTGGTGTTCTGGCTCCAACACAGAGAATGAAAAGCATGACCAATCCTTTCTCTTTTTTTCTCTGCCGCCTGCCCATTAACCACAACCACAAAAGTGCCACTCAGTAACACGTGAGCCTCAGGGCAGTTGAAGCTCATATTCACGGTTTAATGGTTACGGTGGTCACGAATGTAAAACTAAACAAAGAACACTTTGTTGGTGGTCTGAGTGTAATTCTTCTGTGACCTTTTGACTCTGAGGTCATCGTCTTGCGTTACTAAAATGGGTCTGTCTCCTGTAGAGAATTTCTTGAAAGTCTTGAAAATCTGAGATACTGTCAAAGCAGGAAACTTGGATGAAAAATAACAGCCTAACTCGATCCGCTGACATCTGATCTTTCTGTTTAAGTGAGCAGCATGACAACCATGCAATAATAGGTTTTGCAAAAATGTCAGCACCTCATTGCACTTGCATTCTGTGACAAGGAAAAGGAGTTTGCAACTCTTTCTCGCTGTGAGCACTGGTGTCACAGCCTAAATGTTGCAGGCTTGTTATCCCGATTATAAAGGATTACTCTGTATTGTAATTGTGGTTTGCATCGTTTAACGGCCTAAATGACCAAATGTTTCATCTGTTCAGAGGCTACAGCAGCAGTGCTGATGCATCAGAGGCTGATTATTGTGTCCATCCATACGTGACATTATGTGCACATTCACGTTGTGGTTAGTAGTCTGCTGCCTTTCGGTCAGCTACATTGTCGGGGAATGCTTCTCATTACCCCATGTAAATAGCACATCCTGACTCACTCTTTAATTTGACATTAGGAAGGAGCTTGTAATGCTGAAAATAGCACAGATTGGTCAAATTTGTGCTTAAGTCAAGGGCAAACACTACCAGCTTCCTTGCCCTGAGTTGTGGTTTGAGGAATGTCTAGTCTTGATTTTTTAATTGAGTTTTACACAGCCTGTTCTTTGAGGGTTATCTCAGCATCTGTTGTGCCGAAGCCAGTGCTAAATGTTTTTTTGCGCACTCGATGGGAAATAGATGTTATAATACACCCCACTCAGTTATTGTGTTTGATCCATCTGTAATGTTCAGTGCATTACAGGAAATGTCTTTGTGATGAAGTGTTTTAATTGCTCTTTTTACCCTTTCTCCTCTACTGTTACAGTGCTTAAACTTAGTGTTTGTCTATGTTTCCCAGAACTTCCTTCCAACAACTCCAAAACAACAAGCCAAAAACCTTTTCACTCAGTCATTTACTTACTGGGAGATATGATTGCAGCACTGCACCTTACTTAGACAAGCTGGGATTTTGACTATGACTCTTTTCCATTGCAAGTAATGGTAGAAACATTGGAGGAAATAACATGCAGACTGCCACCAGGATGCCTCTTTATATTAAAAGTGGCCATCTGATTCTGAGACACGACGCCAAAACTTGATGTTTACTGTTGATGCTTTAAAACGAGCCAATGTAACTTTTAAACTGTTAAACACAACTGATGATTCACAAGCAAGGACCACGTCACGACAATATGTAATTTAGAGGGAATGAAGGGATGAGGGGATGATGAGTTGAGGAGATGAGAAGATGAAGGGAAGAGGGGATGAATGTATGAGGGGATGAGGGAAGGAATAGAGGATGAGTGGATGTGTGTATGGATGAATGGCTGAACGGAAGGGAAAGGGAGGGTGGGTCGAGCAATCTGAAACAAGCTGAGTAGAGCTGGTATACAAAGCCTTGACAGGTGATTGGAGGTGTGGTTGAAGTGTAGCCCCTCTCCCGAACAAATCAAGTTAACAAATCAAGTTAATTTACAGGATAATGTTGCATACGCAAATGTAATGTAACTAATGTCAGTTTTACATCAATATCTAAGTTTGCTAATGTACACTTACATCAGCCCCCGTAATCTGCTGGTCGTAACAGACCAAGTAAGGCTGTAGCAGCAAAACCCCTATTATTTCTTCTTGCTGCCTATTTTTTTTTTTTTAAGTTCTGCAATCAAACCTGATTGTAGCTGTACTGGAAATTCTCATCAGAGGCATCAAATTGTGTGTGCTTCTCAAGTTATTCATAATAATTAGACAATACACGATACCACATAATAAAAAAGGACCAGAAATGTTCAAATAAATTATATGTAGTGTTCTTTATTGTGGAACCAGGAAGTGACTCATTCATTCATGCATTCATAGCTTCACTGTGTTTCTTTGCTCTTGTATGCTATGTGTTGCCAGCCATAAAGTAGACATACTGTAGTAGACACACAAGGGAGACCCTGCAGTTTAAGGTATAGCACAGTGTCCAGTGATGATGTTAAGTGATTATTATTGATGTTAAATGGAGTGCAGACACTAATATATCAATTACAATTATTACTAAATGTACAGCAGTAATAAAGAGACTAGCCTAAGTACCCCAAGCTCTGTGGAAAAATGAACAGGATATGGCTTCTAAACTTGATCTTTAAAATGAAAAGACAAAATAAATACAGTAGTTACATGAAGTAGATGACTAATGAGAGCTGGCACAGCTGGCCTTACTGCTAAAGGATGATTTCACTTAGTGTAGGTGACAGCTTTCTAACAGTGACCTAATAATATGCTGGACTCATGGGAGTATAACATTTCATGACATACAGTAATGTCTTTCATTACAAAGAAAACAAATGTAGCCTGGTTTGGGAAGGTGATTAATATGAGCTCTAACTGTTCTTCTTATTGCAACTAATTTTCGTGAAGATTCCCAAGTAAACATAACAATGTTAACACACGAGTGTTAAAAGGAACATGTTTCATTGGTCATCTATGTGCATTAACATTTACTTCACTTTGGTCAGCTTTCCATAAGAGGCTGCAAAGTCCCATATTCCAGTGATTCATTCACTCCAAACAATGCTTTTGTTTCCTGGAACTTGATTTTATAGTTGGAAATTGTTTCATAAAAAAAGAAATGAGTGCTTGTGTGCAATGCCTCATTTCTGTGTTGTCTGGTGCTAACTTTATGGTGGCAATCATGACCATTTTCACCGCTCCATCCAGAGAGCAATCACATAAACATTTTCCTTGATGCATTTAAATGGATCAATAATTGCAGGTAAAATACGCAACATAATAATTAATTATAATATGCTGTGAAAATTATGGGTAACATCTATCAGACTGATGTATGGTAAAAAAAGAAACCATCAGTGAGTCTGAGGGGTTTCCAGGATAAAGATGCTCAGACTTCTCCTAAGTGTTCTGTAACCAAAGCTGCAGTAAAACTAAAGGTGCCTTTATTGGCCTTGCCCTGTTGTCCTTTCAAATGAACCACAAAACCACACTTTCCATGGTGCCGCTCTCCGAGACAGCCTGTCCTGCCACTGCCAGGCCCCACTACCTGAGAGGCAGGATCTGAGGGCCGTCTGGGCTTTGTGACTCATAATGTCCACAGTTTAGATGCCTTCCACACACATTCATAGCTGGAGCAGTAAATCAGCACATGCTTTTGCACTGTGTGCCTTTAAAGCTGCTGATATGAATACAGTTTGTGTTTGAAGTTTGTATGTTAGGACCACAGCATACACCACCATTATGCTACAAGCTTTCTGAATCCATTATAAATTGAACAGGAGGATTAGATTTTTATGTAAATAATCATTTAGAGATGATTTAAGACAACTTCCTAAACTTAAACATTTGCACTGTTTTGTCTTTTAAAATGAACCATTTTCAAAAATTCTATATTTAGAGCACTAGCTAACAGGACTTTACATTTCTGTTGGCTTGGGCAAACTATTAGTTACTACTTAACATGGTATTTCTTTCACAAAACAAATGCTTCAAAATATCTTTTTTCACAGTTTATTTTATTACCATATGATGATATTGGCAGGCAGAAACACCACATTAAAATTTCTATAATTAGCTCCAGCTCTAAATAAAAATCCTCTCTGTTTTTCATTACAACATTTACGGGACAGTTGATAATTTATATTATTATCATTTATGTGTAATAAAAAAGCCAAGTTTAATGCAATTGGAGACAAACTCAGTTTACCCTCAGTTCATGAGGGAACTCTTAGATGACATGTTTGATAGTTCACATCTTTGCTTTTAAAGCGTCCAAACTTAAAATACTCGCTTCAGTCTTCTGATGTCACGTCTTGTTTTCTGAAAACTGAACTTTACTGTCAAGAGAGATGGGTCCACTCATTTGTTGTTGTTTTTTTGATGACTCATCGTTCTTCCACCTGTCTAAAAAAAACTTCTCAAAGTTCACCATCTTTATGTGGTTACAAGAATTGTAAGGCAGGACTGCCATAATCTGAAGAAACTTGTCCTGTAAGATGTACAGAGCTAACAGGACCGTTTGTAACCACTGCACAATACCTACAGGACTCCTTCACAACTTCACACCTTTGGGACTTTTTAATAAGGATTAGTGTGTAAACCTAAAGCTGCAACAATCTGGCTACAGGAAAAGGGAGAAAGAAAAAACGCATAAAACACATACATTAACTAAAGAGCTTGTGAACTTCATAGTAATTGTACCAACAATTTCATTTTCTTATTGCCTGGTTGAGGAGGAGGTGGTGAAAGATTACATTTGTTTAATTCTAGTGAGGTGGAAGTTCAGTATTTTTCTGATGGTGTACTTCCGCACTGCAGTTTACAGTAAAAGCAATATGTGTATTTTTCAATCATAACATCTCCATGGAGAATTTTCATGGGTGATTCGCTCATGTTAACAATCATAATTCAATCAAAGTATGTATTTAACTGCAGATAACCATAACCACAATACTTAAGCTTCATTATTATTATATTATTATATCATCCTTCACTCTTACTTATGCTTCATCACCAGTTATGTTGCTGTTAAACGTTAAAGCTAGGGTAGGCAACGTTGGAGATACTACAGAGACTACATTTTGAAAGTTTACAACTGAAAAAATCCCTCCAAAGGCACTCCCCCATTTTCCTGCAGAGTAAGTGCGCAGGTAGACAGAGAGGTCCATAGGTTGGTATTCAGGCAGGTAGGTCAGCCAGTCATTTCATTCGCCCCGAATATGATTGGCAGTGCTTATTACAGTCCTGTGACAGCCAGATATTTTTCCTTCGTTTTTGTCAGAGCATTTGATTTATTGATTGCTGTCAATTTCAACAAATATAACAAAAACTTTTTTGAAATAAATTGCCTTCATTGGCTTTAACTTTCAAAATGAACATTCTATCAGCACAGTAATGCACCTTGTGGTGTCCTGATATACCATAAAACCTCAACTAATAGCACACACCTTTATTGGTTTTAATCAGTGAACTCACGCTGCCTATATTTGACACAGGCATTTATATGGGACATGGATAGGCTGCCATCACATTGTTTATTTTAACCAGAATATTACTTTTTGTCTCACTTGTTTACCATAATGATAAATCTAAATTGTTTCCGTAAAATTGGCTGAATGAATGAATTGTGAAGAATTGAATTGATCTAACAATGTGTATTGTGTCCACATTGACAAAAGTGTCAACATTACTCTATGTATGTATGTATGTGTGATCTTAGCAGCTTAGAACTAGCTCAAGTGATCGACCTGGTAAGCTTCAAGAGGTTTTATACATCCAAAGAACTTCTGTAAAAACCAGACCACGCGACTAACTGATACCTGTGGTTATTTGTCAAAACATTTTGCCACACCAGGCCAGTAGAAGGGGCAAGCATCTAATTGGGACTGGGCTTGTCATTGAAGTTTTACGGAAGTTAACTAATGGACTTCATGGAGGATGGGGCAAATGCCTCATTGGTCCTCTTCAAATAAGAATTACACATAAACAATATACAACTTTTATAATACAATCAAAGAAAATATTGAGAGGTAAAGTTAACTAATACATATATCTTAACTGCCTGGGGCTCCTTCTGGGACACTATGGCCTGCTGGACTCTAAAGCCGTGCTGTTAACAACTCATATTCAGAATACACAGGTTTAAATTTCCACAATGTTTGGTAAACCCTGGGGTCCTTGAACTCCGTGAAGTGGAAAGAAAAAAATATATGAAAGATTCTCGCACCCATGGAAAAATATCTCTAAGCGTTGCCACATGTTCATGTAGACATCAAGCAGCCATCATGTAACAGGAGAAATGCAGACAAGCACAGATAGTTTCTGCTTTGTGGTTTGCCATAAGATTCACAAATGAAATTACCATACAGCTCCCAGTGATTGCCAGGATGGATATTCTGTGTTATAGCCATCGAGGGAAGCCATGAAGGAGACGTCTGGGATGATGAATGTGTACATTGTGTGATGTACCTACTGCTGTCTTGACATCCGACCTGTCTGAGGTGCATTTTCATGTAATGTTTGTTTTCTCTCTATTATCTCGGACAGACTGAAGGGCGACTGACCTGTACACATAAATAGTGATTATAATACAGTTAGAGCAAGGAAGGAATGCAGGCCGCATGTGAGCATCTTAAAGTATTGCCTTTATTAATTCAGGTTGGTTTCTCTGAGAAGAACTCACACATTTACACACTTCTTCAGTCGTGAAGCTCATTATTGTGAAAATGACTATTGACTAAATGAGATTATGGCCCACCTCCAAACAAAGCTCCCCCAAAATATGGGGAAACAATGTATTTAACCACTGTTTCCACATCCTGTTCCCTGATTGGACCAGAAGGCTTACAAATAAAGTGACATAAATGTGACTGATTGGCTCAAAGGAAAGTGTACTATTTATGAGACAAAATGTTTCATAACATGGCTTAATTAATGTTTAACATTAAATGTCTTACTCAATTGGCTGGCTACAGCCCCCCATTATCATAACTCATAACTCAGTGAGTAAATACAATGGAGTCTGGCAAGCTGCACTTTAAAAACGCTGAATCAGCAGGAGCAGGTGTCAGGAGAGTCTCTAATCTTCGCTGGAAGAGCATTTGAAACTGCCTTGGGTCCAACTGTGCTTGAACATAAGTCATCACTCACCCACTCATTTGCGCATCTCACAACATGGTCATAAAGCTGTCACTAAATTTTCAAAGACACCTCATCACGCACCTCAGGGGCTCGCAGATTATTGGAAAAATTGGAAACACATGCTACAAGCAACTCTTATTAATGAAGAGCTTTGACATTAAAACCAAAAGTTACAGTTAAACTAACAAGGAAATAGCATAGCTGTCACTGGTGTTGATTACCAGGAGCTGGTTAGTTTATTCGACATTTGAATTAGTTTGTGTGAGATGGGAAGTCAAATATTTGTGTAAGAGCTGATCTGGAGAGCTCTCTTCCCTTCATCTACAGTTACAGGGTTAATGATCGTGTCCTGATGTGACGGTGGTATAATTGCTACTGTCCTGTTTCTCTCTCTGATCACCTCTGGTCAGGTTTGGACTTCAAGTGTTTTTACAGCATAACTGGACACAGACTTTCCACTAAGATCTGTCAACAGGGGATGAGTAAAAGTCTGCCTGGGCCGCGTCCATCGGAGGAAGACTCCAGATTACGGCTGTTGCCAGCAGGCTAATTCACAACACATGTGCTTGAGAGTTGTGAGGAGGAAGCCTGCAAGCTGGATAGACAGAGACTAATGCGGCTACTGCATTTAATCCTGCCTGATTAAGTGAAGATGAAATAGTTTTTAAAAAATGTTACCACAATGGGGCATCCTGGTGGAATGGCACGTGTGACATTGTGTATGAAACTGGTTACCGACACCACACTTTCGTCATGCCCTTTGTCTTCATTACTTGTCATTTTTCCTTTCCAGTATATTGTACTAAAGCAGAAATATATTAAAGTAGATCTTTGAAAGTTTACTGCAGCCAATGTGCTCATGTTCACATTATCCCCTCTTAAAAACTGTTTAAATTCAAATCTCTTCTCATAACTCTTTTGTGGCAAGCACATGAAGTTAGCTTCATTTCAACCGTGACATCAGCCAGCAGACGCCATACTCCATGTTAGCAACAGCTGTAGCTATTAGTGAGAGTCATCACCGTTGTAACAATTACAGATGAATTATGGCGCTGCAGAGGCAGTTGTGATTTCTTTTTTTCCCCTTCTGTTTGTCCATAAATCACTGATAATCCTCCAGCATTAGCAGAAAGATGTGCCCTGGCCGCAGCTGACAGTCTGAATTACAGCCTGGCTCCTCCTGGCTATAAGCATGCTAATCTGTCCGACAGGATGGTCATGCCAGCAGGCTGTATTCAGCTCGTTCTCCCCAGATTAACTGAAGCCACACAGCTAACCTAAAGTGGAATGAATGAAACAATAATACATATTGTTGTTTATTTCACAGTAGAGTCAGTGGACTGTTTCTTGTGCTTACTGCTTGATGAACACAGGACTGACAGTAATAATAGAGTAGGCCTGCAAAAGCTAACTGTGTTTGAGACAAATGTGCTGATTCAACTATTGTAACTCAGCATTACTGCAATCTTCTAGTTTGGCAGTTTTTGAAACTTGCACCCATGATGTCGGGAAGCAACTAAGGTACATCACAACTCATTCACACAAAGTAAACACTTAAAGTCAAAATGTAACAATGGCTGCGGCCAATATGAAAGTTAAGTGGTTGTCTTTTAAAAAGGAGAATCTGAGCTGAACAGCTGGGATGAAGCAATGGATTACGGGACCATTAACAATCTTTGATCATCACCATTCACCTCCTTTGGTTTTCAGTGCTTCAATTCTGTGGATGGTCTTAAAACTGTTCTGCACTTCAAACCTTTCAGGATGAGAGCACTAACGTTCTTACAAAAACCCACAGGACTCAAAGAGATATTTCATGTTTTGGCAGTCACCTGCCTCTCTTGTCTACAGTGAATGAAAATGAGCAATGTTTGGGCTTATGATGTTTTTCTTTACCACAGCGGATTTAATTTTGTTTTTTAGGAGAAGAATGACAGGGAGGACATCGGTGGGACAAAAAACACCATCTACCGCAGTGTGGTAGATATAATAATATTCTGTGTTTCCTGTAAAACGGTTTTCTGTTTCATGTCTGTCTTTTCCTGGCCTGCTATTGAAAGCAAAATAAAATAGACACAAACAAATCTATGATGTTGGGCTTGACATGTACAAGGACCATGAAATTATGCAATAAACTGAGCTAACCACTACACCCCTTTGAGCAATCATTTTATTCACCTTTATTCATTATGGAGAAAAAAAATATGTAGAACATTGGATACTTATAATGACATTGTTATGTTTGCAATGTTTGATGTTGGTTCATGGAGCATATGCTAAAATCAAATTCAAATCAAATTTTATTAGCTGCTTGGCTCTTGTTTTGTGCCACTTATGAGGTCATATACAGGGAATAATGCAAATGATAAACAGGCTGGAAAGAAAATACACATCAGGAACACATCATCACAGCAACCATATTAGTTCCAACTGAACTCCAAATTTTTGGAGAGATCTCATGCAGGTATTTGACAAGATTGATCTGTTCGTTCACTACAAAGGTGTTTAATGCGTGGGAATGGAAACTGCATGACTGTTCTGTTCTTGTAAAAGAGATGGAAGAATACTGGAGGTTGGTTGGAGGACTGCCACAATGAACAGTTCAGCAATCACAATGCATTGGCTAATTTCTAATAGATGGACATGAAAGGTGCAACGCAGATATGATAGAACCCTCCTTTTTGGACTCTCTGCCTTTGCATGTCACTTGCAAGTTCATCAAAGTTGAACTGAAGTTGCTAAAGATTTACGTTGATTCTGCAAGCAAATCCACTGATCATACGGATTAGAATATATGCATTTTTATGCTGTAGTTTTAAATGCTGGTGTGTCCAGGCTTTCATCCATTTTAACCCATAAAGGTCGGTCATCCTGTCCGCTGCAGTTTGTTAAAGCGCCTCATTATGACCCATATTTACAGTTATTGTGGCTGCAAACTCTAGTGGCCGTATGACAAAAGCAAAGGAGGAAGTCCGGTGACATAGTATATACAAAGAGCGAGAAAGTCCTCGTAAGGAGTTGGACAGGGTAGATGGAACGATTGACTCATAATGTAGTTATTGTCGGGTACATGTCGCTGGACCGGTACTTCCAAACAGTCATATGTCATTTAGGAAACCACTCAACTCAGCAGCTCACCGCTCAAAATGATGCAACAGTCCTGCAACTTGCAACTTTGTCATTCCTTCTTATGTTCGAGTCGTTTCTTTGTAATCGTAATTGTTCACTTCAGGTGTGGCTGTTTCAGAGATGGTTGCTTTCTTTTTTAATTTTGAATTACCATCCTCCAAGCAGTCATTTGTTCTTTTGTTTTTTCCTTCTTTCTTTCCTTTCCTTGTTGATGAAGTTGACATTTCTGCATGTGCTCTTTGCTTTTCCCGTGTGTGTGTTCTAACTACTTAGTTCAACTGTTTATTCCAAAAACATTAAATATACTGTATAGCTTACTGCCAGCGGATTTGTTTTTCCTGTGAGAGTCCCATCCAACAATAGATGTTTGGAACAGATGTAAATGCTTTGAACAAATTGACAAAAGCACTATTTCTACAGAATGAATTGGCGACAGAGAGCAGTGAAGACTCTGTGGCCATCAGCTGAGCTCATAGACAGTGACTGGTAAGACGCTGGTAAATGTGTTTCATTTCAAATTTATTTATCTATTTATCTTATTTTCACAGCTCTGCCCGATTGGCAATCACTCACATTAAATGTGTAGTACTTCACTTCTCTGGTAGGGCCAAAACATTGTGCTCATCTTCTAACCACCACGTCGATGTGGTCGAATGCGTGATGCGGACTCAGCGGAGATCAATGTGTGAGAAAATCGAACATCAACTCTCATGTGTGCATATTGCTAAAAAAGCAGAAGCTGACACATGTCTATTCCAATAGATATACCACACCAATACATTTATTATTACACACACAGACACTGAATGTGGCTTTGAACTGGCAGCGGGAACTGGACCAGAATCCCTGAACTCCTGCTCTGTACTGCATCTGGCCGTATCATTACACTCCATACAGCAAATAGATATTAATGATGATAATAGAGGCAAGCAGAATTATCTTATTTCACTGGCATGTTGTAGACTAACTCAAGTAAGATTTAGGAGCCTGGATAAGATGGAAAATGTTTTTCAAAGGGGATCTTTCCCAGTGCTCTAGCACAACATCTGGGAATTTTATGAGCTGTTGTTAGCAGACATCTGTTTGTTTATTTGTTTGTGTTATTTAATATTTTTAAATTTTTAAAGCTCCATAGGGGAATCAAGTGCACTTAGATGTACCCTGTTAGTGATTTCTACTTTACCTCATGATGATGTCAGACAACAATCAGTTGGGGGTCCTATTAAATTTAAATATGTATTATCAACATGCTGCCACAAAAAGGGGAAAAAAGGGTTTGCAAGTGCTGAAATATAACTTGTTATAACTAATGAAGTATTGTGGTTTCTTAGCAAGCTGGAAAGCTTTGAGGCTAGCAGCTATGTGGTGTATAACATATGTGCATTTGACCATTACAGTTTAACATAATGCTCTGTAGCTGGGGACAGTGAACCCTTATGGGGACAGTGAACCCTTAAGGGGAAGTAATGATTGATGGGTGTACAAAGAGTGAACCCTCCTATAGAATTTGACCTCTGACCCAATGGTAGGGGGAGTAGAGGTTAGTGTGTATGAAGGGACTGTGCCCTTATATGGTTTTTAGCAGAGACCTAAACATGTCCTATATAAGCTGTGTTCGATGTACAGAGAGACAGAGTGGTCATCGGGCTGGGTCACTCTCCAAGCTGCTGCAGAGCTTGTAATTGATGCTGAATTCTTTGATGTAATAAACTTTTATAATCAAGAACAGTGTCAAGCGGATTTCTTCTCAACACATCACGCAGCATTACCGTTCGGACACCACACTAGTAAGCTAAATTCATAAATATACTGAAAAGGAGAATCATTTTCCTGTTACATACAGTAAATAAACCCATTAGCTAGTAGCTACATAATTGACATTTAAGGATAAATGTACAAGTGTCTTCAAATGGATTAGCTAGCGTCAGCATTTTTACCTTTAATCTCCAATAATTCTTTCAGTTTAGTTAAGAAAAGGTTTTGGCATATACCACCTGTCCTACTAACTGAAAAGATGCCCTATGATTTCAGTTGATTTTTGTTTGATTCCTGCTGTTAGTAAAGAGTTTAAATCAATATATTCACTAATGATAGCAATGGTAATATTCTACCATAAAAAAGGTGTCCAACGCAGGAACATCAGTTCAAGAAAACCACAGTTTGTCAGAAACCCTACCTATAATAAAAACACTACATTTTTGAAAAGAAGGGTGTTTTTGAACATTGTCCCGTAGCTTGTACATAGATTTAGTCACATTTTAACGGGTAAAGCTGTTTTACTATCCCAAACACACGCATTACATCAACCGCAGGCATTGTGGGACAGAAACGCATGTACAAGGACAGTTGTTCAGTAGCCTTTTATATAATATACATTTTTGTTGTTCAGTGGTTTCTGGCAGTGTCACCCACAGTATATATAACACTCTGAGCCTCTCCCCGTATCAAGCCAGCCATGTGCTGAAGTATTTTCCTCCGTTTTCTGTCCTGCGGTTTATGGGAAAGCTTGTATTTCCAGGAGATTTGTTAGAGGCTTTGAACAAACACTGGAAACACCTCAACTGGATTTGAAATTAAGCTGGGGCCTAATCAGAGAACGGTGGGCGAATGCACTCAATCAGCAGAAAGTTCCACCAACCAGAGGCAAAAATGGCTGGGGAGGAAGGAGAAGATGTTTAGGCGCCAAAAAGAATGCCAGATACTATCACAATTTTACAGAGTGATCCATTAACATTTTTGGTTTGCGGATTTTAGCCGCACTAATAAAAGCAAAAGATCACAAATTCTTGGCTTTTTTAAAACTTGTTTGTTCTTTAAACCATCACACAAAACCAGTAAGCACTGAAACGGAATGAATATGTGTTGTCGTCACTGCCACCGGTCTGGAAGTCACTCCGTTGGCTTTCCTGTGCTATTGCAGCCTCTGGCACTATTTGTTGTTTATATTCCCCCAAAATGTATTGACCATCTCTTAATGTCAACCCTGATGCCATTGTAAACAAATTGGATGAAGTATGATAATATGATTTAAAGGATTTGCTGCTATGGCAGTCCCTGTTTCAATCTCCTGCTAGAATGGTAGGAAAGAGTTCCTCTGAGTCTTCCAAAGTAAACAAGACAATTTAATGATCTTACCAGGTAATTTTTTGTGTGTGTACTGTGAAAGCAGCCCGGTTTTAAAGCAAATAAATGTCAATGCCTTGCTGGCTTGAAACCTCATCTTTTGAATGCTCTATTCTTACTTGTTTGAAAACGGAGGACTGGAGTTTCAGTCCAGCTCATATATCTACTTGAGTAGTATTCAGCTTTGTTATAAATTTTAGAAATGATGAACAGCATGTGTTTGGGATATATTTACCCAAATGTAGAAAAGAAGAATACAAAGAATACAAGACTATCATTTACCTTTACAGACAATTTTCTGGTCAAGTTAGTTTTCAATAAAACATTTCTTATTGAATTCTAAATTTGGTTTTGGAACCACGTTGAAACAGAACTGATAAGTGTTAATATTAAAAAATATTAATGGATAAGAGAAACAATCAAAGCTACATCATCATGGATATACATCAGACCGCTATGAAAAATCATGTTTTCAGACTCCTGAGCTCATCACATGTCTGTACATTTTATTTCATGCTAGTGGTGCCTGTGTTTTGGTTTGGCATTCTCTGTTGTTTTCCAGTTATTTTCGCCAGCACGGCAGCATTAATACTAGGTGATGGCTGCATCTTCCTTTTTGACTGGGTGTTGAGGAAAATATTCTGTGATTTAAAGCTCAAACTTTCCACCACACAGATACAGACAGCACCTTTTGTCTACTAACTTTAGTTTTCATTTCAGTATGTAGCTGTAGAACTGATTGAAATTTAATATGTCTGTTTTGTTGTTTTGTATCATTATTTTTTAAGTAATCCTCATCAGTTGTACTTCTCCAAATGTATGTTGAGGTGATTTTATTGGACATAATATTCACAGTTTGGGGAGCACAACACAACTAGATGGCTTAGTTTGGCCTCAGTGCTTGGGGACTGTCGGGAGTTCCAAAATGCTTGGTTGCGTGAGTCTCTTTAAGAGTTTCTACAGATGTGTGAGATATCTAATCCGCTGTTGGCTTTGGGCATCATGTCACTTACCTCCTATCAAAACACCCCGTGCACCTCAACACCATTCAGCCAACAGTCAAACCTGATCCAGACCAGAACAGAGCGCACCGAACTCCCTTGACCGTTTTCACACATTTTCATCCGGGCTGAGATCACTCTCAGTCTGTGCAGCTTTGCAGATGCTGAAGAAGCCGTGGGCAAGAACACTCCCTGTTGGTTTTTCTCATTGCTGCCAGGCTTCTGCTGAATGGAGGATGCAGACAGCCTTCTTCATTCTTAAATGAAATGTGTGAGAAGAAATTCCAAATCTCCACCTCTGCTACACAAAATACTAATAAAGTGCATTAAAATTCACTTAGTATGAATAAAAAACTTTGTCAACAAGTCAACTCTGTCAGTATATTTTCCATGTTTCAAAGAAGTTAGGAGTCATTGCTTGCAAGAACAAATAAAAGGAAAGAATAATGTTTTCAACAGATTTTCATGTGGACAGTTAAGAGTTGCAGATGTTCCGTCCCTCTCTTTTTTTCTCTTATTTTTCAATTCCAATTTTTTGTAGCCTTGAAATATGTTGGTGTACGCACGTGTGTGTGAGTGTAAGTGTGTGTGTGTGTGTGTAAGTGTTATTGTGGCTGGAAGCAGAGGGAGGATGATGGGAAATACAGCAGTGATGTGTCCACTTTCCTGTTCATCCTGATTCACAGATTTAACAGGTAATGCCCAACAGATCTTCATCCATTTCTTGAACATGCTCCTGAAGATTCAGATGGTAAGAAGTTACGTGGCTCACCATGTACCTTCAGGCAAAAATATAACAACCAGTGTTGAGCAGAGACTTTGGCAGCTGTTGCTCATTACCACTGAGGCCTCCAGAGTGACTGGTAACTGTTACTCGCTGGGTCTGCATTTTGTAAGACAACATTCTGCAGGGATGGAAGACTCTCTGTTTCATACCGAAGACAGCTTGAAGTATTTTCAGAATTCATAAAATCCAGACTCACTTTTTATTTGAAATAAATCATCGGCAAACACAACTTTAGTGTTTTCTCTTTGGAATTCTGATAAATGGAACACACATTTGATCGGAGCATTTCGTTAAGGATGAATTGCACCATACAAGGAAACAATTAATATTTGGAGATTTTGCTGTAACATTACAAGGACATGAAATATCTGAACAGGCTTTGGTTGGATTGTCATGAAACTTTGTACAGACAGTAATACTCATCTGGGGATGTATCCTGAGTACTTTAGTGATCCTCTGACTTTTCTTCTAGTGCCACCATGAGGTTAAACGTCTGGTTTTGAGTGAAATGAAGTATTAGATGGATTGCCATGACATTTGGTAAAGGTATCCTGACTTAAATTCTAGAACAATCATCAGACTGACTTTTAATTTGACTAATACTTCACTTTTTGTTAATTGAACTTTTGTTACCATACAAACTTGTCAAAAATTGTTAAAAACATTCACAAATGAATGTCCCTCAGAGTCTGGGCCTCTGGGATAGTTGCCAGCTTCACCCAGTTGGTAATCCAGCCTGGTCTAACTCCAGCATTACTGATTCTAAACGTCTGTGTTATAAGCTAAATTGGATGATTACATGGGACTTTTTGGGTTAAAATCTGAAAGTTTATTTAACCTTTTCTCAGTTCCTGAAAAGTCATCATAATTTTTTTTTCATTTGCAGAAATAGCTTGTCAACAAACTGTAACAGCTACCACATAGAGAGATTCTGTAATTAAAACCACAGAGGTATTTTAGGCAATAACTCTGACATGCAATACTGACAAGGAAGTAAAGTTGTCTTCATCTCTGCTCTCCAAAGTTGCAGCTATTAAAAAACCCATCTAGTTATTTTCATTCAAGCTCAAACATGCTCCTAATATAATGCCGTGTTAATCTACAGCCTCTACAGGACATAAAGACTAATGCATCTATACTGGGCGAGAGAAACATATATGTGCAGGAAAGGTGTTTCCAGAGAAGGGATTCCCTCCCTTATTAATGCTAACATGTGTTACTGTTTCACAACCTCTGGGATTACTGTCACAGATACCATGCACAGGTCACGGACAGTCAAATCCAAGATAGAGGAATGTGACTGCAGCCGTTTTTATTGCTCATTTCGTTGGATGCCTATGCTATGGGGATTTTACAGCCTCTTCTCAAAGGAAAAAAACCTTAAAATAAAATGTGTTGACAGTGCTCAAGAGTTGAGATTTTGCGTTGAGGAAGCAGGTCACTAGATAAAAAGCGCAGATCAGGACACGTGGAGTGATGTCATGTTTGAACTGCACTGTGACTTTGTAACATGTCTGCTCTCCTGCAGGTGCACGTGGTGGATGCCAGTGAAACTAAACAGAACTTTAAATTAAAGCCTAAATGTAATTATTGGTTTCTTTGCTTTTCATTTTCAGATGCTTATCTTGTGGTGTGCTTTTCTGCAAAAATTTCCATTTGCTTTTTCCCTCAGCTGCGCTCAACACATTTATTTTTGGCATCAGTTACAGATGCGGGCCCCCAGCTTTCTCTGATTGCTGGCTGTCAATCATCTTGTGAGTTTAACTGTTTGTCTACATGGGTATGTGGAGCCCCCACAACAAAGGCTGGTCTGCCTCTGCAGCTGAGACGCATGAGTAAACATGCTGGGAGTCAACCAAAAAAATGATTACTGTGTTGTTTGTTGATTACAGTGTACAGAGCTCTTAACATGGCCCACACATTTGTACATGTTTGATTACACTTCCTCTTCTTTATGTTTTCCCTTTTTAAACTTTGAACTTAACTTTAAAGTGTGAGTTTAAGAGTGTAAAAAATTATCCTAGTGCACATAAATATTACTGTAAAATAAAGTACATTTCCATTAACTCAAAACATTTTAATTTCCAACTTTGTCATCAAAGGAATAGTTAACAATATAGAAAATACACATTTTTGCTTACTTGCCGAGTCAAATGAGAAGATTGCACTCCTGTCTGTAAGGACTAAGCTGTGTGTCATTTTATTACTTATACATATATTACTCATACTCATATACAAAAAACGAGGTGTAAAAACCGCTAGATAGCTTATTCCTACTGATTACAGTCTTTATACTAAGCTAAGCTGTTGGCTGCGGCTTTATCAGACATGCATGAGAGTGGTATTGATCTTCTCATCTAACTCCCGGTGAGAAAGCAAACCCAATATCACAAATCACAAATTTGTGACGCGCTTTCTCAATCTGCACAGCATACAGCACCATCACTCCTTAGTTCCTCTATTCCTTTAAGACAAGGTCTGGCATCTGCTAACATGCTAACAGCACTTCTCATATTAATATTATTTTGAAGAAGTTACATGTTGTCATGTCATTACAAATACATCCACATCATTAACACAATCTGAGCAGAGTCCTTCAGAAGAAATCACTGCATTTAATCTCCACTGGTTCTGGACACTGTAGTGGAGGTATCAGAACATCACTCTTTTTTGCTGCCAGTGGAGCAAAATGGACCTCTACCAAAAAGGAAAATATAAAACTATATTATTCCAACCCACATGCCATACAGTACATTCATTGCAGGCCCACAATCCTTGAGTCAATTTGAGCAGCCCCAATCTGGTCTTAAATGAAGCTGTGTTAAATTCTCTAGCCTGAGTTCATAAATTCAAGTTGAAACTTGTGTCTGTGAATGGATGATGTAAATCTCCAATGCACGCCAATGTTTTCTGGTAGATAAAAAATTTTGAACTTTCTTATACAATTTCTGGCATTTTGTTTGTGAAACCATGCTTCAGTTAATTTCATTTTTTGCAAAATCTGGATGTGAACCAACTTCAAACTGTCATTAAGTGGAGAAATTTAGCAGAGTTTCAGGAGAAGGAACCCATACTCTCCTCTTTGCTCTCATATTCTGCCAAGACCAGGACAAAGCCTCGTTTTTAGTTTCAAAAATGAAAAAAAAGGTTTTGAAAGGTTGAAACTGTGTTTGAAAACTTGACATCTAACAAAAAAAGTTTTGCAAGATCGAAACTAACTTTTGAAGACATTGTGTTAAAAAAATTCAGAGATTAAAATTTGTCACTGTTTTCCTAGTGTATTAGTTTGTTTTTCGGGTTTGAAATCTTGTAAATGGTGATCTGAAAACTAGTGCACATATGTTGGCAAAAAAGGAAATGTTGAAACTTCAATTTCAGAAGGGTGGCTCTTATAGGGTATTCGTTTGTTTTCCAGATTTGAAACCTTGTAAATGGTGATGAAAACTTGTGTGCGTTTGTTGAGGAAAAATTATTTGAGGTTGGAAATCTTTATTACATCACATTACATTTGGACTTGTATTCTAGACTCTACTGTCAGGGTTGGTGTTCCTCTCTACGGAAGTCTTTAGTAAAAGGTGAAAGATTTGTACGTTATGAAGAGAAACACAAGTTTACATCACCCATCTTTTCGGAGATCTGCCCACACAGTTGCAAGCTTGCAACTCATGTGATTTCTGGCAGCATTGTTATGCAGCTCTGGTCTGAAATTCTAACACCTACTGTCCGAAAATCAAGCTCCTAAACGGAACGTCTGAAAAAAAGAAGGAAAAAAAGCCAGAATGCAGTCTATCCCCAGCAACCACTGCAGCTCGCCCTAGTTGGGGATTCTGGCAACAGGAAGTCAGGATCAGCTTTACCAGTCCAGCAGGTCACGTCAGCTGGAACTTTTGGCACTGGGATGCCGGTTCCCAGCTTTACCCCACTGCCCTTGCAGCAGCAAGATATTTCCATATCTCACTTCAGTATTCCCTCTCAAACCGTTCCAGTCGACAGGCAATAAATTCACGCCATCCACAGCTAATGCTCCCATTTGTCATCCTAACTCTTTCATCTCCTGTTCTTCAGCTCCTACTGGTCTACACAAAAAGATCATAGTCAGTAATAGATCTTGCTCTCCTTAACATGCCTTTTCACAACAATAACCTGCTAAAAGATTCCTAGAAGGGCACCACAACCTGAAAGGGAGAACACCCACCCGTTCCAGAGAGCTTACACCCACAGAGTTTGTGTACGCTTTCTCTCCGTTCACAATTTCCTGCCCTCGCCCCAACAACAACCTCTCTCCCTCCTAGGTGACCTCAGCTTCACCCTGTGCAATATTCCTCAAGGGTGAGCTTTTGTCTCTCACTTGCTATCAGTCACTTCTTTCATCCCATACCCTGGACAGTCAAGCTATTGTGGTGTCCGAACGATAATGCTGCGATGATGTGTTGAGAAGAAATCCGCTTGACACTGTTCTTGGTTATAAAAGTTTATTACATCAAAGAATTCAGCATCAATTACAAGCTCTGCAGCAGCTTGGAGAGTGACCCAGCCCGATGGCCACTCTGTCTCTCTGTACATCGAACACAGCTTATATAGGACATGTTTAGGTATCTGCTAATAACCATATAAGGGCACAGTCCCTTCATACACACTAATCTCTACTCCCCCTATCACTGGGTCAGAGGTCAAATTCCATAGTAGGGTTCACTCTTTGTACACCCATCAATCATTACTTCCCCTTAAGGGTTCACTGTGCCCAGCTACAGAGCATTATGTTAAACTGTAATGGTCAAATGCACATATGTTATACACCACACTATGCTGAACTCCATCTTTGGCTCAATCACCTTGCCAACCAGATCAGAATCAACTTCTTCTACAATGCACAACTGACTCGCCGACACGACATCCATCTGTACACCGACGCCACTCATTCTGTTGGATTTGGGGGTTTCTATAATGGAAGATGGTTCACCACAGAATGGTCCCTAGAGCTTGCAAGTGAATCTGAGGTTGCTTCCTCCACTCTCTTTAAAATCTACGCCATAATAGTCACACCCATTCTGTGGGGTTATGAATGGTCCCGCAAGTCCATCCTCATTCTCCCACAACCTCACAGGCATCAACAAAATCAACAAAGGTCGCTCTGACACCTCATCCATCATGCCGTTTATGTGCCACCTAAACTGGCACACTGTTACTAACCAACATGTTATTCATGAAGCTCATGTTCCCCGTCATTCCAACGCCATTGTTGACTCTCTTTCTCGTTCCTCATTACTCATTCTAGAAGTCTAAAAGTTCTAAAACCGGTTCCTCCATATTCTGTCATGATTCTCAACACAAATCCTGCCCTAATACCCCTCATCATCAACTCCCAGAATCCATCAACAGCATAGCACTCTCAACCCTTTCGTCTTCCAGGTCAGCTTGGAGGAGCTTGCACCACTGTCACAACTAGCACAACACAACTTTCCCGTTGTGTGATTTCATCATCATATCTTGTTTCATCAGCCATGCCCATTCCGTGATGACTATAAAAACTAACTACATCAAAGACTATGTTAGCGGCATTGGCTTCTTCTTCAAACTTCCAACCTGCTCCCCAGGACCGGCTTCTAACCAATCTTAGACAACTTTACTTCTTAGAAGTCTTCAGCGTCAAAAGCCAGTTCAAAACCCCCGCTGCTTCCTCTCATAGTAGACTTGCTGTCTGTCTGCATCCACACCATCCGTGTCAGATACAGCATTCCTTACTTTTCTCAAACCTTAGAAGCTATGTTGATGCTTGCTTTCTTTGGTTTCCTTAGATACTCCAAATTCACAGCATCTACCCTTCAGTTTGACCCAAGCCGTCACGACTGCATTTTGGACTTGGTCTCATTTCTCATACAACACCGTGGTATTCTGCTTAAAACGAACCACATCCAATCAATTGGCCAGCTTACACCTGTCTTTTACTTCAGAATCCAATCACCTCTGAACCCTTCCACGACCCTCGCAAACTATTTACAGTTCCGGACATCCCAGAGCACAACCATGATAGATCCTCTCTGAGTCCGCTCTAGTAGCCACTCTATTTTGGTTCCACCAGCACTTCCACCATGTAAATCTACTCTTTGTCAGGCATTTCTCCCGTCCATTAATCTGTCGTTTCTTCAGGCTCTTCAGACCGTAGCCTCCCGCAATGGCATTCCAGAGTACCTCAGGTTATGGGCCACTGGTCCTCCCAGGTATACCACCGCTACATTCGTTCAAATCTCAAGGACCGCAGATTAGCCTCTTCTCTCAAATAAGTGGAAGCTTTTGGGGGTTCGGTCATGCTCAGGTGCTACGGCAGATTCTCCTATCGAAGCTTCCCCACAATGCTTTCAAAATATATCTATCCAACAAAGGTAAGCTTTGCACATCTTTCCATTTTGTTCATCAATAAATCATATAAACTTATCTGTTGATGGTGTGGTTCTTGCAAGTGAAAAGGGCTTTAGAGACGTCACTGAGTTTGCAGATCTGCAGATTTTACATATCAGTGTCTTACTGCGCCAAATCAACTGCAGGCATTACTGGACCACACTTTTTCTTCAATACTTTTTCATCAAGGCTACCTACCTACTGCTGCACTGCAGAAGTCAGCTCTAATTTATTGTTCCAAAGAGGATCCTGGAAATGGCATAACAGTAATGGACAAAAGCAGACAGCTCATAGTTGCGTCCCTTTACAAGATTTTGTAAAAGCTGTCAAGTGGAAAGTTATTCAAGGATGTTGTGAGACACTCAGACAAAGTATAATAGCAGCTGTTAATGAGGTTTACTGTTATTTCATTTAAGAAACACTGGTAACTATACTAGGAGTTTGCTTACCTCCTGTGATCTATCCCCCAGACTGATCAGAGGTGAGAAGTCTAATTTTAAAAAGCCATGAGTCCCCACATTCTTTCAAAGAAATTAAAATGATTTTCCATTCTATGACAGGTTCATTACTATCCAAACGACTCTGGCATAATATTTGTCTAACACAAACCACCATAAATAACATAAGATGGCAGTGTTATGTCATCAAAAACTCCCTTATTCTCAGTCTGGTCTAGTGTAACTCAAATTGTTATGCAATGGCATTAAGAGAAAGGCTCTGCATTTCTAGCCAAATAAAGATTTCAACAGCACACTTGGTACTGTTTCTCCTCTCCAGGCCACACTGATCTCTGTTTAAGATAATTTGTGTTCTTCTTTAGAGCCCAGCCAAGACATTCTCTCATTTAATAAATGTCACACATCGAGTAATGGCAAATTTGAGGATGAAAAATACTTGACACCGGTATATTTTCTTAGCTGTCATGGGGAATTACAAAATACTTCTTTAGTTGAACTTTGTAAGTGTTAAATTAGCAAAGTTACACTAAATTGATATTAAATTATATTCTTTAAAGGACAGAGCTGGTGTTATTTTAAAGGCCAACAAGACAACAATGGTGACTTCCCCACCCTGCCTGTGGCTCCAAGCACATTTGTTCCTATACTAAAGACAAAAAGCTTTAAATATGGGATACAAATATAGTTCCAGTTTTAAAACAGTAATTAACAGTAAGAAATAATTTCATAAACAGCTTATCACTGTATTTTCTTTGCAAACTTTACTCAAACAGGAGAAATTAGTGCATTTTTGGGGACTATTTTCAGCAGCAGATTAATACATATTAGGTGCTAAACTGAATATTTACATTTATATGGGATTGTGTCCAGATAAACTACTGTGCGTGTGTTTAATGTAATGGACAACTACTGAAGTGTATGGCACAGAGGAATGAAATATACTTGTTTGTAGCATCAAGTTGGTTTTGGTCTTTGGTCCACAATGACAAAAATATAGAAAATCCCTAGCCTTTATCAGGAAGTACTTACTTCTCTGGTCAGTAATATGTATTCAAACACTAATGCAAAGAGCACAGCAGCACACGTCGTGCACTTCCATTTGGAGAAATTCTCCAGGCATTAATTACTCCATAAATCTACATTGTGGCTGCTCTGCCTTGAAGATTCATGACTGGACTTAGCGTTTTGTTTTTCTTCAGCATAGTTATGGATTGATTAATGTCTTAACCACAGACTTTAAAGGGAAATACCGCTGAATGTCAAGTTTAAATTTTAGCAGGAAGTACCAGGACAAAGGATTATTTATATATTTTATAACTGTATAAATACAATGTCAGAATAAACTCAGACCGTAGTCTACTGAACTGTTAACCACTTACAGTCTTATATCTTTATATATATATATATACATATATATACATATATATATAAAGATATAAATGTTTTTCACATGATACATGCAAACACATATGAGAGAAATTATTTATTACCTGATTTGTCTTTTTTTTGTCCATTTAGAGATAAAATAGTATGCCACTAAAGTATTGTTGTATTTTCTTGGTTTCACAGCTTTGGTATTTGAAATAAAGACAAAAACAACTAGGGACTGGGTGCTAATTACATCTGGATCAGTGTGGGAATAATAAAGAATGATTTACATATGGAGAGCATTTTGAGATTTTGAAAGCTATCCAAATATGAACTTTCCAGGAACAGAATTAAAATACTGACAAAGTTTACACATGAGCATGGTGGGGAGGCCCATGTTTACATCCAGACAGTTTATTTATAAAATAATGAATTCTGTGAGGTAATGCCACAGTCTACTATATAGAAAAGCTTGTTTCAGTGCACATTGTGTGATTCTAGTAAGATGAGCTGAACTACAGATTAGTATCTGTAGTAATCTTGTCCTCTATGCCAACACCAACAGATTGTCACAGCTGAGTAACGTACGTATCTTATGTCTGTATAGACAAATTCTGAGATTATTGAATGGCTCCAAATCACAACAGATGTAGTGCAATACTAAGTTATGTAGCCAACACTTCAAATGAACTTGTGCTTTGGTTAGGTTACCAAACCTCATAGTTCAAAAAAAGGCTTCATATGCTGTTCATGTTGTGTTAAAAGGATTGTTCTGCATCTGTTCCCATGTTCCATGGACCTCCATGGCTATTATTTCAGCATGACAATGGACAGAATTATGTGAGGCTGTGTACCTACCTGCCCTTCCTGAACGGTATTTACTGAATGGACAAGCTGATATGGACCTCCGTCCAGATGGTTTTTAAACAGTCACATCTGGGTGGTTAATAATACAACATAGACTACATCCTTACAGCTGTAGCAAACAGAGGAAGGGAGACATGCAACATCAATTATAGTAGCATTTGTACAGTAGATGGATGAAACTGATTACACACATGTACAGTTATAATATTGTATTGCCAGTTAATAAATTAAAGACCCATGGTGTTGTGAAAACTGTGGAATAATGAACACATTTCTCTTGTACTCTTGACTGAACAACACATACTCATACTCATATTTACTTAGCTCCAACAAAAAAAGAGCAATTGTTAAATCAGTCTGCTCACCATTTTGCCCATTAAGCAGTTGTTCATTTTTAAAATATAAACTTCACTCTTGTTGTTGCAATTAGTGGCAGGCTATACTGTTTATGCTTCAGCGTTCATCAGCTCAAAGTATTTGTGTATTTGCAGTCTCTATATAATAACTACTGACAATCACAATGTCATCTAGCTGAAGCAAAAAATTGGGGGATTGCAGGGTTTGTGTTTCCTCCTTCAACAACAACCTGCTTTGAATTTATAACTGAGGATAGGCTCACATGAGGCTCAGACACATAGGCAGAGCTGTAATGTGGAGTCCACTACAATAATTTCATATATTGCATCTGCTGTGAAACCTGCAAGGGGTTGATTTATGATGAACATGTCGTGGATTAATGCAAGATGCCCTTTTGCTCTCTCTGTCTCACTGACAAACATGTAAACAGCCATGGATCACATCAGAAAGCCACCAAACAGCATGCAGTTAAGGACATACTGGCAGCTGAAACAACAAGATTCAGGCGTTTCGGCAAGTCATAAGACTGTATGTGCAGTTAAATCGTTTTACACTGTTGACATCTCCTTCATCCGGCTCGTAGATGAGAAGAGTCCTGACCATAAAGATTAAAAGATGAGAGATGGGGAGATCTCAGAGCCCACCAAAGAGGATGAATTGGAACCATGTTTTTCCTTCTCACGTTATCACAGCCAACTTTTGGTGACAGCGGTATTGCATTATATGCCAATATAAAATTACAGAAGTGCTGATAGAAATCACACGACGGGTTAGAGGTCTGGCATGTTTGTGAAGATGCGCTCATGGTGGTACTCTGACGTTTTCTTTCCCATGATGTGGCAACCGCCTGGCTGTGTAAATTGTTCTTGTAGTAATGTGGTATAAAGAGCATTGAAATGAGTTAAGCTATCAGAAAATGTACTAATTATCATTTCACTAACAAAGACCACACCTACGAACGTAGAAGGTTGACAATGGTTTATTGCTTGTAATGGAGCCGAGATAGATTGCATGAAAAGAACGGATCGAGTGCCCGGAGGGTGGGCTGAGAGATGTAGGGATGGGGAGAGGGTCGAGGAATGAGGGGTAGGGGTCGAGGTGTGATGGATGAAGAGTTGAGAGGAAGACAGGTGGGTGATGAAGGGGAGGAGTCTGATCCGCGCCGATGGAATGCGTGAATGAAGAGCAGACCGGTGTCTACTGGCGAGAATGTGTGCGGGAACCGGTGGAGTCGAGACTCGAGGTGGGGGAGCCGTCTCTTAGTCCGCAGACGTGTGGAAACCCCCTGTATGCAGACAAAGAGAGGGAAGGAAGCAGTGGGAGAGAGAGAGAAAAAGAAAGGGATTTGGGTGGGAGGGATGAGAAAGCCGAGACGAAGGGAGGTGAACGGAAAAGGTGTGCTTAAGTACTAGGTGTGCGGAAATTGTTTGAGGCGTGGCCTTAGTTCCCGAATCTAGTTTATAAAACTTCATATAAGGTTAGCAGATGTATTTCACTCCCACTAAAACTTTCTTGTTTCTGGGGCTACTACCATCCTAGCCATCCACCTAATACAGGCCTAAAGCCTTAAGTTTCTCAAGACCCAAGACAGTCATCAACATAACTAGTCATACTCAGATGAGTTATGATCTGTGGAGATTTAAACATCATAAAATTAAAATGGGCTGCAGCACACAAATACATTTTCACATAATGATTGTTACAAAATATTTACACACAGTAATTTTCCAGGTGGCTGAACCAATTGACAAAACTAAAGTTAGCTTGCTAAAATTTGATCCGTTTCATTTGAAGAGAAGTGGTAGCTATTATGTTTGGTTGAAATATCTAATATCTGACTGTACAAAAATAAACTGGTAAGATTTTAAATTACATTTCACAACATGCCTCAAATTACAAAACATTACATCATTTACATTTTGCCAAACGACCAAATAACACTAGCTAGGTTAGCATAAAACAATATGTCCTACTCAGTCTAAACTGCATAGGCTAAATACTAACTCTCATATTTCTCTATTTATGCACTTAGAAACAAAACAAAGTACTAACTACTTTTAAAAAGGATTAGCAGTTGTTTAATATCATACAACTTTTTGGAAGTTAAGTATTAATATGATAGCAATCAACACACATTACATGCTAAGACATTTAAGAAGTTTTAATGGTTCAACCCGATTTAACAATTAGTTATAGTGGCCATGAGTCAGGTTTCTTAAGGTTCTACATTCTACATGTCAAATAGAGGAAAAAATTATGTTGGGCAAAAAAGCTTAGTGTGTTAACTGGCAAACCATAAGAGGATTGGAGTGTTTTGACACACAGTATTAAACACATTAAACCAAGTCCTGCCAGTGTGTTTGATTATTTTTTTAATATAGAAAATGTTTTACGTCTTTAAAAAATATCTCATGTTATTCAAAATGCAGAGCAGAAAATGTTACTAAAGTTGTGACTGTTCAAACAAGAAACAAACACAGCTTGTTCCTTTGACCAAGCAATCACTCACTGCTCGGCTGTCAACAGCTGTGAATATCTTAGGATAAATTGGGGTGAAATTGCAGCATTTGATCTGACAATTACTGTGTCATCTTCCTTCAAAGACTCTCCTCAAGTGACTCTTTTCAATGCGACCCAAATGGCCCAGTTACACAATAAAAGCTTTGCAAGTGTTTCACATCTGGTCTGCAAAATGGCATCTTACCAGTGGGAGTCCTGCAGTGTGACTGCAAGGTATGAGGAGAATTTAAACTCTTCTGACTGTCATTTAAAGTTAAAGTTTCCAAAATCGCTTTGCTGAAGGTTAAAGGCTATATTCGATATTAAAATCAAAAGACAGACTTCAATTCAATGATGACATTTTAAGGATCTGAAGGCACGCATATAAGTGCTCATAATGATTTATTTGATCTGCTGTCAAAAACTCTCTTGTTCCGTTTGCGTGTCACTATTTAAATGGATGGAAGATGGAGAGCTACTTTATACTCCCACTGTGATCAAACACTATGGTTTTGAGTGCCAGCTCAGCTGCAGCTTAGAAATCAAACTTAACAATATCTCAGATTACAACATGACAGCAGTACCATCTGCTGAGACATTGCACTTAATCCGTTCTTTTTGCTTTTATTCCCAAAGCAGATTTTTACCTTGCTGTGTAACCAGATGTGACAAATTATAACAAATACTTACTTAAGAGTAGCACATGTTTGTCCCTATAGGAAACCAGCTTTCAGTATATTAAATTTTAATAAACAAGGTCTTCCCATGTCACTCTCCTCAGCTGCTAGTAAAAAAAACTTCTCCCACGGGTTCAATGTGTGATAGTATTTATTACAACCACAGCAATATAAGCAATAACAATATACTTTATTTTTGAAAGGCTTGCTAGCTGCAGAGACAACTATATATCTCACCATTGTGAAACAGTAATTGATTGTATTTGAATAGCACAAGACCTTGCGGGCACATGCCACAAAGAAAAATCACCACAACATAGCTTATTTTCTATAGCAAGTTATAAATCCTCTCTTTGTCGTACAAAGATATTTCTGGAGACCTTGAGAAACATTTGCCAATAATTTGAGAACAATCTACATGCAGTTACAGTAATATCTGTGGGTATCCGCCCCTACAATCACTACATTTCTCCATTGTGTTAGTATACACAGTAACAAAATGTCTCATCATTTAAAGAAGGCAAGGAAATGGAAATCTGAAAGTCAGCAATGAATCTTAAATATTTACATACAAGCCCCTGAGTGATTAAATGAACATGGGGTGTTTCACTCAACATCAGAAATGTTTGAGCATTTGCATTAACAGATTTTTTTGATTACTTGCGGTCAGCCTCATTTGGCTAACATGTTTGGCTAACAAACAGTTGCCTATTTATACATGGCAAATTTAGCATTCATTTGGGGTGTGTTTCAATATACACTCTCTTTTTAGTGCTCTCAACTGAAATATCTGGTTCTTTAGCCATTAAATGCTACACTATGTTCACCAGGTAGTTGCTAAGTTTGTCCGCTTTGGTGGGCAGGGAGCGTACAGTGTACAACTTTTTGGCTGCCTGCTTTGGCTGGAAACAATGTTGATGAGAGCAGTGCGAGTGAATCAAAACGGTGATCTGAAAACGGGGATTAAAAAACCCTCTGTAGAGCTGAGGGTTACTATAGAAATACTATTCGTCTCAAAGAGTAAAGTCACTTTTCTTGTTACATATAGTCATTGATCCATTGTTAATTCAAACAAAACCATTCCTCATACATAAATTTGAAAAGTGAATTTTGAATGCAGAGGTTAAATCACGCTACTTGTAATTGTGACAATTATCACTATTACCAATCTCAGATAAAAATAGGTGTTGATGTAAGTGTATAGAGCAGTCATTGTTCTATAAAACACCCAATTATCTTTAAATAGAGCTAAATTTAGACTTTGAGGTTTGCCTTGGCATCAGCAAATGACCCCATATAAAACATTTGATTGTGACTGGTAAACTCCAGGAGTTGCATGATTCTGAGAAAGTGAGCTCAACATTATGTGGGTAGGTGCTGCCTATATGAAGCAGATAAAAGAGCAGCTGAACCTGCCGTGTACTGAGAAAAACAGAATATCTCACTCGACAAGCCAAACCTCATGTATGGCCCAGATCCACTGACTCCAGTGTGACGCCGTCTTTCTTAGATATCAAGGATCATCTTACGTGTCCTCGCTCCAAACCACAATCCTGATGAATGAACACACAAAAACTGATCCAAGACCAGTCTAAAGGAACAACTTCTCTCCATTCAATGAATTAACAGAACATAAAGAATTTTACTCTGCATTTGAGTGACTGCAGGCCACATGGGATCTGGTCCCATGAGCATCTGCAACAGTTAACAAAATTGCTGGGCAGACAGAAACAGAGAGGCATACATGGTGCAAATTTCAGGGTTTGTCTTCGCTCCGATGATGAGGAATTCACTAAAACCCCTTCCAGTGCCACAACTGAGAGCTGGATGGCCACAGATCTCTTTTGGTTTGGTTGCTTGTATGGATTGATGTCCCCTATATAGAAGCCAGTAAAGATGGAATACAGAGAGTAGGGGTTTCCCTTTAGCTATTATTATAGTGTTTGGTAAATAGTGGGCGTTTAACAGAATGCTGTAGCACTGGTGTTTGGTTGCTGGTATCATAAGTCACTGAGAAGGTATTGTGGCTATATAATTGTTTCATGTAATTAAACAGTGACACACTCATGGGAATGGTAGACAGATGACCACTGACATTGCTCAATGAATTCCCTTTTATAAGTATTTTTGGCTATATTTTGGAAGGACATTACAATACCAATTCTCTCACTCTCTGGGGGAAAAGGCAACGACAAAGAGTGTAACTAGACCTCTGGAAAATGTTATAACATCAAACATTCGATTGTTTAATCACAGTCTAACAGCTTAGTTGTCCCTTTCCTCAGCCTCAGGATTTGCTTACCGGGGAATAATTAGATGGTTTTCTTCTTGTTTACCACCCAAGAGCAGTGAACAGACTTCAAAAACACACACACACACACACACACACTATCATGGCGGTATTAGAACTAAACACAATGAATTGACCACTGTAGTTATGTCCAGTCATTAAAGAGAGGGTAGGCAATTTATTTCAAAAGCATTTTTGTTATATTTGTTGAAATTGTCTTTACATCCTGACAGCAAGCAATTAATAAAATGCTCAAACATGAAAAAAAAATCTGTTATCTGTCACTGTCATAGGCGCATGAAAATGTGTTTTGGGGGATGGCTTTGGAGGGAGGCCTAAAGGGAGAGGGTGGGATATTTTACTTTGGATACTTTCAAAATCTAGCTGTCTCTTGCTACTTCTCCAACATTGCCTAACCCAGCTTTGACTAACTCAAGTAACCAATTTCCATTCATGTTCAGGCATGCTATCTTGCAACTTGATGGCATGCTGGTTTCTGGTATACCTCTTACTCAAAAAGCAGGCCAATTAAGAGTCATTACAGCTTGTGCGACTACTCATGGGACAGTTTTGGGGGTTTTGCTCTAGGTTTAGTCACAATGAGCTTGCAGGTATGTTTGGAAGAAGGAGTCAAGGATTCCACTCTCATCAGGTAGATTTAATAAATAAGATTGTATACTGACCTTTAGGTTTTGAGTTTGAAAAGTATATTATATAAAAATAAGTATAACACATGGGATTCCAGGAAAAGATGACAAAATGTCCCAGAAAGTGAGGACATTTCACTGGAATGTCCTTAGAAATATTAATACACATTTGTGGAAGTACACATGCAGTAAATAAGGGAACGCCTGTGGTTGTATGTGCGTTCATGTGTTTGTGTGTACACACATCTGTAAGTGTGGGTATGAAGTGCTGTTTGTGTATGCTGTAGCATCCAGATGCCCCAGATGTGTTTCAGGGGCACAGACCTTCATGTGGCCTGTGGTTTTGGGGCTGTAAGGATGAAGATGAGAGAGGCTCTCATCAGTTCAAATGTCTTTACACAACACAGAGAGCAGTACCCTACAGCTCCCTAATAGAACAAACTAGAGGATTAGGAAAATGGTTGATAAAAGACCTCAAATCACAGAGAACAAATGATAAAAGGCTAATTATCCCAAAAGAGATTTAAAATGTTCTGATAGAAAACAATGAATGACTGTCTGGCAGCAACGTGAGATCAAAAGACTGTGTAACTGGAACATTTTGCACATAAACATAGTTCAAAATTCTCCCCGCCAGGGGTCCAAGTAATGGTGAAAATGATTCATCTAAATGCCAGGTGATCACATCTGGAAGCAAGTCTGCTCCAGAACAACAGTCTTTCAGAATTAACCCGCAATCATCATTTAGTATCTAATGGTTTCATAATGCATAAAGAATCCACAAGGGTTTGTGTGAACTTTGTTTCAGGAGTTAGCTTCAAAAGAGTCAAAAGCGTCCCCTGGTGTTTCAGTGATCTATCTCTTTGATAGCCATCCTGACCCAGATAGCAGGTGGGGGTCAATGCACAGTGGAAGAAGGTTTAATGAATAACACCTTTGTCTGAAAAGCCTTGATATTGCTTTCTTTAATTCTAAAATATGCGAAAGATTAACATAAAATCAAATTAGATTAAAACACGTTGTCCATTTTTATCTCAAAAGTGGCATTGATTAAAGTCACCTGACGAGAATTTAGTTGCATTTCATTGTAGTTTTTACGAGGGACATTTAAAGTGGCGGTGCAACACAGCAGTTGGTAGAGGAGTCCTAAATGCACGTAATTTTATTGTTTGCAATAAAATGCAGTCAAGTTAAATTCAAATAAAACCAAATGACAACTGCTCAGTTACTGTTGAAGTGTTTACAACCCAGTGTTTCCAGTAATTCTCTGGTATTAAAAGGAATAAATGTGTAAAGACTTAAAGAATTTAAAATGGCTGCTCCCACTTATCTCCATTGTTATGCTTCAATTTTCTAGTACAATAAGTCATAACTTGAGGCAGCTTTAAAGACAGTAACACAACTATAGTTGTTCTTGTGTGATTCGAAAATATAGTCAACCATGTGTGGGACAAGACCAAATAGTTGTTTCTCAGTCGGAGGAATGGGTTCTGGTTATTTTCATCTCCAAAGACTTGGTTGGTTAGATTTGCATTGCATCTGCTTTAGAGAGGTCTCAATTTCTCTGTAACCATGCCTTTGTGTCATTCCACTCAAGTGATCAAATTTTAAATACTTTAGGATTTTTGCAACAAGGGTGATTATTATTTACACTACACTCCAGCAATTTAGTACTGCTTTTCCATGAACCAACTATTCCAACTATTTTACTATAAAATAACAGAGTAATTTTGATGGTACACTTACTTGTAATAGGGTCACCTCTTTCATTCCCACTTCACACTCTAAATGCATTTTCTTTTAAAACTAGCAGTTGAGTGGGTACGATCGACGCTTTAAGGCACTATGCCACACACCACCAAAGGGGCCTTTAACAGCTATAAGAAGAAGCTAGCTTGGCATTCTCAGTACGGACATCATGGCAGAGGTCAAAGACGACGATGACGGCAGAAGCTAAAACGAAAAAAAGAGAGAGTGACCGACTCAGACTGGCTTTTTAGTGGTAGGCGAGAGATTTGTGAAATAAAAGGCTGCAAGACTGGCCTTCTTGCTGTTGGACTAGTAAGTAATATTAGCCAGCTTGCTATGCCTTGTGGTGTTGCACTTGCTAGATGTTTGGCAATGATAGCTAAGTAGTTTTTGATCATAAGTCAGCCCATTTTGATGGAGGTTTAGACACTAGCATGTTATTGCAGGGAAGCAGAATATTGTCTCGGGGTTTATGGTTTTTTTGATTTCTTACATCCACTTCCCACTCGTCTTACAGTATTTCCCATAATGCAGCTTTTTGGTGTCTTTCACTAGAGAGCCCAGCCACTTTGTTCAAATCCAACAAATCTTTTCTTGAAAATATCGTTGGTTGTTTTAGTCAAAACGAAAGATATTTTAGTATGGTTTTTGCCAGTGAAATTTTATTAAAGATTCTCTTGAAATACAGAAATAGAATATACATCAACGTGTATGATTTCTGGCAGTACACTTCCTCTTGTATGTTTTTATTCTGTAATAAAATGTCATACATGGTTAAATGAAGTTAACCAGACAGACATTCAGTTGAAAAGAATCAAATGTTTTCAAAGGTGGTGTTAAATCTGGGATCTGAGTTTTCTCCCTTCATATATCCATCTACACACTTACTTGCCTGGCCACCTGCCTGTCTTTCCTTATGACATCATCCCTCACCACTCTGGATCCTATTACGAGGTCCCAGCCATCTCCTCCTCCCCCGAAGAGTCTGCAGTGTCTCTCCATCTCTCTGCACCCATCTGATACTGCCACCATATTGTTTAGTTAGTCAACAGGCAACATCTCTCTCCAGGCTATTACTTCGACCCATGACCCCTTAAAAGGTTTAAGAAGTAAAGAATAACAAATAAAAGGCATGTAAAGTAGTGCATTATTCACTGTGGTGTCCTGCTCTGCTTCTTGGTGTTAGTGTAAACCTACACATGGGACGGAGTCAGATGAAGTCATTGCTCATGGCTCCACTCTACAGACTGTGGCCATAAAAATTGGCCATTTAAATCACTGAGTAGAGACTGAATGTTTTACTAATAACATTGTGTCTTTATTTTAATAAATTAAATTATATATATATGTTAATCAGAAATTTTAAATGTAGACATCATGTTGAGAAACTACACTTGCACTGCTGCATTGACCCCAAATGTAATGTACATAGTTTTTCAGATTCCATCTTCAGCTCCTGCTCTCCATCCACCCTCAGAATATACTCAACATCTGTGTGTTATCCATAAAATGCCTCTGAGCTGTTCCTCTGTCTCTCTTGACTAAAAGCTTTGGTGAGTTTATTGACATCCTGCCTTAAGAGAGAATAAAGGGCTCAGCAGCTACAGTCTCTGCATGGAGGCAGGCAGACTGCAGACAGCCTCTGGTCACAGCTTACAAGTAATCCTCCACAGCTGAAATTATGGTGAACACACATTCTGACTGAATGATGCTGATTGCTCTTCTGTTTGCAAAACTGCAACAAATTGCTGACTTCAGACGTGGCTTTGTCGAAGACTTTGTAATGTAAGAATGCAAGACAAAGCACACGTCCAACTGGAAACTAGAGTTCCAGGTCTTGTGGTTTTTATCAGTTTTGGAGATGCTGATAACAGGAAATTCATGGACAATAAATTTCACACCAATAAAAATAAAAATAAAAAGCAGGGAATCCAAGATGTTGATTTAATTTTTTTTTTATAAGAAACCCAGGTATGATGGCTACGTTATATATGTCAGATAATCAGTAATGCAGATGACCACTAAACCTACAGAGTTGTAGGTCATGTAGACACCTGATCAAAGGGAAACTATCACAGCACTATCAGTGCCACGTAGTCCCTACCACACTATATTAAATACCATTTTGTTTTTCAATTGTGCAATCTCACATGCAAATGCCCAAAGTACTTATTGACGAATGATGGACAGTAATGGACAAGTGCCCTCCTGCAGCCATAGATCCACTGACCATCAGATCATGGCTACGTTTAAAATGTACCACACTATTCCAAACTAAATCTACAAGTGGATGAGTAGAGGCCCTGTTATGTTGTAAATAAAGTAGTTTAGCTGCATTCAGACAGAAAAAATTAAATTTTTACTTTTCATTTTTAACTTTCGACCCCTCTCTTTTTCCGCATTAGTCCCATTTCACCTGGAATGTCATAACGCCTAGCGAAGCGATTCTCTTGTGTCCCATAGAAAATTAACACAGCAGCACTGCATCTGATGGAAGACTGAAGCTGCTGGTCAGTGCTGCTAATGTGCTGCTCTGCTGCCTGCAGACACTATGTTGCACTTTTTACTGATTTACAGAATGGGGCTCCAGGATTTGGTGAAGATTTTTGTGAATCTTCATAGGGTTACTAATACAGTAAAATTATTAGGATTATACAATGGTAGGCTTTTTTTTAAGTTGCAGAAGCGGGGCAGTGGTTGAAGGGTCTTTGGTCAGTCATGATGACTGACCATGATCCCTAACCCATCTGGGACAAAGATTTAGGGTCTGTGTCGACCTGGTGCAACCCAGTGGGGTTGTTCCATTTAGGATGGCTAGAGCCAAATGAGCTTGTTTTGATCAGATCCATTTGAGGCGACATCATTACCCTCTGGATGGTGATTATTTCTACATATGCAATCACTGGCGTCTGCACACAAAAACATTAGTCTCACACCCCCATTCACAGGGTTTTTAGCAGCAGGTTTTTAGTTTCATCACCGCTACAAAGAACACCACAACTGAGAAAAATAAAAGAGTTCATTTTGTTTAATTTCAATTAGCTTTATTGGCATGAATGTTTAGGTAACCAATGTTGCCAAAGTTTAATAGTTTAAGATGATTAGAGGAGACAACTTGATCAGAGCAATACTGGGTAACTCAACCTCAAGAGCACAAACTTGCAACCCATGATGATGTAATGTACATTTTAATGTATGTGTGGGTGCTTGTGCGTGAATCACCACCTGCAGCACACACACCTCTGAACCTTCTCTCCAACAGTCAATAAAAAATGGCCCAGCCTGAGAACCAGGCATCCTTCTGCAACAAACGTGGGAAGAGGAGGAAGTGCTGAGTCGGCACACACTGTTGTATTGTTTTAGTGGAGAAATGTGATGACCGGAGAGATTTGTCGTGCTGAACCGGAGTTTGAGGGCCTGTTTTTAATGAGCGGAAAATGAAGCCTGGGAGCTGAATTTGCATGAAAGTCTTGGAAACTAATCATGAATTGGGTGGGCGCTGGAAAAGACAGAATCCCTGTGCTGTCCATAGAGTCGGCAGAGGGTCAAATTCCCAAGATCCGCTTCTTTCAACACATGAATAAAGAAAGAAATGGTGACATGTCTTCATTTGGTGATGCTAATTCATCACTTTTTTTAGACACACACTACTTTAGTAAACCTCCTTCAGGCTATTTTATCATCTGCACTACTGCTATCAGCACCTTCCTTTCAGGTTTGTTCACCATGTGTTAAATTAAATATGAGGTCACTCTTTAGGCAGACGCATTGTGTCAGAAGCAAAGATTGTTAATGGGGTAGACTTTGTCGAGTTGAGCTGATGTCATGATTTCACATTTTTTCCCCTGTTGCTTTTTGCAAGTAACAGAAAAAGGCTGTTAATCTCATTATCACATTAGGATCATCAAGCCACATTTGGAGATAAGCAGCAGCTATTACTCACAGCAAATGAAAACCAGAAACAGTCTGGGATCAAAGCTATAACAAGCCCATAAAGATCTACTTATTCTACAATATTCTTTTTATGGTGAATTTTCTTTACTGATTTATTTTATTTACAATGCATACTAACTTAAATAGTAAACCAAGTGCTGTGATAATAGGCTTGGTGAAACGACACTCCGAATTCTTTAAAGGGGCATTATGTAGTTTTCAGCGGCCACTAGCGGTGCGGTTCTAAGATTGCAACCAGGTGTGTGCTCGTACGCGTGCTCGCTTGAACTCGTGAGCGAGCATAATCCGAAACACAACCACTTTCATACAGAAATACAACAATAAACGCAGGAACACCAGCATGCAGGCTTTTCCCCAGACATGTTCAGGCTCTATTATTTCAACAATCCCGTCTCAGAGGCAGATCAGCACCGGCTTCATTCAGCACAGCGAGCAGCATATCTGCACAATACTCCCGAAAAAGTTCCAGCGGCTATCGACAGGCAGGGAGAACCGATAGAGCTGGAAACTCAGGTATAAACTCCCACTGCAACCTTATAGTAATTGTTTTATCAACTAGGTTTAACTAATCCATGCTTGTGACATAATAACGTTACATTTACTGCATTTAGCCGACATGCTACATCGTTAGCTCGCCTTCTGCTTTTCAGTAACCATCTTTACTATCTGTGAATCTGTCACCGGAGGCTCAGCAACATCAGCACAGCTACATGTATTGGATGATAATGAAACGGGTAGTGAGCTGGAATGGATATTATAATGAGTTTGTGTCACACATTATAACAGTAACTTTACTGTAACTAGTGATAGTGGATGGCTCTTCCTTTGTGTTGTTGTCACCGTTTTGTTGCAGTGTTTTATGTTATGAGGGTAACGTTAGTTACAACAACAGAGAGGTGGAGAAGCTGTGTACCTGAGTATTGGTAAAACCACAATAAACCTAAACTGAAAGTCACGAAGGAAACAGCGAGCTAATGTAGCGTTAGCTGGCTGCTCCTGGCTGCATCACTATTCTAAAGTTAGCATACAAATCGCTCCACATTTGCTTTTTGCGTTAAAACCTTTCTTGCAGGCTAAATCAACAGTGGTACACAGGATAGTAACATGGGTTGCGTTAGTTGGTGAAGTAATGTGGAAAGTGATATAACTTTGCACTAGATAACATTAGCAACTGATCGGCGTTAGCCGGCGAGTTAATGCTCACTTTGTTCTTACTCGACATCATCGGAACCTGTCGGAGTCTGATGGGCTTCAGCACATAAAACTTTACTGTTGTTTTGTATCCTTACGTGGAGCCTGTGTTTTGCTGTGAGCCTGTTGTTTTATGGTGTTAGTGGACTGCATGTCATTAGCTGCCGTGTTGTCGCTGACGCCAGAGAGAGGCTCGGGAGTGCGCACAGGGCTGAATCCGACCTGGAGTCCTCACATTAAAAACAGAATAGTGGCTGATGCAAGCAACAGAGAAAACAGAGGTGTGCTTCATTTCTAAGTGAGTTTTGAGCACACTGACAATAAAGCAATGACAATTTGATTAATTTCATTGAAAAACTTAGTACTTAACTCACTTTAACTGGTCTGGAAAGTGAATTGTGGAAAATACAAGGACTGTTTCAAGATCTTGAGGTTTGGAAATTGCACAGCTACTTTGGAAAGTGTATCAAAAATACTGTTATTCTTCACAACATGCAGCACATGCGACATTTTATATTGTTTTACATCAGTTGTCATTTAAAATAGTCCGATATTTCCTGTTGTGGAGAAGAATCGGTTTAGTCGACCGTACTACCCTACCAGTTACTATTAACATGCTCTGAAAAGGATTAAGTAAATCAGTAAATCCACACACATGCTATGGTTCAAGCAATCTGTTTGTGTCTGACGTTGCCGAGCTGTTTCGTCTCAGTCCGGCCTCTATAAGAAGGTGTGCAATGCTTAGAAAACACTGAATACCACTCTGGAGAAGAACTGACAGAATGCTCTTTTAAATATAGGTCACTTTTTGGTCTTAGTTTCTTCATGCTTTTTAATTTTGCCGATGATTTCATGAGGTGATTTTGTTCCACAGACTTGGTTGATTGTTTTGTCACCTTTCGTCCCAGAAGACATGTTAAATTGTCTGCAGTAAGAATGGCCACATTGTTTCACTCGACACTGCAACACTTTAATATGAAGAAGAATGTTGCCTTGGCTTTTCTGGGGAAAGAAAGTTCTCAGTTTTACAATCTGCAGCAAGATGACATTAAACATGTCGTTACCTATTTGAATTCCAAAGCCTTATTATCACTGTCCTGTTGAGCAGCTTTGAGAGTCATTATAATTTTATGGTTAATGTTACTACTTTGTTGAGCCCATCAACGTTCATCCAGGAGTAACACATTCCTGTGCTTTGATTGAAAAAAGGCTCAGTTAATGTAATTTGCCAGTACATGTGGTGAAATATGTTAAAACGCATGCAAATCTTAACAGAAACATGAGGTAAGACTATTGTTGAAGCTGCAGTCAAGTCAAGACCACAGTGAAGGAGAATCAAAATATTTTTCTATGAAATTAAGTAATACGTGCTTGGGGAAAGGCCTGCTCTCTGTCTGCAGCAGGTATTTCAATCTGTTGTTTAAACCTTTACACAATAATGACATCAGCACCGACGTGTGCTATTACTCTTCAGCGTAGTGACAGGGATGGCAGAAATTTAGGACAAGAGGAAATGCTTTCACTTGGTGTGCATCTGTTCAACAGCTCAGATCCTGAAGCTAAATGGATGAATGAGTGTGTTGCTGTGTTATCACACAGCCAAGGACTTGTAATAGTATCATGGGAGTAAATGAGCGTCAGAGTCACAATAGGCTGCATATTATCTATATAAAGAAACTAGAACTTTAGCCACACTGCACTGTGTTCTGTATACAGAGAAAGTCATCATCCTTCAGACATGAAGACATACAGAGAAGACTGATCTCAAAACCATTCGTCTTGGCAAGTGTTACTCCTTGAGAACAAGTAATCTTATAGCATGAGATCTCATAGGGCAGTAAACTTGAATATTTCCCCCTTCTGTTCTGCTTCTTTACTGTTCTGCGGTATTAGGGGATGGCCTTACTTCAGCCCTCTGGGGCCTCAGAGTCTGCTGACTTTCATAGCGCTTCAGCACTCAAGTGGCATAACGACTTGGCCAGGAAGGACGCTCACCTGGGTGTTCCACCAGAAAAGCAAGCGTTGATGTTAGGATTACTGCAAATGCCGCAAAAGCGTGGCCCCTGAGAGCCGTGAATAACCCACGTTCTGTAGTGCAAAGTATATACTGGTCTTATATTGGGCCAAGCGTCTCTCTGTGGGTTTGTAAAAGCAAATACAGGGAGTTTAAAAGTAATATAGTCAACTTTTAATGCTATTCTGGCATAGATGACAAACACTTATATCAAAGAGTAGTGGCTAAGGATAATGTGACTGGTTTACAAGACAATATATAAAAAATAATGTCTTCTGACACTGATACAATCACAAATTGAAACTGAGGTGAAACTGATTTGTTTCTTTGCCTTTTTTACTAATTAGGACTCATGTTTGACTTTTGCTGCTTGTCAGTGGGCGGAGAAGCTGACAGTTTGACTTACCAGGGACAAGACACACACACCCCTCCCAGCTGTACATCCTCCTTGACAAGCACACCGGCATGTCAGCCTTGTGGTTTTTAGTGAAAAAGACTCAGAACCACAACTCACATACAGGCTGTAGATCAGTTCCATCACCAGGATGCACGTGCAGGCAGACGTACGCATACACACCTCTCAGACGGAGCTTTCTGGTTTGTGTTCTCATCAATGCGTGCAGCTAGATAAGGAAAGAATGCCTAGTGAAATAGTTGAGAGACTGAGGCTATCCAATTAAGCAATTATGAGCTTTGGGGCCAAAATTTTCCACGACTCAATCTCAGCAGCTTCTAGTGTTCACCATGGAGGTTCCACTGCTTCTCCTGGAAAGAGGCCTGAGAAAGGGAGATGGTGGTTTCTGATATAGATGGGTATCTATCCCCCATTGCCCCAGGGTTCATCGTGCAGGCTTCATACATCAGAGGAACATAAAGGCTTCATTATCTTCTCTAGCCTCACATTTCTCTCCCATACATTCTCAACTGCACATTTATTTTCAACTGCACTTCTTCTTTTCTTTTCTTTCTTTCCTTAAAGCTTGGGTGATTTACCGTCTCTTTCTAAGAAATGTTGTCTGCAGAGGTTACCAGGATGAGAAAAGGTCTGTCTGGGCAGGGTCATGTAAGACTTAGCATGGCTGGCTCTCACAGTCCCTACTGCAGTGTGCAGGATGTGGCGCGCATGGCATTGAGCTTACCCCCAACTGTATGTCATGCCAGACTATGTAAAGAGGAAGATAATGTCTGCTGCTGCTCACCTCTGCTTGATGTTTTCTGCATGTGCTGGCTCCCCCAGTGCAGAAGGAGGGCTGTAAAATCTATTTAGGTCAGAGCTATTACGTTTCAACCCATGTTCCCTGTCTCAGCAGTTTAGGGGGTTCAGAGTGCCTTCACTCCATTTGTCTCTATCCAATAGATGTTTCTGCCTTATGTATGGTACATAGTTTACAGGAAAGTAGGAGGACAGTCCTTACAATGACACAACACAGACATAAAATGGAATGATTTTTTTGTAACTTTGAAGTAACCAAGGAGGTTAGCACAGCATGCATGTTCTTTTTCAGTAACACTTTCCTGACATTCATTTAGTTACACACATCCACACTGTCTGCTGGTTTCTACTGAGCAGCTTGACTCGAGAAGTATGGGGTGAAGTACATTTGATAAGCTTTAAGAAGGATTGATGGGATAAGAAGACTTTCAGGGAATAGCTTTATCATTTTGTGAAATATGCTCATTCGCTTTCTTATTTGGGAGTTAGATAAGAAGACTGAGGCCACTCACATGTTGTACCGTAAATATGAAGACACAGGCAGAAGCCGATAAGTTTAACTTAGCTGGAAACAGGAGGAAACAGCTAGCTGGCTCTATGCAATGGTAAAAAAACTCTCACAAGTTGGAATAACCTGTTCTTCTCAGCCTGCCAGCATGGTGAATGCAGCATTCAACCCCTAGGAAAGAATCAGTCTCGCTGTTTCGCCCTGTTTTCAGTCTCCATGATCAGTTTGGCTCTCTCAAGAAAGCAAATAAGCGTATTTACCAAAATGCCGAACTATACCTTTAAATGCATGCAATATCTTTTAGGTTTTTTTTCAATTTTAATGCTCAACTACTAAGAAAGAAATGACATCACAAACATAACACAGCCTACCTCTACTTTTTCTCTGTCAAATGATTTACATTTACAGCCAAGTATATAATGTGTCACATAACAAATCATCACTAACTGTAATTTGCCACGATACAAGAATTTAGTCATGGATAACTTGTGCCCAAGCACTAGACTGTAATGATTTCCATCTCACTTATTCCAAGTGAAATTTCCTTTCAAAGTGTTCTCGTGTGTGTGAGTGTTTATATTCAGTGTGCAGTGAATCAAATGTGTGTGCATGGGTGTACTGGACTGGACGTGTTTCCAGGTACATAGGCAGCTACACAAAACCAGTGCTGGAGAAGATCCATGGCAGCAGATGAGCGACCGGCCTCATGTGGACCTCAGATGTTTGAAGTGAGCTGCTAGAAAAAGGAAAATTCCATAGAGTACGAACAATAATTCAAGAGCAGCAGACGCTGCAACCACTTGACAGTGTAGGGTATGGTATGAGCAGATCAGCAGGAGTCAGTAGGGAACAGGAACAACATGGCTTACAGTTGAGTATTAAGGGAAGACTTCAGCAGACAGGTCACCTCAGATGTGGAGGATGAGGGCACAGAGAGGTTACAGTTTGGAAACCTAGGACCATCCATCCTGAGAACAGAGTGATGGATGGTCTTAATTTAAGTGCTGGGTCTCCCTGTCAACACAACAGGGATTGAGATGGAGAGTCTGAGCACAGCATGAAACTGCATAGCTAACAAGCATGCATGTAGTCACGATAACAATGATGGAGAGACAGACAGAGACAGAAAACAAAGGTCCCTAAAAGATTGAAAATCAACACAAGAAAGATGGTGAACTTACAGTGTCTCAGTAAATTCCCCCTGTAGCTCCACAGAAAGCTAAATCCACATTCAAAGAACACAATGTATCTATTATGCATCAAAGTCTGAGAGGAGGCAGCAAAAATGTGTCCTTTTAACTAATAGTTCAAACATTTGGAAAATATAAATTTTCTTGCAGAGAATTAGATGAGGAGATTGATATCACTCTCCACTCCACTGACAGTTAAATATGAAGTTGGATCCATCAGTGGTTAGCATTGCTTAGAATAAAATAATAGAAGCAAGGGGAAACAGATAGCCTGGCTCTGTCCAACCATAAAAAAATCCACCTACAGTAGTAGTTTACATCATATATTGTATATCATATTTAGCATTAATAGTAAATGGTCAGTTTTCTTGCCAGATTTGCTCCCACACCTCCTTCAGCTCGCTCTGTCTTAACAGCCCAGTTAGTTAACATGAGTGCCGAAAGGAAGAGGGAAGCGATTCACTGGCAGAGACAGGGAAGATCAAGTGGTGGCAGGAAACAAAGTAGTAGTGGAGGAATGAGAGGTCGAGGAGCGTGAGTGAGAAGGAGAGCAGCTCGTGCAGCAGCACTGATTGACAAGACCTCGGGGCAGCTCTCCTTCTTCATCCTCTCATTTTGGACTGAGGGCAGAATGAACGCTACAGTGACTCACTATCGCATCTCGAGGCACAAATGGAATTACAACACTGGACAGGCTAGAATGCTATCTTGCCTATCGGTTTCCTTAAATTTCTGTTTGATATCAGCTCATTACTACTACGTGATGCAGTACAGACTTTTCAAATCAATTCAGACTTGAAGCGCAACCTACATATTTAAAACTTTAAACTGACTATAAATTAATGCAGACTTGATGTTCACTGCAATGGAGTACACAACCCAAGCAAGTTTCAAGTCTACAGTTCTACAGTTCTTATACTGTAGGGCAAACAAATGCAAAGCAAATGTGCAAAGTTAAGTTAATTTGTAATTTTAAACTACTTGCAAACAGACTGGCATGGACTTCAACAGCAACAGGTCATCCGTATTTCTTTCTACATGGCATTTACGGGCAACAGTACATTTATACAGCACATATCTCATGAATCATGTTCCCATGCATCTCCAGCAGGTAACAGAGTACTGACAAAATAGAGATTCAAAGCATCTTGTTTTGGCTCTGTGGCTTACAGCGGTCCATTAGCCCCTGCTTGGTTTCCTTCCAGCTAGTCACATATGTCGTCCTCCTGACAGACATTCCTGTTCTGTCTGTCTGCCGCAGCAAGAGCACAGCTTGTCTCCAAACACCACCAGATCGACAGGGGGATTTACAGTTATGTGTAAAAATCAGGAGCAGATTGGGTGTGTTTCCCTGAGGTGTTTCATGTGTCAGCAGCCTCCACATGGGCAGCGTGCTTGTTCACTCATTCATACACATGTACATACACACACTGTCTGGAGTGAAAGTAAAGAAATAGATGTCACAAGGCAGGAGCACACCTTAAAAGGACAAAATAATGATTTACTCAGATTTGGGAATTTATGACTGGGTGTTATTGGCACATCTAAGGCTACACACCACATCCAGTCATTGCAAAAAATAGAAGAAGAAGCACTGTATAGTATTTTCTGCAACAATACCTCACAATGGTTTACCAGAAGAAAAACGGCAAACACATTATCCTCACAATAGCTATAGGAGATAATGACACAGCGTGTTTGGCACCTAACATCACTAAGAATCATCACCAGATCAAGTGTTTACGCTGCCAATAAATAAAATTTAATGGGGCAGAAAGGCAGAGATGAGAAAAATTATTATGGAAATCATTACAGGCTCCATTTAGGTTGTAAAGAGAGAACTGGACGCACATATTAGTTCACAGTGCCAAAGGCCGTCACATAATCTCTGTTCTAGAAATGTCCTCTTTTCTTCGTGCTGCTGCTGGATGTCCACATGACAAAAGGTGCAGTGTGGCCTCACCAAAGGGTCTAGGCTGTAAAGTTTATGATCCCCCGACTGTGAATGTGAACAACTTCTATTTCAGCTTGAGGAGATTGTATGATGTGTGCTGACAAAATATCACCTCTGAACGCCACTGCTAAGTGAGTAGTGCACACACATCCACACTCATTGATGGTAATGGAGTGGCAACATTTTACACCTGGACGAGTTAGCTTTGATCCTCTTGTCGGTATATACCCAGGGTGCCTCCCTGTCACTCACTATATTGTAGTGGGCCTAAAGTGGCTCGTAGCCCAGTACCAAGATGGAAATACTATGATTCTAAATTTTATACCATTTGCCCTCCTGCGAAACTCCTTAAACTGTGAAAGGAAATATTTAGACAACAAGATCAGCTCTGTTGAAATCGTAGGACAGCTGGGGCCAGACAGAGTCATGGACAAAGATAAAGAAAGAGCAACAGACCATTGCAGAGTAGTATGTGAACTTTCCTATTATGAAATTGTATTGGTCAACTTAGTCTGCAAAAGATACATGACTAGAGATATTTAATAGACAATTTCAGAACTTTGTCCTTTAAATCATGTTTCCTGCTACTCTTTCAAGTCACAAAGAATATGCAGAAGCACCAATGCTGGAGTCTGTGAGCCTACAAGGAGTATTCCAGCTGCTTAGGGGTGTACTCACTTTTGTTGCCAGCGGTTTGGACATTGATGTCTGTGTGATGTGTTATTTTGAGGGGACAGCAAATTTACACTGTTACACAATATGTACACTCGCTACTTCACATTGTAGCAAAGTGTCATTTCTTCAGTGTTGTCACATGAAAAGATATAATCAAATATTTACAAATATGTGAGGAGTGTACTCACTTTTGTGAGATACTGTATTATACAATGCAAATTTAAGCTTGGGTCGTTTAATAAAATGTAATTCATGCATCAGCATTCAGGTCCACCATTTAGGTGTTCATTATCATCGAGCCATACGTCAATGGAATAACAGAGCTGGAGCGTTTATTTTCTCAGCTCCCTCCATTCATCAATCCCATCATTCCTGCTAAAGCATGAACCCTCACGTCACATGTGTTTCACTCGGCCTGTGTGTTTCCTCTGTGCGGAGTAATCAAAGCAGTTGATCACACAAATCCAGACGACTCAGACAGTGTTTAGGTCCTAATCAGACCGCAGGAACTCCATCTCTTTCTGTGGTTCAGACACACAATAATCCCATGTCAGTCAAACATATCTGCGCAAACACACATGTGCTGCTTTCATAAGTTTCACACACATAAACAATCTTGTTATGATTTCCTCTCTTCTTTTATCTGTCTGTCCAACTCTGTCTTATGCACATACGGGAGCAGTGGGGTAAACCTATTTCCACCTGTTTCTGATTACTCTAATTGGCCAGTGAGGTTGAGGAAATGTGTGACAGCTGAATCTGGGGTAGCAAAACTGACTGAGTGGAAAACTAACCAAGCACCTATGTGAGAGAAGTTGTACAGGCATTTGGAGTCAGGGTTTGCTCCCTTGTGTGTGTGTGTGTGTGTCATAAATCATTGATTTATCCCAGTCACTCTTTAGCACACACACACACACACAAAAAGATTTTACAGAACGCAGAGCCTGGCTGACTCACCGAGTGATGCCAAGTGTGAGACTGGATAAATGGAGCACAGTGGTGATAAGTTAATAAACCATCTCAAGCCATACGAATCAATCAGTCACACTCATTAGTTGGTATTGTTGAAGCCTGTCCCAATGATGCCCTCTCACCAAAGTCAAAATAGCTTCATTGGGGCTGGAAAGTAGCTGAAGTGGTCATTCGTTCACACATAAGGAAATATACAGGGCAGGCGATGGAAGTAATCAGCGAGGAAGAGTAATGAAGAGTGTCAGAAAAAGCCATAAAGATCTTTGGGTTATTTAGACCTGATCCAGGACCACACATTAACATTAACATGGCAAACTGCAAATTTTAGGAACAGATGCAAGACCACAATACTTAGTATATCAGTCTGGATCTTGTATTATGTCTCATTGGGCTTGTAGCAGCTCATACTTGTATAACAGTGATGCAGACATGTAGTTGATTACCTGCTGACACACCAATAGACAGTGACTCACATAAGCAAATAGAGTTCACACAGACACTAATCACGCAAACATACTGTTTTGGTGGTGATAAAGAATGGACCAGACTCTTGACTTTTGCATCATTTCTACTGAAGCAGATCAACCATGGTGATAATATAAGGGATAGCTTCCCTCTGGCAGGATGACTGAGTGGACCTTCAGCTCTGCTTTGTTTCTCTGTCCTCTCTGTCTGGGATGGATTTGTCTGTCTGGGCCGGCCTGTGCAGGGTCGCCCGAGGGTTGTGTAAATACACACTCACTATGGGTGGGATGGAAGCTCAAAGGGATTTTCCATGACTCGTCCCGGTGAATGGAGCGTGCCTTGCCAAACATACGTATCATCCTTCTCCCAAACTCAGTCATAGGGAGTCTTTTAGGTAGCATCACCAGGGATTTGGAAGTTTTCTCTTCGATTCATGCAGCAACCCACGATTTCTGTCACGACACTAACAGCAGTGGGTTTCCATATGATGTGGTTGTTTGTTGTTATGGTGATTCTTTCCCACTGAAGTCATCCGGAGCAGGGCCATGGGGTGCAATTTAGTATTTCTGTTTTTGGAATAAATGTTGCACTGAAATAAAGCATCAAACTTGCCAGAAGCATTCCCTAACCTCATCATCTTACATTAAATAACTGCGGTTAAAAAAGTAAACTATAGTGTTATTATGCATTATAATTATTATATCATGTCATTTTCATAGCTATATTCAAAGCAAAAAGGACAAAAACACTACACGTAAATATCTGTAGCACTGTCACCTGACATTTCCTTTTGTGTGTTTGATAAATATCTATAAGAGACAGATTTCTCTGTTGGGCAATATATCCCTTTCTGAAGATTCGTGTGCAAAACCTGCTGTCAATGCGAATTGCTTATTTGAACCAAACACACACACTCCATCTTGCCTTCTGTCACAATGAGTCCAACAACAATATTGCATGTTTCTCTAATGGCTCCCATCAGGAGATGAAACTCATAAATAATCATCTCCTTCACTTTGTTTACTCCATCTATGTCTCCTTGGTGACAGGAATCTTACCAACATTATTCCTCTCGCAGCCACATTGACGGGAGTGAATATTAATAAATGTCATCAGACTCAATGGGCCTGATTAATGAGTTTAGACCTCAGTGTAGTTCTGGGCATGATATGACCCAACCACAGCCTCCAGAAACATAGGCAGAAATCGAGGAGTGAGTTCTGCAAAAGCTTCACTTTGGGAGATGTTACATTTTGTTCTATTTAATCTCATGTTGCTCTTCACAACTAAATGACAAAGTGGTGAAAGATAGATGCTCTGTAAAGATATAAATCTCATTTTCTCCATCCCATACACTTTTTTTTTTGATAAGAAAGGCTTCCTTCGACTCATCTTGAATTGTTAATGATTTCACTGCACTTAACTAAGCTCTCTGTCAGTTAAGGCCACTACATTCGGCAGTTGTCAGCCCTCTGATATAGTAAATGCATGACATCATGACTAATGTATGTCCCTGATTAATTGTCTGTTTTTGTAGCCTGACCCACAACAAGGCCCTGGTTAGAAAAGGTAATTTGTCATGACCTTTATATGTGTGGCGTTATCCCACATCCACATGAATACATATTTACACCAGAGCAACAGCAGAGTAAAATTAAACAACAGTATAATTTACAGGCAATAAAGTTATTAGACAGCGTATAGGACGCAAGTAACCATTTTCAATGACTCTTTCAATGACGTACATCACAAAAACATTCATCAAAGGTTTGCTGGACACTTTGAAGAGTGAATATTTTCCCAGATATCACATCCCTCTTACATGATAAGCACTTGTTGTATTTAGTTAGTTATTATAAGTAATCAGACATGTAGACAAGTGCCTAGGCCAAAAGTATTTTCTGTTTGTGATTGTATCATTTTGTAAGGGCTTGAGATCTTGCTTAAGCTTTGAAACTGTTGCTATTATGATACCAAGGCTGCCATCTAGTGTTAGTAATTGTGGTACTGCAGCCACTCAGCTTTTTGTGGAACAAGAATTGCCAAGAGCCATCAAAATCTGTGTACGTTTTTATGGAAACTGTATGGAATTGCTTTATTTCTGCTTTGGGGTAACTGTGGCAGTGTAGTTTCAAATGTGTTATATCTATCCATGCAATTTTGTTGTATGTTTGTATGTTTTCACCTTTTTCTGAAGCTGCTTAAACTCCTGTAAGCGGCTGGTGTGTAGTAACAGTTAAAGCAACATGCTTGAAATCCATGGGTACTAGCAGGGAGAATAAGCACAAGACATATGGTCAAAAACACTGGTGTCCACTAAAGGTGGAGGTTCTAATTGTCCTCGCTGTAACTTTTTTTTTTTTTAAGTAGGGAATAAGGGGAGGAAAGCAATTCTGGCAGATCTTCTCGCAAGTTGGAACTATTTATAAGTTCAAATGCATGTGTTTGTCTTAAGTATGTATTTGCTTTTTATGCAGCTCAAATTCTCAGCTTCATTCCAGGTGTGCTTTTGCTTAAGAACAAAAATCTTTATTACCCTTTGAGGGAAACTGTTTTGCCCAATGAGCCCTGTAAGACATTAAAAATCAGACATGCTTATGCTGATACATATTTTACTATGCTACCATTTACTGCATATGGAGACTAAACTTCAATATTGTTGTTAAATGCGGTCACTGTGAAATTATTAACAGAACAAGATCAAAAAAGAAAATCATGTTTAGGTGAACGTGGTGGAAAATGTTTGTTGTAAAAAACAGAGTAGGCTGAAAACATTCATATTTCATAATACGTCAGCAACGTTAAACCTGATTATTCTTGGATGATGACTTACACGTGTGTGTTCCCTCTGCATACTTCTGCAGGTCAGCCTGCATTCCTTTGGCTCAGAGATTTGTGATGTGGCAGAGGGGTACTGTAGACTTTATCTCACTCTAAATAATCTTAGAGGGTATTTTTCTCCTTAGTGCCATATTTACACCCTAACTCAGTGAGTGTCTGGTTCACTCAAGCAGGACTGTTATATATATATCAATAGGAGTAAAAACATATTAAACCAAAAAGTCTGTCATCTGCTGGAAAGCACAGTGGAGCTGAAGAATAAATCTTATTTTAGCCTTTAAATTGCCTCTGCTTAACACACTTTTTGCCAAAATGATGCCAACAGGACATGTGGAACTGACAAATAAATCCTTTTCATTTGTTCTGCTGCAACTGCACGTGGAATTTCTATTCCAGTCAACACATGGAAACATAAAGAGAATGGCAGGTTTCACAAACTTAGCGGCCTAAAGAAATTATTTTATTTGTTTTTTAATGTATCAAACCGAAAAATAGGCTGTGTACAGATATGAAATTTAACAGATAGGTTAAAATGTTTCCAAAGACTAGAAGTATTTTCTCATTCACATTCACAAACAGTAGAAGTCACGTGCACTGAGCAAAAGAGCACCATGTGTGTACATGCTAAAATTATGCCTCAAGGCATATTCATTATGTCTGATTAAATTTCAGCTATAATTCAATAATTAGACTACAGCAAAAAAAGTGGTGACTCCAAGACATAGGCAAAACAAGCTGTAGGTGGCGCTGCTTATTGAGCGAGATGAGACCGAGGAGTCCACTGAGATTGTGATTCCAGGCCTGCAGCGTTCGCAGTTTTCACCACAGAAGAAGCAGGAGTCCATGTTTTGCAGAACATCTGAGTTGTACGTTCTTGTTGCTTTTGTCGCTGTGAGACAGGGAAAATAATCAAATGATATTATGACAATCAGTACATAACACCCTGTGTCTATCACTGCTAAATCATACTGGCCAGTGAGCTTAGTGGTTTTTGACTTTTTCAACACAAGAGAAAGCAGACTTTAATAGCATCATAACTGTTTCAAACTCACTGGGTTCATAGTAGTCGTAAACCTGCACCACAGCATCCTTTACGTGGGCCACCATGTATTCTCTGAAGACTGAAAGTGTGATACAACCTCTGACTTGGTAAGCTGCAAAAGGGACCAGAAAAGTGAATGATGACATGTGGTAAAACACAATATAGCATTTACTTATCATATTCTTTCATATCTTGGGAATGTGTACAAGTATCTGGTGTAGGAAACATATTTTCGATTAATTTCAGATGCAAGTGGAAGGAGAGAAGTCAGTGTGAAGTGCAACAAAAACCTCCACAACTTTTCATGCCTGCCCACAAAATGACAACATGATGAAACACTTACTGAATCGAGGTAGAGGCTGACTTTCCCAGGCAGTATCTCCACCTTCCTGATAAGATTTGTTGGGGCAGCAGATCCAGGAGAGAGACTGAAACCACTTAGCATGCCTACTTCCAATATAACCATGCCCGTCTTAGATATCTCTTGATTGTTCTTTAACCTAGAGAGGATAAAAGCAAGATGCCATATTATTTGAGTCCCTTGTTTTACAAAATATTTAATAGGCATGACAAAATAACCTTGAAATATGGATGATGTCATTAATACAGGCACATTTTCCAATACATGTGGAAAAAAAGAAGAAGAAAGTAATTTGATTTAAGTCCGTGTGTTGTACCTTGCGCATATAGATACCAGCATGTGAATGAGGTCTCCTTCCTCAGAAACATCCACACTCAATGAGAAAGCCTCCTCGTCTGTGGCGAGGTTCTGTGAAAATTCTTTGCTCCCCAAGTTGTAAAAGATATTCATCTGGAAGGATTCATGGAGATTTTTAAAAATGTAAAGATTTAGTGCTGAAGAACTTTACCACATTGCCAGAGATTATGATTAAGTGGTCACAAACAGTATCTGTTACATTCCTGAGGAAACATTATTTAAAGCAAAAATTAAGTAAAGATTGAATCTCTGTATTTGTTTACTTGTTTCAACATTAAAGCACTGAATCACGGAAGGTTAAAACAAGGTAATAAAGGGGGTCTGGAACAGAAGACAACAGGTTGTAATATTGAACATAGTGAAAAGATTACCCTTTCACCAATGCCCTCCTCTGACTGATATTATCCGGACACACTAAACAAAGACAGGACTTCAAGCTACAATATGTGTTCCAGATGTTAATTGCTGGGAGTCCATTATCATGCTGCATTTGCATTTAGCTGTTTTGGTTTAGCATTTACAATGGAGTACATTGTGCTGATTGAAGTTAGAATGCACAGCTGCTGCGTTCAATTTATTCTGGTCATGCTCCAGTTGTGAAATGATTCTATACTGTATGTTGAGTTGAATATGTTGGAGGGGTAATTTGGAGTTGTGGTGTTACATTTTCCTTAAACACGGATAGGTTAAGCAGAACTCATATTAAAGATGCAAACTGTTCATCAAATTTCAGTTTACGTTAATAAATGTAATTTAATGACTGAACAGCACAGACAAAGAACAACAGAAACACTGTATAACAGTACCTGAAATATTGCAAATCCTCTTCCTTCCATGTATATATGTAGATTTAGATCTTTGTCAGCATTAATCTATGAAAAAAAGTAATAGTAGGAAAATAAAGAAAGGATGACAATGATATAGTCAAAGTAAATTCAGCATAAAGTAATATCAACACATATACATAAATATCCAATACATCAAATCATATATAAGCTACACAAAAAGCATGGGATTTCACCCAGATCGATTACCTTTTGGCTCCGATACGTCTGATAATTGGTGGAGTTGATGTGAAACAGTGACGAAGAAGGTGGGGCAGATATGCTGAGCCTGAGGTCAATGGCATTGGCACCACTGAAGGCAGCGTAGTAAGCTAGAGCCTGGAGGGCAACTACTGTGTCCTGAGGAAGACAAGGGGGAGGTGCAGAATAGGCATTTATTTTTTTGCAATATGGCTAAAACTGTGATGTGGCTTTCCACCAATTAATGAACAAAACTGAATGTATATTATGTCAGTTTGAATAAGACATAATTGCAAAATTGGCATTTCAAATTTCATCATGAGTCTCCTCAAGCTTTCAGCATGTGCTGGCCAGTCACATGAAGATGGTAAAAACTTTCAATTCTCGCTAGTTTGTATTTTGAACAAACAGGTTTTATTGTATTTCCAGCTGCATAGTTAAACAACAATTTCGAGTAACAAAAAATGTGTCACCTGTGTCGTCCCATAGCCTCCTAGATGGTTTCTCTGCTTGCTTAACCATTTAAAGAGTGCAATGCCCTCCACAAAGCTGCCATGCCTAAAAAGAGCCAGCAGCACATAAGAGGTCATCTCGATCTGTGCTGAGCGCGGCTGCCAGTCATGTGACTCCAGGCCAGCTGAGGATCTCCACATCATGACTCCATCTTTTGAACACGATAACAGACATTGTAATTAATATAAGCTTGTTCAAAGATTTAACATGCTGCACAACTTTAAAAAATCTCCACTAATGTCATTTAATCAAACACAAAGTGCTGCTTTTTATTGCTGCTGCTCTTCTTCTTCTACAAGAAGTTAGACCAAAGGACGTTTCAGAACCACAAGAGTCAGATTTTGCCTGCACCATTTCTTTATATCAATAATTGAAAGTTTTCATAATAATTTTGTAACCTTTGCTCTTTTGCTACAATGACAGGCCAAACGTAAGTAAGGAATTAAAGTAGATATGTGACTTTCCTGAACACAAAAGCCTAGAATACCTTCACTACATTACCTCTGTAGTCAGCTCTCCTGCTGAGCTCAGCCAAGGCATTGCTAGCCACAGGACTATTGGCCAGAGATAAAGCATAAGCCACCAGACACAGGCTGTAGTTACTGACCACTCCACTGGACACTTTGTCCTCCAGGTAGCTCTGGGCCAGGGACACACTGCCTGGGTGCATCTCCTTCACACAGAGGAACCAGACAAAATATTACAGTTGACCTCTTTTCCTCATAAACTTCATATACAGCGCTTAAATATGATAAAATCTATCAGCAACAATATAGTTTTAGCTCATTCCCAAATGTGGGAATTTTGTAAAATCCCATATTGTAACTTTCTCTACTGAAATACACACATTTCCCTAACTCACCACAAAGCGCTCATCCTCCAGCAGTGTCATCAATACATAGGCAGTGAGTGCCACCGGACCATTATCCAGTCCTCCCTGCATCTCCGTGTGGATCAAATTGCCCACCTCATTGAACTCTCCCTTGGGCCCCTGCTGTTTCAAGAGCCAAGTCATGGCCCTGACCAGGACATTGTTGTCTATCAGCATGTAGGGTTGAGCCTGGAGGAAGCACCTCAGCACAAAGGCTGTCAACCTGGGACCACAGAAAGGAGACAGAATGATTAACAACAAATATGTGCAATATGCCAGGTTTGTGCAATTATATGAAATGACAAAATTTTTCTGTGTGCAAAGACATTTAAAGTATTAAAAGGGGCGATTGTCAGTGGTGGAACTGGGCCTTGTTAATGAGGCTAGCTGCAGACGCGAAGAAGCTGTTTTGGTCCTGATCGACCGCAGCCTCCAGCTAGAGGAAAGTGTCTGAAACAGTTTGTGTACAGGGTGGGAGGGGTCAGCAGCGTATTGGTGTGTACACTTCCTAAATACTGCTTCCTGTCCATCAGGAGTCTGTGATCCACCTGCAGGTGGAGTTAGGTACACTCAGATAGGAGAGCTTGTCCTGCAGCAGGGCCGGGATGATGGTGTTGAAAGCAGATCTGAAATCCACAAACAGGACCCTGGCATAGGTTACTGGTGAGTCCAGATGCTGGGGGATGAAGTGAAGGGCCATGTTAACTGCGTCGTCTACAGACCTGTTGGCTCTGTAGGCGAACTGCAGGGGTTCCAAGAGTGGGCGCTCAAAAGACTTCATTACCCCAGGGGTCAGGGCGATGGGTCTGTAGACATTTAGTCCGGTGGTCCTTTGTTTTTTGGGGACACGATGATGGTGGAGGCTATTAAGCAGGCATGTGTCCAGTGATGTGTTAAAAATGTCTGAACACTGGAGACAGCTGGTCAGCGCAGTGTTTCAGGGTGGATAGATGTCTGAGTTTGGCTGTAAACCAGGGTTTGTCATTGTTATAACTCCCCCTGGTCCGCGATGGTACACAGCTGTCCTCGCAGAAGCTGATGTAGGACGTCACAGCATAACACATCCACTGTGCAGTCCATTGTTGGTAGCAGTCCTGAAAACATCCCAGTCAGTCAAATCCAAACACGCCTGAAGGTCCTCTACAGCTTCACTGGTCCACTACTTTGATGTCCTCACTACAGGTTTTCAGAGCCTTAATTTCTGCCTGTATGCAGGAATCAGGTGGACCATGACGTGGTCAGAGTGACCCAGTGCAGCGCGGGGGCGGCGTGATAGGCACTGCTTACTGTACTGTAGCAGTTATCCAAATTGTTCTCCTCTCTAGTGGGACACTATAAACTGTCTGTATTTGGGGAGTTCTTGGCTGAGGTTTCCTCTTTTAAAGTCACCAAGAACAATAACAAGGGAGTCCGGGTTTGTCTGCTCCACACACAGTATCCGGTTGGCCACCTGTTCGTCCTGCACATTGGCCTGCGGTGGAATGTACACACCAATTAGAGTAAATGAGAAAACTCACAGGGGGGAGTAAAACAGTTTAAAGTTTAAGATAAAATATTCCAGATTAGGAGAACAGTGCTGCTGAAACACTGTCACATCGTTACACCAGCCACTGCTGATGTAAAAACAGACACCTCCACCTTTTGTTTTCCCGGACAGAGCAGTGTCGCAGTCCGCTCTGTATAGTTGGAAGCCTACCAGCTGTAGCGCGGAGTCCGGTATCAATCCAGGTATCAATTATGAATCATACATTTGATCTAGCCTCCAGAGACAGCCCATCTAGGCCAACCTAAAGGACACACTGTTGCTCACTGTAAAATGAACTGAACGATTGAAAGGTGCAGAATCTAACCGATGTACGATATGTAGCATGTCCATATTGACAAAAAGTGCAATCTACAGTAAGCAGCTTTGAACTAGCTCAAGCGGACTACCCAGTGGGCTTTCAGAGGTTTAATACATCCAAAGAACTAATATAAAAATCTGAACAAGCTTCTAATTGAGACCTGCATTTTTTTTTTTTTTTTAAATGTGTAGCCAAACCAGGCCAGTAAATGGGACAGGCGTCTAATTGAGACTAGGCTTTTAATTGAAATTTTACAGTAATTTACATAACACTACTGAATATTTGCAAATCCCTGCAACAAGTGTACCATTACATTTATGACTTACCATGTGCTACCAGTGGTGTTGTTGTCTCCAAAAGCACTGAATGAACCATCACTTTGTTGGTAGGACAGTTGTCTCTGGTATCCTTGCAGCAGAAAATATAACAAGCTTGCCACTCAATCCAATGAAGCATGAAAATATGTTCTATTACATTAAAGTAGCACATGAAATAGCCTTGCCCATAGCTTATACTGTATACAATACATTTACTGTGATTCATGTTACTCATGTAAAGGCTGCTTACCTTTCATCATGTAGCCCAGAGCCCTGCTCCTGATCTCCTTATTGTCCTGGTTTGACGTGTTCAGGTAATGGAGAACATAAATATTTGGAGCAAAGTGGATCATGTTCTGCTCCCCACAACCAAGAGGCATCTGAACCAGTGAATCCAAGTTTCGGACAGACAGGGCCAAGATATCACCTGTGTAAAGCAATACAGGTGGAAAGGTGGCTTGCACAATATGTTTTAGACTGGAAAGACCTTTCTGGTGACAGAAAGTGTCTGTACTGTAAGTAATCAGAACTTTTCCAACCTTTACCATATAGCTGCAAACTACTAAAAAGGAATCTGAATTGGAGTGATTTGTGTGTTGTGGTATTTAGAAGCAGTAGTTTCACGAAACGATCTCTCAGGAAAACCCTCAATGTGTGATTTACCATAGCAGTTGTGTGTGGCAACTATAGGAAGCACTATTTTAAAAATGGCCATTTGAAAAGTCACAGCAGTGACGTTAAAAGGTAAAAATGACTGGAGAAGAAACCATAGAATACCATCACAAGCAGAAAGCTACACCTGAGAAAAAAACTCCATCCTGCACATTTGCTTGATGTTTAATAAAACTCACTATCACAACAAAAACCACAAATTTGGCTCCTTCTAAGGAAAATACTGAGGCTTGCCTTTCTACCATGATAAATGCCCAACATCCCTCAACCTGAATGGAGCCAAGCCAAACAGCCTGACAGCTGTTCAGAATCTGCCCGCTGTAAACATTCTTGTTTGATGTCCATCGTCTCCATTTTTCAACTTCCAGTACCTAAATGTTTTCACAACAGCACTGAGCTGGATGTGCATACCACATCATCTAAACATTACAGAAAATGCAAGCACATATCACACATGTCTAATTGACTTAAAGTAAACAAGAGGAGCACTAAGAGGAAAACTGCCACTGGCACAACAGAGAGGATAAATGGTAGACGTACCAACCAATGCCACATGGGCCCTCTGACTGCCTGGTACCACATCTGGTGGAAAGGAGAAGGAGACGAATCTGGAATAGTTGTGTTTCAGTGGTTCCAGCTCCAGGAACAAAGTCTCTGAGAAGGTCTGTTTAACTCCCTCAGGCTTCGGGAACATGGAAGAAATTCACTGTTATCATAGGATTAACCGTATCACACGTAAAATGTTGCATTTCCTGCTACTTCCCAAACACTTTATATTGAGACATCACATGAATAGCCAGAAAAAGAAGACTTCACACACTAAATTCATAGATATTATTTATCCATTATACCACACCTTCACAAGCATTCTCCTAACAAGGCTGTCTGAGGCCTCCGCAGATACGGCATCCACAGATATTTCCATCTCGCCCAGAGCAACAGGCCTTATAGGGAAAAGCGCTGAAGCAGACCCATGACTCCCTAATGTGAGCTTTTGTGCATTTACCACCGCGGCATCCCCTTTGTCTTCTAAAACAAACTCAAAGGCCTCACTTTGTGCTATCAGCACGATGACCTGTGGAGAGAAACATGAAAGTAAAGCACAATTCTTTAAGACAAAGAGGGATTACTTACTGTGTGTCATAAATGACAGTGACAAGTGTTAATTATTGGCAAATACCAAAAAATCATCAGTTTCTTGTTGTATCAAAAGAAAGACTTGTGCAACAGGTCAGATAATTAGCAGAACATTCCACAAATGTATGTAATGTTCATACCTCTATATCATGCTCTAAATGGCTGATGATGTTCACCTCCAGCACAATCTCCTCTCCTCTAATGAGATATGATGGGACATCCAGAGCCAAGGAAAAATCTTTGGACACAATCAACTGTGAATGACAGAACAGGAACCTATTCAAAAGCAGTTCATCATGAGAGAGATGTGAGAGAGAGCGCACCTTCAACAGAGAGCTTGTTGACAGATTGATCACTTACAACATTTAGCTATCTGTTCTGATCGTATCTGAACTGATGCAACATAAGGAAATGTTCGGGGCACTGCTAAAAAAACAACATAACTTCAAAGGCTTTGTTAAAATCATTGTGTACTCCACAAACAACAGACTGGATGCAATAAATAAGCATCTACAGGACATAACCAGCTTGCAATTTACACAAAAAGATATAAATGACATTAAAAACTGATATCGCTAAGCAAACCCAACGCTGCAACGCCATGCAGTCAGACATCTTTAAAGTTTGTGACAGTTTAATTGCTGTCACTGACAAAATGGAGTATTTGGAGGGACAATCCAGGCGTAACAACCTAATTTTTGAGGGAATACAGGAGGCACCAGGAGAGACCTGGGTCGAGGAGAAAGTGAAGAAAGTACTGGCAGAGAAGTTACAGCTGCAGCGAGAGGTTGAAGTGGAGAGGGCCCACTGTACAGGAAACCTGGAGGAGACAGAACAAGGCCAATTGTGGTGAAATTTCTGAGGCACAAGGATAGATCTGCCATACTACAATGCACCAAGTCACTGAAAGGATCCAAAATCTTTATCAACGATGATTTCACGGATAGTGTCAGAAGAAAAAGGAAGGAACTGATGCCGGATCTGAGAGCTGCGAGAGAAAGGTGGGACATCTGTGACATGACAAACTGATCCTACATCCCCGGTCCAGTACACCAAAATAGAAAATATTTCAGGTATGCTGAATCGCTGACCACGCTTTGACATCTTTCACAATTCACACATTCACCAGAGCTAATCAACTACTACAGAGGATTGTTGATCATGATAATTTAAAGCTGAACATCTCATCTGAACATTTCAATACACTGAACATCACTCACAGGACTTGGAAAATGATACTGATCCTGTACACAACTTTTTCCACAACGCCAACAGCAATTGCTTTTATTACACAAATGAACAGTTTAATATTACAATTATCAATAATCTATTTTAACAGCAGAAGCCTATACGCTAACTTTCACAGCATTAAATATTATCTAAATCAGTTTAAACAGCCTTTCAATATAATTGCTATATCTGAAACTAGGATAAACAGTGAAAAGGGCTCAGATTTTGAAATTAAAGGATATGAAATGTTTTGTATTAACAGAGAAAACAAGAATGGGGGTGGTGTGGCTTTGTATGTGGACAAGAAATCAAATTACAAGGTGGAGGGAAAACGTCTACAGTGGTGGATGATTTACTTGAATGTGTCACAATAGAAGTATGTAGGGAAAAAATGAAAAATGTTATTGTAAGTTGCATCTATAGATCACCAGGTTTTAATATTGATTTATTTAAGGATTGGTTGGAGGAAATATTTACAAAAACAAATCAGAAATTCATGTTCATCTGTGGTGATTTCAACATTGATTTGCTAAATCCAAATACGCACAATATGACGGATTTTATCAATACAGTGTTTAGTCTGGGCTTTTCCCCAAAAATTACCAGACTGAGCAGGATTACTTCCCACTGTACATTACACGGAACATTAATTGATAATATTTTTTACAAATGACATAGATAACAATACAGTGAGTGGACTATTAATAATTGACATCAGTGACCACCTACCAGTTTTTACAGTTTACAACAGCAACTACACATCTAAAAAGCACAACAAACTTCTATTCAGACAGGTCAGAACAGAAGAGTCTATGGTTGCCTTTAAAGATGATTTGCTTTCACAAGACTGGGAAATAATACAGTATATAAGGAAAAAGACATTGATAAAGTACATGAATTCCTTAGAATATTTAAAGTATTATATGATAAGAATTGTCTGATGAACAAATATTGCAGGAAACAAAAATATAGTGATAGACAATGGATTTCAAAAGGATTACAAAATGCATTTTATAGAGAATTTCTTAAACACAGAACTATAGAAGCAGAAAATAAATAAGAAATATAAAAAGAAGTTAATTAAGATTATGAGAACATGTAAGAGAATACTATACTAAATTTTTAGATAATAAAAATATTTAACAACAGCAAAAGTCATGCCTCAGTACAAAACTGGAGATAAATACTACTTCACAAATTACAGGCCTGTCTCTCTACTGCCACAATACTCTTCAATGACAGATTGAACAAATTCACAGATAAATACAAATTACTTACTGACAGCCAATATGGATATGGAACTGAACTAATTGAAGAAATCACAAATTCCACTGACAAAAAAAATATGGAGTTGGGGTATTCATTGATTTGAAAAAAAACATTTGATACAATTAATCATGAAATATTAATCAATAAACTGGAAAGGCTCAGGACTAGGGGGATAGTGCTGAATTGGTTAAGCAGTTATTTAAAAGACAGGCAACAATTTGTGAAGTTGGGAGATAACACATCTGAATGTTTGGACATTGCGTGTGGTGTCCCCTAGGGGTCAGTGTTGGGACCAAAATTATTTATCCTCTACATAAAAGACATATGTAAAGTATCTGAACTACTGAAATTTGTAGTATTTGCAGATGACACAAACATATTTGGTTCTGATCAGAACAGCAACTCCTGGACTTAATCACTTCAGAATTCAGAAAAATAAAACAGTGGTTTGACACAAATAAGTTATCATTAAATTTGAGCTAAACTAACTTCATGATATTTGGCACTTGTAAATCAATCAATCAAGTTCAGCTGCAAATCGAAGGTATCAGAAAGAGTGTATGAAATGAAATTCCTTGGAGTGATTATAGATGACAAGATTTGCTGGAAATCTCACATAAAACTTATCCATACAAAATTGTCTAGAAGTATTTAAGTCCTGGCTAAAGCTAAGCACATTCTAGATCACAAATCATTCCACATTTTGAATTGTTCGCTGGTGTTACCGTATTTAAATTACTGTGTAGAGATTTGGAGAAACGCATATCAAAATTCATTGCAATTGTTATTTATACTTAAAAAAAAGAGCAATAAGAATAATTCATAACACTGGATATTTGGAACACACCAACTCATTATTTTTACAGTCTAAAGCATTAAAATATCTGCAAAGCTAATGACAGTCCTTTCACCCTCAGCGGCACTTTGTGTTTAGTGCTAATTACACAATGCTAGCTTGCTAGCACGCTGAACTAAGGTTTAACATGGTGACCATGTTAAACATTTTAAGTGCTTAACATCAGCATGCTAGCATTGTTATTGTGAGAATGTTAGCATGCTAAAGTTACATTCAACTTAAAGCACCACTGTGCCTAAATACTGCCGCAGACCTGCTAGCATGGCTGTAGCGTCTTATTGTTTTGACATTATAATATTAAATAAACTTAAATATTGTTATCACCATCAAAATGACAAAATATCAAGTCAGATTACGTTGAAAAAAAAAACTGTAATTCTTTATGGCACAAAGTGTTTTTTAGTTGTTTACAAGACAGTGCAAATTGACTAAGCTTTGGTGTTTCTCAGTGACACCATGGGGAAGGACTGAAAATCAAAGTAAAATTCACTTCCCATCTCCTTTTCAGTACAAAGAAACACAACATCCTTTTTGCAAACGGAATAAACTAGATATGTGGGAAATACAAACCCAAAGTTTGACAAACATCACTGGTATATAGAGGCTCATACAGTGAGTATTTAGTTACCTTTTGTGGCACAGAAGAGAAGCTCAAACCCAGGTTGTCTGACATCACCATTGCAACAGCTCTCAGAGAAGTAAAGCCATCTGGCACTGTTATCTTCTCACTTGTCCATGTTTTATTACTGATAGAAATGACAGAAATATGTCATAAACATGTGTATGCAGTAAACTGTGCTTGTATATTTATTTAATACTGACCACTCATTTGAATCACCTACCCATTCCCAGCATATGTACCTTTCAGGACTCACCTAACATTAGTGTCTAACCACAACAAGGATTCAGTGGCATCCATCCAATAGCTGCAGCATTTCTCTGCAATTAGGGCAACCCCAAATAAGATATGAGAAGTAGAATATATATATATAAGAAGAATGAGGATTAAATCCAGTAGTATTGAAATTTTGGGAGCAATCCAATATGCTAAATGGCCACAAGAGGGGACTCCAAATAGTAAATGCTATATGAATTATTCACAGGGTGTTTTCATACCATTTTTAGTTCCATCAGGCAGTTTTTTCTTATGTAGTCTGGCATTGCTCAGCATCATAATATCACATTCCTGTGGTATGAAAGATTTAAAAAAATTATAACAATGGTAATATGTTATAGTTGCTGTGCTGTAAACTAGCATGTAAGCCTTTACTGAGAGGTCCACTATCAGACCATGCATCATTAGTGATATACAGTATAGGTCAGGTGATTTATAGTCTCCACTCTATAAACACCTGGGCAGATCTCGCTTTTTTAAAAGGTGTATAATACACGCCACCAGTGCTTTGGAGATGAGGAGAGGTCATCGTAACAGCCCATTGTGGTAAAGCTTTGTTTCCTCCCTCGTGCATCTATCAACAGCCCTCAGGTCCTGCACCCAACGCACTAGAATTACCAGCTCTTAGAAGGAACAGAGTCATCTCCTAACAAAGCAGACAGATAGGTTACATCAAGACTAACCAGTTCAGTGGTTACACACTGAATACCCACACTGCGTTTAACAGGAAAAGGTGCATCTAAGAAGAATTTACAACAGATTAAGGAGATTGAGAAGACTGGTGCTTTGTAATTAAACTGTGAAATGGACAAAGGAGACATGAAGCAAATCTGACAGTAACTCTAAATAGGTGACTTTTAGACGTTTTGAGTTTCAGAGATTATGTTTTGCTCTTTTGTCTGAATATATAAACAACTTTCACACCTTTAGGCTTTGGCAAATCAAAAAGGTGTTGTCATACCTGCTTCGCGTTCAAGTCGAGCTCAGCCTGCGGCGCGTCATCATTTGTCCCCATTATCTGAATTCCTACCTGGGAGCTGGGTTCAAGGGCAGTCACAGAAAGCAATACCTGCTCACCTGGCTGGGCTTTGTCATTGCTCCATTTTAGAGATACCTGCGGAAAGCAAACACACTCTCAGACATATCCAGGAGAGTTATGCACCTATTAGAATAATATGATAGAATACACCTAAAAAAACAACTAATTAAAGTACATAGTTTTGTTGGTTGATGGGTATGTGTGCTGTGTCACTGGTGACCTCTCCATCAGAAAGGATGCAGTAGACAGTGACACAGGCCTCAGGGGTCCAGGACACTGTTGGGGTCAGGAAAAAAGAAAAGGTATTCTTTGTCCCAGCAGCCACCACTTGACCTCTAGAGCTCACCTGGAAGGACAACAATAAAAGGGAATTAATTTAACCACAAACCTCTAATTAATGAGCCCAGTGGGGTCCATAAGTTCCCACAATGATCTCTACATTTGAAAACATTGGACAGTACTGCAGGCTCAACAGTGACAAGCAAATAATAGAAGACACATTCCAAATTGTATCATGGTTTACAGATATCTAAAGACAAAGGTTCTCTATTCAAAGTAAAATGGGAATCAGAACTAAATGTAGATATATCAGAGGACGAATGCCATCATAGCTGGGTTATACAACAAAAAATTACAAATTCAGTACAGGAAATGGACTTAATGGGGCTGGAAGAATCAAATTTGCTTTTTCATCACAGCTCAGCTTAAAAATTATTAACTCCAGGTTATGGTTATGTGATTCCTACATTTTAGGTTATGTTCCTAAAGACAGTAGGATATTGTGTCTTGGATTGATAACAACTGACAGTACTGAGAAGCGACCTGTATCTTTGTAAAATTCTACTGGTTGCCCGCAAAACAGCCAAAACTAAAATGGTATTTAATGGATGGACATAGTAAGGGATATTTCCAGTATGTGATTGGAAAAGTGATGTTTTTCTTGAGGAATAATAATTTTCCCAGAAAAAAAATGGAGAAATGGATCATCGTAACTGCAAACAACGAGGACATTATCATATGATATCTAGCTCTGGACAGATTGAGAAGACATTAGACCAAGAAATTTATAACTCACTTGGTTCCCATACTTAGTTGGTCGTTGTTTTGATTTTATTTTGTAAAAGAATAAACTTGAAATTGTAACAAATAAAGGATGACAGAAAAACTACGTCTACCGCTTTTACAGCAAACACAAAAGTATTTTGATTTTGATAATTACCACTCACTCTCTTGATTCATTAATGCAACACTGTAGTATTTTTATCTTAAAATTACAGCTTAAAAATCATTTTGATTGTACACTGACTTGTAATAGGAATAATGGCGTCTGTTATTGCCACTCTGGGCCTATGTAACATTACACAACAAGAACCTTTAGTAGATAAGATATAAGAAGAAGCTAAGGGTATATAATGTGCAATGAAAATTCTTTGGAAGAAGCTAGCTTGGTATTCTATGTATGGATATCACAGCAGGGGCTGCAAGAAGAGCGAAGAAGTTGGAGGAGGAGAAAATTAAAGAAGAGCAAATATCGGACTGGCTTTTACTCGTTGGCGGGAGCTAAAAGAGCTGCAAGGATGCAAGACAGATGCCAAGGTGGCCTTCTTTCTGTTGGACAAGTAAGTAAGATTAGTTGTCTTGCTATGTCTTGTGTTGTTGCACTTGCTTGAGGTTTGCCTGTGTTAGCAAAGTTGTTGACTTGGGAAAAATCAGCCATACGTTTCAAAGAGTGAGAAAGAGGTTAGACTGCTGACACTATATAGTCCACTATATAGTGAGTAGTGGGTGATTTCAGACACAGCCAGAGTGCTGCTTTCTGCCCCCTAGTTGCACTTGCACCTCAGCGATGACTTTGCACAGAAACCAGTCTATAAATCTCAAGTTAATGTTAAACTTATTAGGTAACACACTGGGACATCGGAAACGATACTGTCAGTTCTCTTTCGTTGGTTGCCAAGTTGCAAGCGATATTTTCTAACTCTTCTACTATAAATTAACAGATTGGGGAGAGGCTAGCCGGTGTCATGCCGGGCCAGCGGGGTAACATAACTGGGCTCAGCAGCCTCTATGGACGTAATGTTAGTTAATGGCAGAGGCGAAGAGACGGAAGAGGACACTGATGGAGGAAGCTAAGAAGAGAAAAAGAGAGTGACCAAGCATGAGGCTGCCGAACGTTGGCAAGAGCTTCTTTCTGTTAGATTAGTAATAATAGCTGGCATGCTAAGTTTTGCTTGGCTGTGTTAGCAAAATTGTCGACTTGCTAGTTTTTGATCATAAACTTATTTACAGGAGTGGTAAATTACACAGTAGGGGCACCAAAACGCACAAAAAAACAAATCTTACATAATGTTGCTATATGCTATATGCCTATACTGCAGTTAAGCGTTATTTTATATATTTGATTGAGCATACCACAAAGTGAAGCTTTTTTGGTTGAAAGGTGCTCGTCACATCTAGTTGAAGAGGCAATCCAATCTGAAAGTTAAAAATGTTACGTGAATTATGTCTGGGTTGCATAATAGACAACATAATCTAGGAATGTTTTTTAATGTATCACAGTGATAGAAAATATATGTTTAGAGTTACCTGTGCAGGTAAGGTGTTGATTGGGGAGATCTGAATATACGAGCCACTAGGAGAGGAGTAGTTGTTGTAGACCCCCAGTGTCTCCTCACTGGACTGGAATCTTGCCTGAATAATAATAATATAAAAATATGAACCTGAGGAATAAAATAATCATTGAGGATACATAAAATATATATTGTGTGTGTTCTTTGCGTTGATAGTGAAGGAAAGTAAACCTCACATAGTCAGTCTCTGTTTTCTTTTTAAGGATGTTTGCTTTACTTAAGTTTACAGGTCCTGGGGTTATTTTATTAATGGTACACACGTCTGTAATCCTACTGTACTGAAATTACTCCTCTTACACCCAACGAATCATACTACTTCTCCCGAAGGACCCACATTCCAGGTACTCAAAATATAAAAAATACTCACCCGAATAAAAAGCACAGCTACTTGATCCTGTAATTTAAACTTTATGTGTATGTTTCCGTCCTCAGGCACTGGAAGTGTCAGAGTTTTCAGTTCAGCATTCATCATGGATGTTCTCTGAGTGACTTCAATCATAGCAGAGTATGTCAGATCCAGTGAGCTGAGTGGCTTTCTGTCAAATCTAGAGATTCTTAGCTGTGGAAGAGAAGCAGAGAAGGTAGTTAGCTCATGGAATAATGGTTTAAAATAAATGTCAAATAAACAGGAGAATTCACTCACTTCTGTAGAGAAGTTTAAAGACGGCTTTAGTGCAGGTGGAAAATCATGGAACGAGAGCTGGAATGTGTTCTTCATAAATTGGACTTCAACTGTTTTGTTCGCTTTAAATCCTTGAGTGAAAAGAGATGATGTAAATGCTTTGAGGATGCAACAGAGATGCATACTATGCATAAATCAACATAATTTCAAAATATCTCTCACCTGTGGAGTCATTAACACATGCAGAAACATGGACACGGCTACTAATTCCTGATGTGTGGAGGGCTTGAAACAGATCTTTGCTGAAGAAAAACTGTGTTGACCCATAGATCTAAATAATAATGGTCAAAAGTTAGCCAGTACTGTTCAGTAGATAGTTTGTAAATGCTGGCTAAAAGCACAGAGAGTCTACTTGTAGTGTTCTTTCATAAATGAGCTCAAGGGGGAAAAAACGCTCACCTTTTTATTTTGTGTTAGCATGAATGGAGAGGTTGCATTTTGTACAACAGATGCCAGAGTGACTGAGACAGCTAGTGTGCCCTGTACAGGTTGTCCGCCGGGGTAACTAGAGGAAAAAAAGTACTACTGTATACTCGCTTAACAAAATTATGTGTGAACGTGATATTATTGCTAAGCTAATTGAACTCACAGTGCTCTCACTGATCCTGAGATGCCATCTCCAACAAGGACCTGTGAAGGTGTCTTGAACAGCACTTCAAAGTAAGGACGCTCTGCAATCGCAGTCAGTAAAATTATGGGAATGGCAGTAATTAAGTTCACTTACAAACAAGAGTCTACAGCCACTAGCAGCTCTGTGAGGCTCTAGAGCAGTTCTTTGAGCTGAATGCTAACATCTGGATGCTAAAATGTTAATAGTGCATACAACAAGTTGATATTTAGAAGCCATCATAGTTTAGCATGTTAGCATGCTAACATTTGCTAATTAGCACTAATCACAGAGTACAGCTGAGGCTTATGGGAATGTCATTAGTTGCAGGTATTTGGTCATAAACCAAAGTATTGGACAAAAGAATTTTGGCCTGGTGGTGGTGCTGGAGGCAAAGTCAGCTGATTTGCATTTAGAATTTCCTGTATCCTTGAATATCTGGACCAAAAATTCATGAAATCCAGATAGATAGATATTTCAGTAAAAAACCTACATTGTCAACCTCATGAATGTCTATACCAAAATTGAATTGCCTTTAGAGCCATACTGCTAATATTGCAATGAACTGATAGATATCTTACCATAATTCTCCACAATGAATGCTTTCTTATAAGTCAGACCCTGTAGGGAAAAGGATAGGAAGTACAATGAGACGATGCTTTTCTTATTCTTATTATTATTAGACAGCATGCTATACAAAGGTAAACACATGTCTATATTTCAACCCTACATTTATTGTGGCTGTGACTGCCCACTGTCCAAGAGGAGGCGTCTGGGATAAATTGAATTGGTGCAGCACAATCCCTAGATTCCCTGTGGACTCCCACCTGTTGAAAATGTTCCCACTGGGATCCTGCATGTAACAAAAGAACGTCAAACTTCCTACCACCACACAACACACACTACCCAACTGAAAGTCTTTTCAACCTCTCTGGCTGTGTTCATTCACACAGAAAGACAGAGACCTACCTGTACAGAGACATCCACTTTGCCTTTGTATGGATGGTTGTCCAACTGCACAGACACAATTCTAACTTTGACGGTATTGGCCGGTTGGTAGCGCGAAAGGTCAGTTTGAATGAAGGTGGAAACATTCCTGAGGCTGAACCTGAGGCTGGTGGTGTTGGTGAAGATGAGATTGGCCCCCTGGTAGCCCCTCACCGTCAAGTTTAAGAGGGAATTCTGGTTTACAGATCCAAGAATCTGGAGCGATCGAATAAGCATTTTCAGAAACGTGTGTCATATCAGGTCATTTCCAAGTATTTTCGGATCTCTGAGAAAGAAGTATTTTGAATGAAGAACGAGCAAGACGGAGGAAAGTCATACTCACAGGAGGGAGTGTGAGGAGGCGGGTCAAACCTTAAAAACAAAATGATACTTTAGCTCTCTAAAAAGTCAAAAGGCACTTATGCAGATCAAATCCAAACCTTAATGTAATTGCGTTGTCACCTCCTTGGAAGTCCACTGTTTGGGCTACTGTGGTGTTGCCATGTGCCACTTCTGCCATGATGCTGCCAGAGAAGTTAGCTAGGACGGTGACAGCCAGTGGAGTGGGTACCCCAGCATACAACACCTCAGGACCCGAGATCAGAAACAACGTCCTAGTAGAAAGAGGAGGAATGGCTTGTTTATTGATAGGTAAAAAGAGTTGGATTATTAGATAAAAACTGCAGTCATATAAAAAAATATGAATTTTGGTATTTAAAAAAAATGATAACAAACCACACAGCTTACCTGGATGAATCCTGAGTCAAACCAGGCACAGCAGAACAAACAACCCCCACACACACAACCAGACTCCAGATCCCATCCATGCTTCTGCTCCGCGCTTCGCCACGTGTTCAACTTTTGATACAGACACCAAACTGACAGTGGCCGCTTGGTGAAGCACAGGTGATCTGGAACTACATGTTACAAAAACCCCACCTCCTGTCCTCACACCAACGCCCATGCTCATATTGTTACAAACACCAGGATGCATACACATACTATCACACATATATTCATTGGGGGCACAGTCATTCAACACCTTTGCCCAGGGGCATGCATATAGTCCGTCTATTCAGGGAAAGAAAAGAGAGATGTCCTGGTTTTACTGTATTCATACTGAGAAGAAAATACGCCTTAAATGTCAGAAGGAGCACAAGGCTGCATGCAATTTGTAACACAAAACCACCTGGGAGTGAAAATAGAAGCTGCTAACTATTACTTTATAAGCCCACCTTGGAAAACAAATCCTCATCATAATTCAGCTATGCGGTAAACACATTTGACATTACCTTGTGACAACACAGGACTACAGAACAGTGGGGTGACACTGAGACACTGGGAGAAAATGGTGATCAGTCACCAAAATGCAGTTAACTTGATTCAAACAGACCTCATCCAAAAACAGCAACCACTACTGGTCTTAGTTAGTTTTACAAATGAATGTCACATTGTTTTGCACTCTATGCAAGTGTAACAGAAAAACACAGGTTACACAAAAAGGAAAAACAAACAGCATGGAGATGCTGAGCTGACATTGTGGGACCATGAGAACCTGTATTCACTCTTCTTTACCAGCAGGTGGTGGTAAAGTACTAATTCATCACTTTAACATGAGCTTAACTTGCCTAAAAGCCATAAAATGATGCTCTCAAGACATTCAAAACTTCAATAAAAAGACAGAATCAAAATTTACTTTGAAAGGGTTACACCCATACAGTTTTATTTGCTTCATATTAACACTTTTATTTCTTTGGTATATATATTTTCACACTAGTTACATATAAACAGGTTTTACAATGGTCTATTTCCACAGAAAAGGAGTTGGAAAACAACATTTGACACGTACGACTTTTGCAACTTACTCTGCTTTAAACTTGTTGAAACAAACCAGTTTTTTTTTTTTCCCCCAGCAGTGGTGTAGTAGGAGGGTGTGCTTGTGCATCTGTGGGGACGCAGGTGTGACATGGAATAATATTGCAACCGGATGTGCAAACCTGTGTAGGCTTGTATTTGCTTTTGCGCTATGTCACGCCTGTGATGCACACATACCTGAGCACCTAAACAGCACTGGCACACGTGTGAGCATGGAGGCACTTTTTTGATTTGTATCATTGCCACACACGGTCTCTGTCTGTTTCTGTGTGTTTTTCAAAAGCAGAAATCTGCTCTTGACAAACCTTTTCACTGGTCTGCAGCCTTGATATTGAATGCCTACCTACTACAGCAGCAGTGTAACATATTACATAATATACATTCTTAAACCAACGAAGTGCATATTTACAGAGTGTTAAAAGGTCCAGGAAAATGTGTTGTCAGAGCATCACAGAAAAGGTTAGAAGGCAAAACATTCTGGCTGATAAAACAATGTGCAGTTTAAAGACAGTTATTAGATTTGATGAAGGACATGATGTAATACAGTACTTTTGGCCAGTGAAGTACCAGTGTGGAGACATTTACAGCAACTCTACCGTACATACACTTTAGTCAAAGGGATACTATACATAAGATCCAAATATTCTGAATTTATATAGGGGCAATGATTATCTTTCGTGTTTTGTTAATCCTTCCCCTACTTCTCAGTTGGTCAGATTCTCCCCACAGCACTTTTCACTCAATCTAATCAATGTTTCTGAATTCTTCACACTATGTGAAATGTCAGCAGATTAAGTATATGAAAGACACAGGAATGCATACAAACAAAAAAATGTAATACCCGCTACGGAGCCGGTGGTACAAAACCAATCAAAACTTAATACTTTGCCTCTCATCACTTCCATAGCCTCCCCCTGGTCAGTGGACATTTTCTGAATTGTGTGACAGAAAACCAAGCAGAAGGAACTTCAATCCAAAGCGGCAAATTAAAAATGTTTTGACATTAAGTCTTTATCAGGTATTAATATAATCTTTAATGATTTAGTGATGAAAGGTAATCAGGAAAGTTTTTCATCCAGTGTTACAAACACATCCTCTTAGCTGTGTCTGTCATTAATTACTGTAAATATGTGCAATGCACTAACATTTAACACACTCTTTTTCTTGTCTGAACAAGGACCTATAAAGTTAAAATTAATGGCAACAACCAGAGTATGCAAAGCTGATGCTGCACTCTTTCATTTTGGCTGCAGGACTTCATTTAAGCAAATATTATTTTGAAATCAAAAAGCTGCAAATTGTATGTCTTTTTTTACTAACAGAAAAACATCGGTTTCTCCAGGTTTCAGACACCCAACAAAAGGTATAATATAGTATTCAGGGAGCCATCATTATAAACAACTTATATTGTTTCCTTTGACAGTCCTAAAGGGTCCACTTAGGAGGGATTGTCAATCAGTACCTCCAGCAGTCACATCTCGAAGTGACGGTAGATGCTCTCCACATAGCTCAGGACCCTTTGCCAATCAGGACCGCCTGCTCTCAGCATCTCCTCTATTGACTGTAGAATGAAGATTTCAAATAAGTTTATAAGCTCAAAATCAACCATGCATCTGTCATAGAAAAGTCAGATGAGGCTTTACTGTGAAATGATTGGATTTATTTATAAAAGACATCATGGCTTACCAGGGTTTGTGCAATCCCAACAGTCTCTCCTATTTTGAATGCCAGACAGAGATTCTCCCTCTACAAAGAAAAGTAAGAATTGATAAGTTGAACACCAGACTTGGTCTTAACCATTCCACAGGCACTAGGCACAGTTCCTACCTTGTTCTCTGGAGTAAGAGTGCTGTAAGGGACGTGTGAGGGGAGGTAGGTGTGGTAGACAGCACAAAAGGCAAGACCATCGGCCCAGCTGCTGCTGAAGTTGGTGATGTCAATATTCTGCATGGAGAGAAAAGAGAGAAACGATTATTGCAATACAAGTGAACCAATGAGTTGAGCTGCAATAATCAACGGAAACCTGAGGTGAGTATTTGAAGCCAGCATTTTTCCACATTTGACATGTCAAAATGGGAAAAGCACAGGTGTCTAATAAAATGACTAATACCTAAATTCCATTAGGCTTCTTAAGTTTCATGGTCCTGTTACTGTGCATGCTGGCTCACTGTCACAGCTCACTGGGATACTTGAATAAAGCCATCAATAATTTTACAAGTAACACCTGTGCTTTTACTGCTATGACAAATCACAACAAAATCCAAAAATCCCAATGAATTCAAGACATGTTGCAAAACTGGAATTTTGATTTCCCAAAGACAATATCAAAAGCACTAAGACACCTCTTCAAGTCAGTCGGAAAAGTCCTTAGAATCCGATCAGCATGAGAGCACGCACCGTGTTGGCTATCTCAGTTCAAAATATGTCATAATGGAGTCTAATAACCAAAGACTCCTCACATTTCTCTCCCAAAGCATTTTCTATTGTGCACACTATATCAACTATTATATTATTTAACTCTTTAAGCTCTTCGTTCAATTTGTCTGTCTTGACTGGACCAAGCTAAGTTAAGGCTGTCAAATATTATCATCAATGTAACATTAGCTGTTGCCTGTGAAAATATTATTGAGTTACATCTAAAACATTATGCTCTGGGTTTCAGCCTTTTAAGACCAGTGTATATGTACATAAAATATCACATAATGAAGCTTTAAGACAGACCAAATCATATCCACCTTGTAGCCTTGTGTTCGGCTCTGACACCAGCGGAGCAGAGAGTTTCTCTTTGAGCCTCCATGGCGACGTAGCAGCAGGTTGAAACCATCCTGGGACCTGACAACCACAACATGCAAACTGCTGAGGCCCTCAGATGTTTTTGTTTAAACATATTTGGTTTGTTATCAGTTGGGCTTTAGTAGAGAAATGAAATCCTAATTAACACACTGATTCAAGTACGAGGAATGTTTTGGCCCCAATAATGACCTTTATGAGTTCACCAGAAAACTGTTTTTGGGTCAAAATGAGTTATTAGATTTACACAGGATGTAGCATTTAGGCTGCTCTCTTAGAGACAATGGTTTGTCAGTGTGTGAGTAGACTCACTTGGTGGGTGGCAGCTCAGTCGTGGCAGAGTTGTACTTGTTTAGAGACTCCTCACGTTTTCCTGTAAAGACAAGCAACCATACTACATTACCTAACAGAATTCTGTTATAATGCACACACAAAGCACCCTTAAACAGGCTACATGTTTAAAGCAGTGTTAACTGGTTTTTGGCCACTTGGATAGAAGCAGAACAGGCTGTAATTTTAATCGATTTGAAGTTGTGTTTCCAATATTCACTCTCCTTTAAGCTCTGTCTTGGTCTCCAACTCCTGAGAAAACGACGTGACCCTTTAGCAGCTAAATACCCCACTATGTTTACCAGGTAGTAGCTAACTTTGAGAGTCTACCGTTTGGGGATGAGCAGGCAGTGTACAGTTGGTCTGAGCTTTTATACTGAAAACAGCCGCCTGCTGCTGCTTGAAACAACGCTATAAGAGCGGTGAGAATGAACCACTGTGTAGTTGCCAAACCAAATCAAACCAAAATAGTGAGCTGAAAGACACTACAATGCTCCATAGAGCTGAGGGGAACTGCCAAGTTGGGTAAGAATAATCATTCCATGTGGGTTTGTTTACGAGCGTCCCCTTTCGTATTACGCAAGATCATTACCAAAACATATCTTTAAGTCTAACAAACATGTTGAATGCATTTCCTTCCCCATATAACATTTGTAAAGCTGCCTTCTTGAATATTTTAAAGCTGCCTTCTTGAAAATTTTAAATATTTGTTGGCACACTGCACTACACTTGTTGGCGTTGCCGGCATAGATTTTCATCCCCGTGCAAATATATCATACAAACAACAAAACTTTTAAAAACATTGCTCAATAGTGCTGCTTGTAGTCAAAAACTCCACAGGGTAAAATTGAACAGCTCTACCACAAACACATTCATACTGTGATACAAGTGTTTACAAGCATTTTGTAAACATGCACACACCCACACACCCACACACACACCCACCTGTGTCAGTGTTTGACTTGCTATCTTGCCAATCCAGAGTTCTTCTGCCTCTCGGCTGCCCCAAGTTCTTTAAAACAAACAAGATTCATTCAGATTAGGTCAACATCATTACATGAACAGCAAACCATGGATTTTCCTTGCAAACAAACAAACAAATGAAGGACTTTCCTCAAAACAAAGTATCCCACCTTGTTTGTAGGTCCAACTGTTGAGGCAGTATTGGACTGGGAAGTTCCATTCTGCATGGTGGGGGGGCCTGGGGAAGCAGGTAATCTGGACAGGCTTCTGTAACATTATAATACATAGTCAGGAGAACAGACCCGATAAACCAAACCAACTGCTTCTTTTTTCCTAGGACAGCTGTTCCACTTGGCTGCAGCTGTAAATTAAACTGTTTAAACTGTCCTCAAGTAGCCTTGTGAGAGCTTGTGGGTTGAGTGCAACACATTAAAAAAAAAATCACAGTCGTGACCAAATTTGGCAATTGGTTTCCATCTGTGACTGCTATCTCACAGATAAAAAATGTGGAGGACAAAAAACAGCTTTGTTTTAAAATATCTGACTTAAGTGCCACCTACCTAAAAATATGATTTTGTAATCGGTAGCAGAAATACTATTTGGTTTTGCATTTCCCCCAAAAAGATCAAGGTCCGACAGTTTTTCTCACCTTGACCTCTCTGTGGTTACCGCCCTTCGTGTCTCGCTGGCTCGCACCTCCTCTCTGCTCCTATCTTCATTGCTCACATTTTTCAGGTAACGCTTGGTCACACCTTTACAGTCTGTTCTGGCCTCCTCGCTTGCAACATTCTTCATCAATTCATTCTGACTCCTACTTTCCATCCCATCTTGCCCCAACCTGTACACCGCCCTCTCCCTGCCCTTCTGGGTTGCTTCTTTGCTTTCAGAGCTGTTGGTTGGTTCTCCATTGGACCTCTCTGGTTCCTGACATGGAGCCGGTGTGTCAGTTTTGCCTTGAGCCTGTTTGAGAGTAGCCAGTCGCTGCCTGCTCTCCTTTAACTCCTCTCTCAGGGTGAGCAGTTTCATATCAGCCTCCTTCTGTCTCTGCTGGGCAGCAGCCAGCTCCTTCTCGACATCTTTGTGCGCCGTTCGGAGAGTAGTCAGCTCTTCTTCTGCCTCGGCTCTCAGACGGTCTGCCACTGACACCGCCACCTGTAGGTCAGCCTGGAACTGTAGCCATTCCCCACGCTCCGTCTGAAAGGGGAACAATAGGGGTGTTTATGCGAAGAACACAGAACACTGTGTTCCAACTGACTGATGATGCTTTAGTGTTACCCATTTATGGCTTTTCTTTACAAAAGTGAGGCTGTTTAGAATATCATTAGTTTTGCAAGCTTCTGATCATAAACCAATATATATATATATTGAATATGGTTATGGTTAGTATGGTTCTCTCTCCACCAGGTGCCGGTCCGAGTCACATGCACATAGTACAGCCTCTATACTTGACTCAAACTGTTAACTCACAGTCCTTCAGAAAGAATGTTTCCCATTACTCAATACTCTGATAAACAAGACTGGTCTGTTGTACTGGCTCCATGTAGAGATATATTAAACCATAACCAATAGTGAGGGGTTTAGTCACTTTTGTGAAATACCTTTTTTATATACATCTCACAAAAGTGAGTAAACCCCTCACTATATCAAACTGTGGGAAGGAACTGTTCTCTCATCCACATGAATGAATGAAAACGGTGAAATAAAGTATATCTTGTACACATAGTTAATCACAATGTTGGAACAAATGTTTTTTTCCCCTCTCTGTGGTCACTCCAGGGCTCAGAATAATCCTACTACAGCAACTTCATATAAAAGCATACAAAAGAACAAAACAGGCTTTTTTAAAACCTAAACTGGATATGACCAAAACAAACATGGCTGAACCCTCAGCCGACAATGTCTATAATCAAATGAACAATCAAAAATCCATTTGGCTCTCATTAGGAGACTACAAGTTGAACTGAACTGAGTGGCAAGCCTCAGCAAGCAGAGCTGAGAGGAACTGGCAAGTCAGCTCTAATGAGGCATAACTGAATTGTGAGCCAAAAGGTTTTGTTCAGTGTTTTATTCATGTCATCTGAATTCCCCTAAAATAATAAGTGCTCAGTTTATTAATTTTTTTGTAAAAGCAACAAGTTTGGGCACAGACAGAAAAAAAAGATTTAAGCAACATTTTGAGAGGAGGGGCCAAGGTTGGATTGTGAAAGTGCCACCAACACTGTGGCTACATCTTAATGAGTGTTATCCATTGTAACTTTTGAGGCAGCATTGTTAGATGAAAACCTTCCTATGACACAGACTAAGTTTCATATCTTTGAGGATGAGTGATGTACATAAAGGTTCCAGTTTTACAAAGATTATTATTGCCTCGGACATGCACAAACACTGCCCCGACATCAATAGAAGGACTCAGAACCAGTGAGGCCAGAAGGTAAACGATACCAGACCATTAAAAAACGTTAAGCCGCCATCATCATAAAATGAGAGAGGGAATGAGAAGGAAGGGAAAGGAGGGACAATAAAAGCAGTTGAAATCACGCACAGATTTAATACTGCCTGTGGAGCAATGTAAGCCAGAGAGATGTGAGGGAGTGCTGAGAAGCGGAGGGGCTGGGATGGTGGGTAATTAGATGAAGAATGGATGGAGATGTGGAGGAGGAGGTGATATCTGAGCCAAGTCACTCCCTCATCTGACCAGTGACTCAAGAACACAGCTGGACCCGATTACACTAGATACATACACACACACACACACACACACACACATCATATTATATTCCTTTCTTCTCTCCCACACATACACACCTCCCTTATTCTTTTACCTCACCACCAAACCACATTGTTAAGTTTTCTCACACACGTCTACACATTCAGGGTAAGTCGGAGCACACTCTCCCTGGCTACATGTGTCAAATGAAAAGTAGGATAGTGGTCTCTGCTTGGAGAAGTTCTATTTTAAGAAATACTGAAACACCCACAGGACTTGAAGGAGATTGTCTTCAGAGAGCCTTTGTTATCTGGACGTGGACACTCCAACTGGAGCATGTCTGTTTAAGGAAACAGGAAAGGGCGCTCCTCAGTTCATACTGAGATAAGTGTGCGGATTGTCAGTCTTAAGACACACACACACACACACACTTTTATTCTCTGAAGAACTGACCTAGTGCCCCACTGCAAGACCAGATGTGATGTGCAGCATTCAAAGGCACACACACACGTACACTTATCCATGATGCAAATCTGAGTTCCTGACAATTGTGTCAGAGTGTGTGTGTGTGTTTTCCAAACATCTGTCCCAAGTTCACCTCCACACCCATTCTTTCTAATACGTACTTGGGGAAACATCCAAACTCTGTAAAACCTCCCCTCACATTTCATTCCCTTTACCGTAGTCACACGGAAGTCCAAAGTGGCCAAATCTCCCCCAACTGGCACATGAAAATAACTTGGTAAAGCCTCCAAGTTGGACATAAAAGAAAAGGGTCCCAAGGCACTGCCATTTACTCTGAGCTGCAAATTCAACGCAAGCCCCCTCCTCCAATTCTGCCAAACTCCCTAAATCTTCATTCTACATGCCTCTGAACAGCCTCTGTGGCCTTCAGATACAGGGCCTTTTTGAGTCTTGGTTGCTGGAGCAGCCTAGCGAAGAGAATAGAGAGCCAAAGGAATCTGGAGATCATTCCTGGAAATCTCCGGCAGCGTTCACCTGGAACTGATTCCTGAGCAGGGCTTTGAGATCGACTAAATCTCCAGGAGGGAGGGAACACAAATCTGACCAGCCACCCCCTCACACCACCCACTACTCAGCCATGAATGGGTGTTTTCATTTTTGTTGGTTCAGACAATTGAACACTGGTGGTGCACATAAGCATAGACAGATGGTACATCGGATAACATCCTTAGTAGTTCGCTGCACATTGGGTAATCATGTGTTTTTTCAGAATTCAGTTTAACTACAGTACATTAGAAATACATTAGGCCTGTGATAGTCAGAGAAAGACAGGAGCATTTGGGAAAGGAGGTATAAGGCTTAGCTGACAGAATGTGACTAGAATAATCAAGGCTAAGTCACAGGGAGAAAAAAGGGTCAAAAACAAGAGGTCAGAGCTAAAGAAAAAAGGCTTTAGCAACTTGGGGTCTTCTGAAAGAGTTGTTGAAGTGTGATAAAAGGAGGGGTGGGGAGAAGACAGAAGGGAATGAAGGGATGAGACAGTAAGGAGCATTGCACCAAAAGTTGGAGGGTAACTGTTTTGAGTTCTTGTGTTCAGGGAGGAGTGGTCAGCTCTCTGATGGAGAAAGAATGAGGGAATGAATAAAAGGCAGAGAGGCACAACAAGGGAAGGAGTAGGGGACACTTTCCCAACAAAACGAAAATTGCACAAGCCAGGACTTTAATACATCTTTACGTGTTTGTGAGTCTGCAGTCTCACGTGCAGTACACACACGTCCAGTCAGTCACTGTGAGCTCACCCCGCCACAAAGCACAAAACAAAACAAGTTTTGTCTCCTGAACAGCCGAATGTGAACCCCCTCCTCCAGATTGCACTCCCCTTCTCCAGCTCTCCACAAAAAGGCTCCCAGGACAGCAGAGCAGACTGCGGGAGTTCATAAAGTCGAGCTTTGCTGGCTTATATTGCCCTACCGAGGGCCCATGTAAACACAGTGTTGGATTGCCCCGACTTCTAATACATGGCTACCTCTCAATGCTATACCACAGTCTCTCTGAGGTTCAGCTGGCCTGCGCAAGGCTTAGTCCCTTAGAGCGATGTGGGAAAGTAGTGGAGAGAGAGAAGGGAAAGACAGGAGGGAGCAGGGATTGAATATCAAGTACAGAAAGAGGTGACACTCAGGAAGTGTGGAGTAGAGAGCTAGAGGAAATGATGTGTCAGATTATCACTTGATTTCAAAATAATGCAATTAAAATCACCCTTTTTTGTAATACACAAAAAAAAAATGTTTTAAATTATAGAAGTGAGGACAGTCACAGGGGAAGAAAAGAGGAGAAAAGAGCTGGGGTCAAGCAAAGCATAGGGCAGGTCATATTCCAGCTGTTGTAATCTAGAGGAAGCTGGGAGCCTCTGGCTACAATCCTCATAAGGGAGGGTCAGGGACTGGACCGAACGACTGACAGGAAATTACCGCAGCATATTACCATCCTCATAAGAACATGGAACGCCTAGAAGAAGAGCAATCTGACTGAAGAATGCTTGAAGAATTTTTATTCTTGGTTTATCCTAATTTGGGTTTGGAACCTAATAATGGGTTGATCTAAAAAAGCTGGTGGGTCCCTACTGGACAAGCATATTTCCTTTCAAAAGGAGTCACAACCATATGCAACTTTCTATGATCAACTCTACAAGGATGAGCTGAAAGAAATCTCTAAAGAAGATGATTTTGCTCATTTGGGCCTCTCCGGAGAAGCAGAGGACAGGAAGACCTCAATTAGCAAAGCTGCAGCTCCCAGCGGAGCCCATTCCAAGGCCTATTGTGATAGCGGGGATGGAGCATGACAGGGTGTCATCTCCTGGACTTCCTGTTTACATTGCTATACCTATCCACCAGGAGGTACATCTTAGTGGGAAAGGCAAAACAAACAAAATCAATACTCAAGAAATGCAATCTTTAGACGTTAGCTAAGCCTCAATCCTATTAGTTACCATTACTGTGTCTGTAAAGCTTTCAACTTTGGCACAGCACATACACAGATGCCACTCTCGAAAATCAGTCATTTTTTAAACAATGGGTCCTTCTTTTCAACAGGGGTAGACAAAAGCAAGCTTCTCAGCAACCATCAATTTTGCTTGCTGAAATAATTGTCACTAGCAGATTCAAAATCCCATTCAGACCAAATGAAAAAGATTGGTTGTGCTTATTATCTGTGACAACCACAGATACCGGATTTAATTAATTTATATGTCATATTAGAGCATCTGTGTTATTGGTTTTTGGTTTCCCCAGCACTGCCATATGGCTCTCAGTACAATAAGCCTCCAACATGTTAAATGGTTGGGAGTCATGGAATCACCAAAGGTCATACCTTAATGCTTCCATAGGTGAAAATATGCAGCAATAAAACATTCAGGATAGTTTTGTGGATCATACCCGACCCAAACAAGAGTTTGAGTCCAGTTTGAGTAAAGTTTTATCCATAGAACCACCAAGATTCACCACAGATGTAATGATTTTTTAAAAGACCTTCAAAATCAAATAAGATAACCACTGTTTTTGTTGTTTATATAGCTGTGCTTTAAAGTTTTGTTCCAATAAACCATAAAATAATATTTATAAGATATTTTAACTTAAAACCGGTCAAGTACCAGTCAAATCCAGTGTTAACAGAATATTGAATTGGGGAACCCTGTGAATTTAGAGCCATACTCTCCCAGTGGCTACATACATGATATTGTGCTAAAAGACTAAGGCTAAAGCTACATGTCCCAGACAAAAGTCATCATGCTCAGCATCCCTGTACATACACTCACTTGCCACTTTATTAGGTACACTTTGCTAGTGCCAGGCTGGACCACATTTTGCCTCCAGAACTGCCTTAATTGTTCGTGGCATACTTTCAACAAGTTAGAAACATTCCTCAGATTCCATATTGACATTATAGCATCACGCAGTTGCTGCAGAAGTCAGCTGCAAATTCATGATGTGAATCTCCCGTTCCACCACATCCCAAAGGTGCTCTACTGGTTTGAGATCTGGCGATTGTGGAGGCCACTGGAGTACAGTGATTATTATTGTCATCTTCAAGAAACCAGTTTGAGATAATTTGAGATTTGTGACTTATCCTGCTGGAATTAGCCATCAGAGGATGGGTACACTGTGGTCATAACGGGATGGACATGGTCAGTAACAATACTCACTTAGGCTGTTGTGTTTAAACGATGCTCAGTTGGTACTAAGGGGCCCAAAGTGTGCCAAGAAAATAACCCGCACACCATTACACCACCACCACCATCCTGAACTGTTGATACAAGGCAGGATGGATCCATGCTTTCATGTTGTTTACGCTAAATTCCGACCCGACCATCTGAATGTCGCAGCTGAAATCAAGACTCATCAGACCAGGCAACGTTTTTCCAATCTTCTATTGTCCAATTTTGGTGAGCCTGTGCAAACTGTAGCCTCAGTTTCCTGTTCTTAGCTGACAGGAGTGGCACCCGGTGTGCTGCTGTAGCCCATCTGATTCAAGGTTTGATGTGTTGTGAGTTCAGAGATAGTATTCTGCATACCTTGTTTGTAACGACTGGTTATTTGAGTTACTGTTGCCTTTTGGTCATCTCAAACCAGTCTGCCCATTCCCCTCTGACCTCTGACTTCAACAAGGCATTTTCGTCCACACAACTGCCGCTCACTGGTTATTTTCTCTTTTTCGGACCATTCTCTGTAAACCCTAAAAGATGGCTGTGCATGGAAATCCCTGTAGATCAGCAGTTTCTGAAATACTCAGACCAGCCCGTCTGGCCCTAACAAACATGCTACTTTCAAAGTCACCTCCCATTGCTCGGTTTGAACTTCAGCAAGTTGTCTTGACCACGTCTACATGCCTAAATGCATTGAGTTGCTGCCATGTGATTGGCTGATTAGCTATTTGTGTTAACAAGCAATTGAACAGGTTTACCTCATAAAATGGCCGGTGAGTGTATATTGCAATGTAGAGCTAGTTAGTTAGTATATGTAAAAATATAATCACTCACATTTCATTTCAACATTACCCTGTGTTTTCAAACAGTATGATTTTACCGCTACAAGAGAAAGGCTTTAAGGATGAGGACTAACCAAATACTATAGTGTATGAACTGAGCTTTTTTTAATGTAACTTGTAACCCCACAAAATAATGCTTCCTGGCTTTGTAATGCTTGGTTACTAGAAGCTAGTTAGCCGAACATGCTAACATTTGCAGCTTATGTAAGAGCAGTTAAACAGGCCATTTCCATCCATGCCCTTGCTCTTGAACTTTTGGTTTGGGAATAGCTAGAAAAAAAGACAATGCTCTGCTTTAACATGTGAAGAAATCCAAATCTGGAGAAGCATACAGCTCCTGCTTGCAATTGTTAAGCTAAAACTGGACAATCGCTGATCAGAGGAGGGGTTAGCAAATGTGGTCAATTGCCATTTGTATCACACTGAGCATGTAGCCAACATTTGGAGATTCAGAAACTGGACCGAATATATCTGAAAAACAAACAACCTTCCTAGCACATCTCACCTGCAAAGTACTCTTCAAACTCTTCACTTCTGTCAGTAGATGCTTCAGTATCTCTGAGGGAAGGATATGGAAATGTCAGAAGACATCACATGCATATCAAATATAAAAAAAATGTCAAAGAAATGGATTTGCCCTTCACAATGAAATGAAAAGTTTTAGTGCTCAAACAAGATCCTGCAGGCCTGAATGTAATTTATCAGCAGTATATTAAGCATATTTAGGGGAAAAGAGGATTGATGATGAAAACTGAAATACTTGTACTATAACGGATATATGACTCTTGCCTGCTGAGTTTGTGGCCCCATCCTGACTGGCAGTGATACCCAGTGTTGTTTTACACTCTTCCAGAAGCTTTTCCAGCTCCTCACCCTGGGTGTCCCCAGCTTCGTGACTGGGCAGTAAGGACTGACTCAGACCACTGTCCTTTTCTCTCCAGTTCTGCCCTGATGGGCTACCCACCACAGGTGAAGGACTACATGGAGAAGAAAAGCTCTTTGTAGGGCTGACAGCCACACTCTGCCCCTGGGAGACTGGAGACAAAGAGGTGGAGGAAGGAAGACGCCCATTCCACCCCAAGGCAGATTGTCCTTTAACCACAGTACTTCCTGGCTTGTTGTGCACCGGGCTAACTCCGGGGCTAATGGCGGAGACATTTGAGCTGACTGGTGGATGAGACCTCCAATCAGGAGGGGGACTGGAACTGGCAGCGGAAGTGCTGGACTGTGTTTTCTTCCCGCTGGATGTGAGGACCGGGACTGGAGGTTGAGATGAAACTGAGGCTGCAGGGGAAGGCTTAGGTGTGGTAGGGTGAAGGAGTTGGGTGACACCAGGCATGAAAGCAGGCCCATCACTCTGTGGAGAAGCAGGAGGAGTGTGGAAACTATCCCCATGGGCCCCTAGAGGTAAAAAAACTGAATTCAGATGAAAAAAGTAAGGCAAATACATGTTTAAAATGCCCTCAAGACATTTTTTAAGATATATAGAAATACACAGCTTTATAATAATAATGTTTCCAGGAAAAATGCCATGTTTATCAGTGTAAGAGCGCTAACGTTAACGAGCAGTGGTTAAACTATAGTATGCCTGCCTAAATGAAGTCATGGTAAATATATCTGCAACCTGCTTGTCTGTAGTTACAGTCGGTGGATCAAAAATTATTAAACCAGACATGTAAATAAACATGAGCTGAACAAATATCTAATGCAGCTTCTTAGCCAAACAAAGTTATCTACCTTCTCTTTCAATGTGAATTGTGAAATCTCAGTGTTGCAAGTCCTCATTGTAGACAGTCATGTAGTATTAGATGCATTCAACAGCAACATTTCCTCTAGGTCACTGTATAAATGTATATAGATGGCATGTTTTAGACGGCCAGATGGTGGATGAAAAATAGTTTCTCGTAGTAATTGTTTACTGACACTGAGACTGTAATCTAAGGTTTTTAAGGCCCGTTTTAAGTGTAGTTTATACAGGAAAAGAGTTTACCAGACAAACAGCCTTCTGTGTCAAACTGTGCATAGATCATTCCCTACAGTGAAGGTTAAATGTCCAAGTGAAGTAAACAATAAACAAGACTTATTTTGGAGGGGAACTTTAAAGTTATAAATGTGTGAGAGACACAACAGAACAGATTGGAAGAACTGACCGAAAAGCTGAACCATGGACAGAATGAAGGGCAAAAACAGTGGTCTGGCATGACACTGAAAATACCATTCAGTGAAGTGACCAGAGCAGCAAGGCCCTCATTAGCCAGCAAACATGCAGGCCATGCCCCTGAAGATGAATGTTTTAATACAGACATTCCTCTTGGACTGCTCATCCACAATGTTGCTCCGACACTCATTCTGCAAATTCAGGAATACTCACATACACAGAGGACAAATGTGTCCCATACAGAGATAAATTTGCAGCAGTGGGCCACATATAAATTTCCAAACTTGACACAATAACAATAACACAAGCGATTTTTACTTTTTGGCTCTGCACTCCTCCCCCATAACAGCCACATGCCACCATTAATAACTTTGGAAGCTATGGGAACCACTGGGCATGGTATCTCCTTTTCTTTCCTCCTTTTCCTTGTTTGGACAAAAGCCTCACTGCTAGCAAAATGAATGTGTATTTTTATTTTTTCTTAAATGATGTAAGAGCAGCGGTCGAACATTTGCAAAGTTATGCACCACCTGCTCTAAGGCCAAGTCACTGAGAAAGAATGACAGGAGTGTCTAATAACTTTCTCATGCCACTCCTGCTTTTCATTTCTTCATTCCAAACCTTAATGTGTTCGTCCAACCGTGCGCACGGGTGGCAGATTGACTGAATAAGAGTGTGTGTGTGCGTCCATTAAGGTGTGTGTGTGTGTGTCAGATAGCATTAGGCTTCCTATGATTAATCCGCTGCCCTTGTGCTGAGCCGGGGAATTCTGCCGATTCATCACAGCTGGCCCGGCGGGGCCAGAACGAATCACACAGGGACGCGAGGAGAATGACCACTCACTGAGCAGCACACAGGAGGGCTGCCAAGATTCCTGCTGCCACTCAGCGCGCGCACACACACACAAACACAGCCTTTCCGCTTGCTTCTCCTTTTGTTGCCTTCAATATCCTGATTACCCTTTATGCACCCCTCTTTCATGCAGTCTGCAGCATCCTTGCTCTTCCTGTATTTCTCTTCTTCTTCCCTGTACCGTCCTCCTCCTCCTATATATACCAGAGGCTTGAGGTATGCTTTCTTTAGTCTCAAAACATGAGGTGAGCATCCATACACGCACACATTGCCAGGCATCTGTGTGTATTTCCAAATATAAAGTGATTTGACCAGAGCTAGTTAAAAAAAAGAAAAGACTACAGGCTCTTAAGTGTGGGTGTGTTGACCTACCTGATGGTCCATGGCTGTCCTTGCTTGAAAAGTTGCCCATACTGCAGTAATGGAGTTTGGGCTGCTGATGGGGCCCACACCAAAGTGGCACAGTGGAGGTGACCTATGCGTGCGGGAGCACACACACACACCAGGACATCCAGTGAGATGAAGGATGAAGTCATGTACTGTTATCCAGCTGAGAAATAATTCAGTGACTACAGCTCTGAACAGAACCTTGTTTCCCCCACAGTTCATGGCAGACTGAAGAGGGGTTACAGGGAACTCGCGCTGCTCATTTGAATGTTTAAATGTGTTTTAACACAACGAGGCCAAAATCACAGGGATGCAATCAGCCGTAAGAAGCAGCACTCCTCCAGTGTGATAACATGTGACAAACAAAGCTGTTGCCATGTCAGGTTTAAAAGCATCTAAATAAGAATAACCTTTCACATGCGATGATAAACGCAGCTAAAACCGACACATTCCGTGTCACTGAAAAAACAAATTTGAGATTAAACATAATTTTGTTCTAACGCCACAGACTTTAACGCGCAATCAAAAACTTTTTACAGTGAAGCCCGAAGAAGTAAGTGTGCCTCCAGGAGTTTGGAAACGTGTGCAGAAAAACAGCGTAACTTTTCTCCCACTAGGCCTACCTTACAAACCTAAACCTTAACTTTGTAAAGCGATGAAAAATGGATACAAACCCTTGAAAGCAGACAAACAAATGCCAGATCCTTTTGTTCTGAGTTTGGTTACCTCTTCCTCGCCACGCTTTGCTTCCTTCAGCGCTGCCCAACCAAGCGCACTGCCCTGCTGCGTCTTCACTGAGGAGACGAGATGGCTGATAGGGAAGTGTTGCTGCACTTCCTCAGAACAAAGTTTAAACCGGGCAACATTTTGCTGCTGGCGAATATTCTTATGAGAAGACAGCAACTGATCCGCACTGGAAAACGAAAGTGGGAAAATGCCCTGAACATGGATGACTGATTGCGCCTCTAAACGCGGGATGTGTCCACTGGAGGGCACAGTTAGGCTGTGTCCGGAAGAACCTGTTGCCTCTAGGATGTGTGGTTTGGCCCTTCCTCCTCTCTTCAGTTATTATCAAGCGGGCTCTCACATGCTCATGACCCACTGGCCTACTGTACCAGACAGCTCCAGGCGGGAAACTTCTAGTTGCCCTTTACTTATACCAGCTTTTAGATGAAATGTATTCAAACAACCCCACTGATTGTTTGGCCGCTACACCCCACAGAGTTTTAATAACATGCAGACAGTTTCAGTGCAACACCTGCATACTCTTTGGCATGAATGCAACAAGTTGATTTCATTTATTTCCATAGTGGCCCGCTGTGCCTGTGGTAAATTACGCATTTAAGGGAATGTTGTGACTTGCGGATTTAATTCGCATTTTAGTAAAATGTTTTACACCTGTTTTTAAAACTCTAATAAATTCACCAGCAGATTAATTCTGACTGACTTTTGACTATGTTTTGTGTTTTACCAGTGCCGGTCTTTAGTATGCTCAAACACATGTAAATAGTGAATGATTAAATAAATATTTTACTGAAATTAATCTATTTAATTAATCTAAGCCTTTAATCATGACTGCATTGCAGGCAATAAGAATAATACATTGCATGTTTGAGACAAATAAAATAGATTGTTCAAATAAATTATGGCACAATATTTGTACATTTCTATTTTTTGAAGTCTGCAGTATCTGCAGCTATTCTTTTGATAAACCTATTCCAACCAAAATCTTGCGAAATCAATATATTTGAGTTGATTGTTGTCTTGACACTTAGTTTTGGTGATTCCTGCATGTGCAGAGTTGTGAACAGGTGGATTCAGGTGTCCTTAACATCCACTTTTTGACAACAAACCTGCTTCTGAATCAACCTGCTCCTGTTTTTTTACTTCATCACAATTTGCTTTGGGTAATAATTTGAATGTGGATATCAAGATATGTTCAACCCTTCCCAACTTATTAACTTTAGCTTGTCCTCCACTTTGATATTGTACTATAGCTCCAACTGTAATTGAGAAATGATTCACCCTGCTAACAAAGATGACTTTATGTGAATATGTGAATCTATGTGAATAAAAATCAGTGTCTAATCTCTTTATACCTAATTACAGCAAAACAGCATGAATTGCACTTTGACTAAAAATATTTATTTCTTGGTACAAAAAGCACAATACTGTACAAAAACAATCAGACCCACAGGTGTGACTTAGTGACTAACAACAGAGCAGCATGTTTGCCAAATGCTTTTATTTCATAAATCTCTTCCAACATCTTTTCATTAAATATTAATTATATTGCTAACAGCACAAATCTCCCCTTAAACTGGCACAGCTGAACGTTTACAGACTGAAATGAATGAGCACTGATGTGTGACCCTCAACAAGCGAACAGATGAATACTGTGCTTTCAAATATCATTCTCTGTGTTTTATTCCATGAACAAATATGTTTTCAGATATTACTTTTCGTCGGTGCGCTGTGTCTTAGCAGTTCTCCCTCATAAACTGTACAATGCTGAGAGAAACAGAAAGTTTGCTGCAGTGAGGAGACAAGCTCTCCCTCACTCTCTGATTGAGATCAATAGGTTTGCGCAGTGCTCTGTACTCACTGTGCACCACTACAGTATAAAGAGAATCCATCAAAACCAGCCAGGTGCATTACACAACCGCCAGCCTCCACCCACACTAATTTCACACTTATGGGTGCAATCCATGAACATGCCTATAAAATGCTGTCACATCTGAATCTCTTACACCTGAAAAAAAAAAAGACCCAAATTTTCCTGTATTTTTCCCTCAGGCGTTTATGGTGACCCAGAGTGTCCTGTTGTTTTGAGACCATCACAACCCCATTATGAAATTGTTTATGGGTGTCAGTCTGTGTCCAGAGTAAGGTGACCAATTATTCAGTGTCTGATGCCAGTTGGAGCCATTAGCCCCCTCTACTGAGTGGATTATAGCCATTTTGTTGGTGACCTACTGTGCTAGCACTCTGGGGGGCCTCTAGTGGGGCTCTAAAACCTCCCAACCTGCCACAACCAGCAGCTGATCCAATTTGGCAGACAGACAAGGACAGCTCTTCAGCAATGAAGAACTGGATTACAAGGTCTGGCTGACCTCTAAGTGATGAAACACTCAACTTTCTCAACATCCTCCTTTCTCAGAACTTTCCAGAATACTTGGGAACTTTTTCCTCCTCCTTTCCCCTGTTTGCAGAGGAATACAGTCCTCTGGTTTATTTATGTCACCACAATATCTGAAACACAAAGCCCGATATATATAAATATATAAGACATTATGAGCCTGTGCTATCCATAAGGCACGGCACGCATTCTCAACCACGCTCAATGTCTCGCCAAATCTCAAGTCCCTTTAAACTGCTACATTTTTAGTGCAAACGCAAATGGAAACACCAATACCATAATTTAAAAATCCATGTATAACAGTGGGACCAATGGTGGACACTACAGGGGGAATGGTACAAAGTTGGGATGCACAGGGACTGTCTGCCTCTCACGGGTCCTTGTCTCTAATACCAGATTAGGTGAATGAGTATGTGTACCAGAAATAATTATCCACCTGTGTTAATCCCATCAGAGGACACAGGCTTATCTCGAAGGAATCACTATTCTACCTTGCCCGCCTGCCACCCGCAGAGTCCCAGCCAGGTAAATTAGGATTCATAATCCAGACTCGGAACTTCACATCAAATGTACATAACTTTTTCTATCAAAAGAAGTGTTTTCAATCCAGAAAACTGCCCTGCCACCCTCTGCTATTCTTTCTAACCTTTCTGAACACAGAAAGCACCTAGTCACTGACTCAGCCACGAAGCCAACCTGTGTCGTCTGCCTCTGTCTCTTGATTGACAGCCGATGCCAGACTGCGCCAGCAAACGCCAAGGCTTGTTGATGGATGGCACCTGCTCCTCCTCAGAGGAAATCAATTGAAGTCATGGGCTGGGATGGGCTGCTCAAGCACTTACACATGGCTGTCTGCCTGGGGAGGGGAGGGGAGGGGGAGGCACAGAGAGAGCGTTGCCAACCATCTGTGTAAAGAGGGGCACTGCCAAGCGTCAGTCCCTTTTTTACACCAGGCCTCAAAGAGACACACAATGTCTCCAAATTAAACATGTTAGCTCCTTCAAGCTACATTCAGCAACAGTATTTGGGAAGTTCCAGCATCATTATGTACTCATCACCATTCATACTGCTTATTGCTCTCTCAGTGCATTACAGACTCTTTAGTGGCTAATTGATACAATTCAATAGCTTTTAAACTATTTTTATATGTTGCACTAGTTACAGAAGTAAGACACCCAACTTCCTGCCAACATAAAGGTTGAGATCAGTCAAATATCTACACCTGCACACCATTAGAGAGCACATGGGCCACATTGGTGCAATGGGCCAGCATAGCTACAATCTTAGACATGTACAAGTGTAGTTATTGGAACTCAACCTGTGATGTTGGCCAACCTAGCATCACAGGTTATTTCAAGGAACTTTCTGGCCCACAAAGGAGGGAGATGGTATCTCCTGGCAGGCACCGGCCGGGCGAGTAACTTCCATCAAGGGTTTCCTATGGGCAGCTGTGCGCATCATGCTGGCATCAGTGTGAGAGCCAACCCACTGTAGCACACGGGCAGAGGGACGGTGGTGGAGGGCCAACTGCCGGGAGCTGTAGCCACACATCCCTATCCCCACGGCCCCCAGCAGCATAGCCATGCCAGGCATGGTTTTCTCAGCTGGAGGCGTCACAGACACGTTATGGTAGGCCTGGGTCTGAAAGGGGAGAAAAGTGGAGAGTGAAACGTGATCAGGGTAATGTTGGATTTCCTTGGTGTTGTGTGAGTATGAAAGCATTAGGCTAAGGGCTTTCAAAGCAGTCCAAAGAATAACACAATTTCCTGTAAAACAATGACCAGAGTTATGATTAGTTAATATCCATAGCATGTGTATGTATGGATGCAGATCAATTTTAGGCCAATACAGCACAGGAGGACAACATGCCATGCAGCCCTTTTTCTAAATATTTGTCTGCATCAAATGAGTGGGCTACAATATGGTCACCTCAACCCATCCAGCCCTCCCACCAATCCCAGAGAGATTAAAAACTCCTCTTCTCTCATTTACCAAATCGCCGTCTGTTTCTTTTGACAAACAAAAAGCTTGTCTATTTTGCGACATGGGCAATTTCCTTAGTGGGCCCTTGACGATTATAAAGAGCATAGAGGAGCAAATAATAGAAACCTCACAGTCTCTAATGGAGCTGTGTCACAGACAGTTAAGAAGCCATCACTGTAGCTCACTCAGCCAGTTCCCATTTCCATTTCCAATGCAATCGACTGTCACAGGCTTGGATTTCTCCATTGTTTGTGGTAAACACCACCACAAAAGTGATTGTGTTTTGTGAGCTAAAACAAAATGCATCCTATAGTTACCGAAGCCTGGAACAAACTCATATCTGTGGGTGGTGTGTCTATAATATGATAGTACTGTATTTCATCATCCTGTCACAACAATCTGTTGAGACATATGACTGAGAAAATGGCTGTATAAGAGCAGCATAAGGCTTTGTGATATCAACTTGCAGAATGCACTCTCTCTCTTTGTCTATAAACTTCTGTACGCGCCCATAAAACCAGTACCTTCGCAAACACTTCATTACATCAATGGCTGCTCTCAGAACTGTAAAAGTTATTTCATCTGCAACTTTATTCTACTCCATAAGGACCAGTAGAGACAGCGCATGCCAAGCACTATGTAATCTACACTTCAAATCCAAAAACACTGAGAGGGCTTTCAGCCTTTTTGTTTTAAAGGTCTCCAATCAAAACAGGTAGCTTGTTGCAGAAACACTGCAATAACGTGCAAACGTGCTTCTAAGATCACGGGCAAGCAACTTCCACTGACTCAGCACTTTACGCTCCTGCTACTCAGTAGTATAGACAGCTTTATTGTCACTATGCAGTAAGAAGCACAGCACATGATAATATTCATGTATGTGGTTACAGTATCTACTTGACTCTAAATCTTGTTCACCTTTACAACAAAGTAGCAATGCAAGATCCAATGTTTCACTTTATTTCATGAATGCTCAAATTGACCAAACGATTAAAATCTTCACAGTCTGCCAAAATGCTCACACTCACCTGCAGCAGCCTGATGTAGCCTGGGGTCAGTCTTGGGAGTCTGAAAAACATTTTGAAGCGTTCCTTTATGGTCTTCCTATTAAAATAGGAATGAATAACAGGGCCAGATAACACTTGGTTCTCTCAGGCTCCTTTCCTGGACTCCCAGGACGGGATACCCACTGACAGAGGGTCTGTCCGGGTGTGTGCTCGGATACTCCAACCTGTGCTCAGCTATGTGATGCAGGACAGCCTGGTCAGCCGTTATAACGTCTCCTTCCAGCCTTTACATAACAGGCAGTCTGCAGGTGGTGTGTCTAAGGGGATTACAGAAGCTGGCACACAGGAGCGAAGAAGTCGGTCCAAACAGAAGAAAGGCTGATCGGAGTATACAGCTTAAATATCACAGTATCCCGACTCCAGTAGTGGAATGATATTTAAATTATATGCTACTGTTTTACAGAATTCTGTTTGGAAATTAAGGCCTTCAGGCAAACTGTATTTAAAATGTTATTATTAAGGTTTTACAGTTGGTTTGCATGTATGTATAGTTTTGTTACAGTGGAATGCAGTTTATTGGATAACATTGGGTATAGTCTATTTAATCTTGCATACATTTGCCACATCGTGATGCATATCAATACATAAAATAATATAAAATAGTCTTTTCAATAATGTGATTATTTCAGCCATATCACCCATAACAGACTGTATACAAGAGTGTATTAATTTATTTCTATGGTGGATGTGTGCAGAGAATCAGAGGGGTGTTAATGTACACAGTTTGTGAGCAGTTTACCATCATTTTCAATGTTTTGGATTCTTTCTTTTATTTGATTGGAATATGACACCAAACAAAGTGCAAAATGATGAATGAGAAGTTAACTAATTCAGGTTTTAGCATCAAGTGTAAGTGATTTCTTACTTCAGCAGTTCCTTAAATAGCTTTATAAAGAAGGCACAAGTCATTTGAAGTCAGAACCACTAGAACCTATTTGAATCTGCCGAGTGGGATGATTTGGATGTTTTTCTGTTGATGTTGAGAATGGCTTCTCCTGCCATCTCAGCAAATTTCTTGAGAGCTTTAATATCCTCCCTGGCCTAAGGGTCCTTAACTCAGAGTGAGGTCTTATAATGAGGTAGCTGTTCTGATAACGTCTCTCTCTCTCTCTCTCTCTCTCTCTCTCTGTGGACGAGAGGAATTCTCTCCAGCAAGAGCAGCCAACAATGACCTTCTTCTCATCTCTGGTAATAGGACCCAATTCTGCCTCCCAACTCATGCATCCATGAATAATCTCAACCCCGCCATTAATGGTGCAAAGTCATGGTGCCACTCAAAGTTGTTGTTTGTTTTTGTTTTGTTGTTTGCTAATGTGTTTTTCCGTTTAAAACTAAGAGAAGCATACCAGCAAATACTTGAAAAAGTAAAGAGGGACTCAGTAAAAGATTTATAAAAAAAATGTCATCAGGGATCTGTCCACTTGAAACTTCGCTTGCTTTCTCAGATAGAGGAGACGTTGCTGACTTTTCTTACTCAGCATGTCTGTGTTTAGTTCAGAGGTCAGCTTGTTTTATTAATGATGATTCCCAGATACTTGTATGACTCAACAATTTCAACCTCTTTTCCAATCGTCTTTTCAGGAGTTGGAACGTGACGTCTAAAATCAATGCACATGTCCTTCGTCTTTGTAACATTTAAGTCTAAAAAGGCTTCTTTGCACAAGTGCAGGGCCGTTGTTTCAGTGGTGTCCATTAGACTGTGTCATGCAAACTTTACAATTAGCAATAAACACAAAGCAGAGCAGAGGGGGATGCAAATGTCAATAGTGTTACAGGAATCTAGTTATAAATGTAAATTATAAACGTAAACGTATTGGATGAATTAAAGTTTTGTCCTCATGGCGGTGCTACATGAAAAGTTAAGTCAGCACTAACAGATTTTTAAGCCACTTGGAGGCAGCAGAAACAAGTTGTGCACACAACATTAAGATCATATGGCAAACTTGTTAGCAACCTGTACATAATTACACATCCAACATGGAGTATCATTAATTTGTAGTTGTGTTTGTGATCACCTGGCAAATGTAAGTCTTATATTTACTCTCTTTTAGCTCAGTTTTTGGTCTCTATATGAGAAGTATCTGGCTCTTAAGCTGCTAAATGCTACAACTATTGATAACTGTCTGCCGTTTAATGCAGCTAGTGCAAAATGGGTTTTCAGAGCTTTTTTTTTACTGAAAACAGCTGCCTGCATCAGCTGTAAACATCTTTAAAGTGCTGAGAGTAACGATGATGGCAGGACAGCTAAATAATGAGTTGAAACTTGTTATCAAGCTTCACAAAGCTGTGGGGAGTTGCAGATTTAGATGACAATTCTCTGTAGGTTCGTCACTATCACATCACTATGAGCCCTTTCACACTGTCATTTGATACATGGTTATTATATATAAAAATATTGATTATAGCTACATTGGAGGGATAACCAGAGTTATTACAACTGATCCTGTTGTCTGCACCAAATGTCAAGGCAATCCATCCAAGAGTTATTGACACATTTCGCTAAAAAAACGCAAATGTGGACCTCGGGGTGGCACTAGAAGAAAAGCCACTGATTAGGATGATTAGGGCTGCATGGCTGTCTATACCAACATTCATGCCAATCTATCGAATAGTTTTTGAGATATTTCAGTTTGGACCAAAGTGGGGGATCGAACAGACCGACACTGCCATCCCTAGAGCCATGCAGATAAAGTGCATGATCACCTTTATATTATGTTATATAAGCATGTCAGGCAATGTGCCCTTGTCTGGCTAATGTCTGCAGAATGAGCCCATGAGCTTCCATCAGACAGCTCCTGCTGCGTCCATCCATTAATACAGGCCACAGATGGCAACCCTGGTGCTAACTGTTCACCACTATAACACTACACACACACGCTCAGAACTGTGTGTTGCAGTGTACAGTAAAACCTGCCAGTGTGTACTGCTGCTTCCCAGTTCTGGAAAGACAACAGTAGCTCAAGAGCTGGTCTCTCTCAGGTCATCACAATGGCACCGTCCAGTCGAGATAATTCTCTGCCCTCTTCCTGAACTCATCCTCTGGCATTGAGCTATGGGTAAATGTATTAGAATAGATTATCTCAGCTGTAGACAGGTATGGTAATGCGGAAGGTTAAGCTACTGACTCCCTGGGTGGTACTGTTTCCCAAGGTCCATCAACAACATAGTGTGCTGTTGCTATATTGAGCGTAATGTTAGGTAAGGGCAACAAGTGCTTGTGTTTATCACGTAATGGGAATAGTTATTGTTCTTAATCATTCAGTCCTGTAACGAATATCTGCTGAGACACCATTAGTACCATCAGAATTACCTCCCCGAAGACTATTCATTAATCCAGGGCAGTTAGGTGAAAGAGCAAATTTGAAAAGGCACACGGAATAGCAACTTGGTCAGAAATTGATTTGTGGGGAGTGTACTGTAGATAATTGAGGAGCTATTAGGTTAACCGGCTGGGTTTAAATGTCATAAGATCTGCAAACAATCCTGGTGCTCCAGCAGAGCTGACATTTGTTTCTCTGGCAATTAAGAGGGTTAAATGAGGAGGACAGGTGTTGTGTTACTACCAATTTAATGTTGGTTTCATTTTAAACTATATACAACTCTGACAAACAGGGAGGTATAATAGCTGGGTTGATAATGACAACTTCAATCTTACCCATGGTGGGTGGGAAGGAAGGATTTACCCGGCTCAGGATTAAATGGCTTTGTTTCCTTCTTGTACAACATAAGGTATGAAAATGGATTAGACAAAAGGTATAGATCAAAAGGAAACATATTTAATGACAGTTTTTATACTGCATCATTTAAAGTCCAACATTGTGCAATGCAGAATATGAGTGGAACATTTCCAGAACTTTCTTGTCTAAAGTGATAAAGCACAGTGGAAATAATTCTTCAGCAGAGTCTTTGTTTCAGTGTGACTGACAGTCTCATGGGTGCATGGTAGAAAGCCCTGTCTTCTTGTCTCCCTGCATGGGAAGGATGTCTGTGATCCAGTATTGGAAAAGTGAAGTGACTGCCGTGGTTTCCTCTACAACACAAAGACATAGAGCAATATTTTAGTTACAGCTGAGACTGCTGCTGACACCACAAAAGAGACATATTTGTTATTGTATTTTCAGCACAATAAATCAAAATCCCAAGCCGGTGTTCAAATCTACCCCCTAGCTCTCTGCATTTAGAGATTCAACCTAACACCATCGGTCTCCTGCCTTATTCTTTAAAAGTTAGTATTGAATTTAGTGACTCTATGCAGAACATAAAATGTACAGTAAAAGGGGGAGCAGTCAAGTCGATGTCATTCATGAGAACAACTCCAGGGTGCAGTAAAATATGCTCAAAGGAAATCTGCTCCTGCACTAAATTGATTGCCACTGCAAGGGTAGAGGGATAGAGCGAGGGAAGAAGTTAAAAAGCACACGTCTCCAACAAGCACATGGATTAGCTCCTGGATGGCAGTGCATGTGGGTTACATTTAAATACAGACTGCTGTATTTGTACAAGGTGGATGTTAATCAAGAATATCAAATGAATTAACTTATATTGCAGCAATTCACATGTGAAGTCAAATACAGAGTACCAGTGCCTTCACCTCAAATGTTAACATAGCACTTTTTTGTTGCCGTTTTTTTTTTTTTTTTTTTTTTTTTTAAACACACCGTTGTTGTCAGATGCGCGCATCATTTTGTGGACACTGATATGGCAGCGGCCTGAATCTGCTGGCTGATCTCTCTGCCTGTCTTTCTCACACACATACACCTGTGCGTGTGAAAACCGTAAAGTCCCTGCTGATCCTATTAATGCAGCCAGCTAGCCAACCATGCAAATACACACACACACATACGGAAACGTGCCTGGGGACTGATCAGATGTTTTGACTGTTGACAGAGTAATGGCAAGATGAACAAGTTGAAACATGTTTGTTCACTCACAGTGGAGGTCAAATGTGTGTGAGATGTAATACAGACAAGACCAGCTCTACTATTGCACATTAAGGGCAGGTACTTACAGGTAAAGGCCAATGAAGGCAAGTAAGGGCAGGTATACACAGGTGAAAAATAAAGATCAGTGTAAGGGCGCATAAAATAGAAGGCAAGCATGGGCAGACAGAGGCATGTATTAACCTGTAGGGACAGGTCAACAAGGGCCTGGGGCTGATCCTAGCAAGAGGAGGCCAGTATGTGCAGGGATGGGGATGAATGCATGTAGAGCCCATCGTTTTCGTCTAGCATGACCTTCCACGACTTCCAAGAACGTGTCACTGACCTGCGGACATAGATGTTTTGTAGAGCTCCTTCAGAGCCTTTTCCAGTTTGTCTATCTGTTTCTGCTGAACAAAGGCCTTTAGGCTGTAGAGCTGCTTCAGGACAGAGGGCGGCTTGCGTCCACTGGCTATGCTGCTCAGAAGGTCATCCACCGTCTGAGACAGGACAGGAAGCTTGTCTGCACGCAATAAGGCTGGAGAAGCACGGGAGAAGTGAGAGGTGGTCTGTCAGTTAAAGTTGAAATTATCTAACATTAGAGGAACGTAATCCAACTGGAGCTGACAAAACAAAAGAGGTACCTTTATAAACTGCACCAAATATAGAGCAACAGTTTTTTTAAACACATATTTTATTTCTTTACTTATTTAACCATGCTTCACTTAACTGGCTAGAGTACCAATAGAGAAAACATTACTAGTTTTGTCTTTTCATTTACAAAGCCAGCAGACTGGCCAAATCTCATATCTGTGCAGTGCAGTCTCACTGTTTATTTTTAGTCTCATTCATTTACAAGGCTCCTCTACCAGCTATCGAGGAGCTTTCTCTTATTTTGAACACTGGCCAGGGCCTAATCTACAGCACACCATGCGACGTAATGAAATTGTTTCTCTAGGCCTTGATTAAAAACTTAGTCAGTCAGCCGCAAATAATCCCTATATTAAACATGATTTTAATTTGTAATTTTTACAATATCTGAAACACTGTAACATTTGTAATATTGGGGTATCTTAGCTTGGTTTCCTTTACAATGAAAGTTCATGTAAATGTAAATACATAAATCAGAGCTGTTGTCAATGATTTCCAGTTAGCACTCAGATATACTGTATATACATCTGGCAAGAAAAAACTGTCACTTAAGTGACTTAATGGCACTGCAATTTTAGCTATTACACTTTCATCCAATTACTGATGCTATACTGGTTAATTCACGCTGGGACTGTCTCAAAAAAGCACAGATGTGCTGTGGCAGAAGTGCAATGAATTCTGTTTTTTTTCATTAACATGCTTTCAACATTGGCACTACTTGGTGTTTTTAAGGGGTAACTTTGGTATTTTTCAACCCATGTTTTTGTGTCTGTGTGACTAATTGGGACAATATGTTTTGAAATTGGTCCAGTATTGAGCAAGCACGCTGCAGTGGGCAACAGCAAAACAGGGCTGCACCGTAATACTTACTAATACTGTTAAATGATACTACCATACTGACAACATTATGGAAATGATTGCTACAGAGATAGACCTTTTTAAAAGACTAAGCTAACCAGACACTTGTATTAACAATCTGAACTGGTCAGTGGCAAAAACAAGCTCTTTAGTGGACGTAGGATTACGTAGCAGCCCTGTTTTACAGTTACTGACTGCAGCATGCTCGCTCAATAATGGACCAGTTTCAAAAAATGTTGTCCCAATTAGTCACATAGACACAAAAACATGAGAGAAGTTTTAAAAAAATACCCCAGTTACCCTTTAAACTTCAGCCTAAAAAGCCACTAGTTTTGTGCATAATAAATCAAACTACTCTGCTTTGGCAGTGGCTACAAGATTTAGCACAGAGAACAAAAGAAAGCAGCTGATCCAAAAACACAAACACCACTCTGTTCAATACCTACAATCTGACATATAGATTTCCATTGTTGTGCTGAGGAAGTCTGACACCTCAGCAGCTCTCCTTTCATCATCTTCCTCCTCATCCCCATCTTTTTGGTATGTGAACTCCAGGGCAGTGGCGCGGGGCATTAGACCCATGGAGAGCAGCTTTTCTTTGTGCCGTTTCTTCTTCAGCTTCCTCTTCTTGTTCCTGCTAATGCGTTCTCCTCCCTCATCCACAGGTGTCTGACCTGTGCTGGGCTCACTCACTGGAGCTGCTACATCTTTCCCATAGTCATAGTGGAGGGTTGGTTTTCTTTTCCTTTTCCTTCTCCTTTTTCTTTTCTCTTCTTCTTCCTCTTCATCTCTGTCTAGTGCTTCATTGCCATCATGGACGCTCTCCTCTGGTGGAAACAAGATCGTAAACTCTTGATTAGTTTCAAACGCTGTTGAACTTAATCAATCCATTGCAATCTCCCCATGCACCTCTACTTTTGGGCAAAAGCAAATATCAGATTGTTGTATTCACATTGTTAAAAGATCAGATTCTGTGTCACATATTGGAGTAGGGTGGGTTTAACATGCAATCTGTATAAGGCCTTATGCTGCGTTTGAGACAACTCGGAACTTCTGACATAAAGCATTCCGGGTGAGTGATGGTGCATGACGCCAAAAGTGAACGAAAACATGGCTGACCGTGACAAACTGAACTGTTTCTTTGTCCAGTGTGCACACAATTGAACTCTCATCAGTGGTGTTAATTAAAAAGATGGCCGTTTTAATGAAAACAAGTGACATAAATAATAAATATAAATAAATAAAGCGCAATAAAATGTAAGTTACTCGTTAACCGTGTTCCCATTTAGCTACATCAGCTGGTAAACTGCAAAAGTCTGTAAATGTTGTATATTTAGGGCCCAAGCAACTTCTGACGTTTAACTCCTTCGTGATTGGTCAAAAACACGCGATAATTCATAGCCATGTCTCCCGACCTCTGGCCACTGCACCACGGCCCCATCAAGCCCCGACAGACAGAACAGGTTTTTCAATTTGACAGTATGTATTATATTAATTAAATACAGCAGGCAAATATAATTTATGTTGCTTTTTAGTTTATGATTTACTATTTACAATGTGTTCTTCCATGGGAGATGCCATTGTTGTGTGACATCCTTCAGCGGCTTCTTCATGAAGTCCGGTTATATATTTTTGCTCTGAGTTCACAAGTGGGAACCAAGACTTAGAGTGGGGTTCCATTGTACTAGAGGGGTCAGAAATTTCCTAGTTCCAAGTTGTCTCAAACCCAGCAGCCACCCACACACAGGCTACAACCAATAGGGGGATTCGAGTCCCAGTAATGTCCAATAATGTGGCATTAAGGGATGAGAGACTGCAGGTTTTCTTGCAGCTAATCACTGCACCAGCTGATTCCACTAATGGGATACTCCATCTTTTTAGCTGATTGCATTCTAATCAGCTGGTGTGGTTACTGATTTTAAAAAAAACCTGCTGGAGCTTGACCTCACAGACCACTGTTGATTGAAAAAAGTACAGCAGAATCAGTTTACTGTATGTTTGATGTTATGTTGCTCCTCTTGACAGAATAGTAGACAGTAGAGCTGCAACGATTAGTCGATTAGTTGTTAACTATTAAATGAATCACCAGCTATTTTGATAATTGGATTTTGAGTAAAAAAAAGTTTAAATTCTCTCATTCTATCTTTTTAATGTGAACGTCTTCTGCATTCTTTACTCCTCTATGACATTAAATTGAATATATTTGGGTTGTGGACAAAACAAGACATTTCAGAACGTCCTCTTGGGCTTTGGGAAGCACTGACTGACATTTTCCACCACTTTCTGACATTTAATAGACCAAGCTACTAATCAATTAACTGAGAAAATAATAAACAGATTAGTCGACTATGAAAATAAATGTTAGTTGTAGCCCTAATAGACAAAGATATAGTCTACTACTCCCAATCCAGCACTCTGATGAAAGATGAAATAAAAAGAGGGCCAACGCTCAGGTTATTCATTAGCTTTTGTGCATACACATAAAATTGCAGAATTCCTCCCACCTTATGAAAATCGTCATTAGAGCTACTTATGTTCAGTCTTAGCTTTGCACTTTGATTTATTTGTTGTCATTTGTTTCAAGGTACTTTTTAAAAATTTTTTATTCAGTGTTAAATTTCTCTTCTTATGTCTTATAACTTAAACCTCACAGTTAACCAAGAATGACTTGAGCTCAGCTGTGAGTCCTTTCAGAAATGGCACTCTCTCTGGTTGAGCAGCTTCCTCTCGGCCTCATAACAACTCCCCTCTCTTTATCAACTCGAGGCATTGAAAGGTCAAAGAAAACCAGCTCCCATCGAATTTTTAGTGACCCGTTCACCCCAGTGAGCAGTAAACTGGCTATCAGCAAGAACATAATGGAGCTGAGAAATTGGCAGAGCAACAACGACCAATACTGAAAAAGCAATTCAAGAGCAGCCACTGCTCAATTTAATCGAACATGGATAGTAGTGATGACAAACAAAAGTCATGTACAAGACTTGTCTGTATGAGCATCAATGAAGAAAAAGGTGAAAATAACCTTGCTGTCATGTTGTTGCTCATCTGATTGACCATGAATGCACATATTTTTCACGTAATGAAATGTCTTATTTATTGTGTTTTTTATTAATTCTGTCCTTTAGTGGTTGAATGAAAATGAACAAAAGTATCTCACATCAAGGTGTTGTTCGACATGAAGGAAAAGATCATTCTTTCAAGCCTAAATGCACTTTTTTAATAGCTACACATAAATATAGAAGAAGCTTTTAGATGACTTGTGTTTCCATATTTAATTATCTAACTAAGACCATGAGTTCAGATTGCACTGGAACCGTCTAAACAGTGTAGAGACAGACCTGGTAATTCGAGACTACCGTAGATGTTGGTCTTGCCACTCTTATTAGATGAGTCATTACTATATCATATAAACTAGTTATTGCTGTACTGTTTCTCTAATATTATATTGATGGATCTATTATCACGACACCTTTATGAAGCCCAATCCAATCTGACCTTAAACAGGACTTTGGATTGCAATTTCCATCAAGGCTTACTGCCCACTAAATCAAAATGTGATTCAATTAAGGCGCTGTTAGGTTGATGAGTGCAATTAATCAAACATAGCCTAATAATTCATTTTGGTGGGCACCTTTAGACGCTGCTCTGTGTCAGCCAACAAATCTCTTCTATTATGTTGAAGTAAAGCAGAAGCATGTCATGTGGATAAAGGTCTTTATTAAGGTAGATGATGAGTACAGAGACACGTGTAATGAGCCAGGACTCTTATTACATTCTGATCTTCTCACCGGTTTATGACAGAAGAAAGTGCAGAGAGAATAAACTTTGTCTTTGACTCTGTCTTCGAACGCTGCATAGCGTTCAAAGACAGCATGTGGGAATTAAACTTCCAGCCAACTCTTATCACAGGTCAAGAAAATTCCACCTTGGCACTAACATCAGCTCACAATCAAGCCTCAAAGATGGCATCAATGAGAGTTAAGTATCTCCTAGATAGGTTGTAGATGTCTACTCGGAAAAACAACACTCAATTAAATAGACAGATCAAAATGAAAACCACCCAGGCTCATACACCATCTGTGCTGCATTCAAGTTCTCCTCACTTTGGAAACACAATTGATTATCAGTGTCTGTTTCCCTAAACTAGAGTAGCAGAGACAATCAAAATGATTAACTTTAATACTCAACAGAGCCAACCTGGAAATACCCCATGCCATAAATCTCTTCTAGCTTTATGGTGCACAGCGCAAGTCCATAAATGTAAGATTATGGTCGTCTTACCAGCTGGGTCCTCGGCACTATTTATCCTTTCTAGTTGGGGGAGTGTGATGGATTTCTCTGAATCTGTCTTGTAGTCTGCAGGAGGAGGTAGAACAGTGTACATCCGCCTGCCCGGACTGGCTGCACTCTGCGTCTTTCCTGCATCTCCTGAGACAGTTATGGCAAATAAAAAGTAGGTAATAAACTCCAATGGTAAGAGCAGCAGGGTGGCAGCAATTCTGCGTGCATGATGTGTTGGTATGTTAATGTGTGTATTTTGAAAAAAAGGAAAGGACCAAATAAGGGAAAATCAGAAAGGAAATAATGTTTTCCAAATGATTGTACATAGTAATATTGTAAGCAGCAAGTATCACTGGTAAACTGAATGTAATCTTACCAGTAGCAGTGTCCACTTTAGAGGCTTGTCTTTTCACACAGATTTTGTTGGCTAGGGCCTCGACCATGCCTGGTTGGCTGGACTCCTTCTCCAATTTGGGAGCTGCAGGGTAAAGCCTCTGGAGTACTTTTGATTGAAATGCTAAGTAACACAAGACATAGGACAAGAAACACATAGGTACACACATGTTAATCAGACGCATTAGAGATATCTGACTTCTTCATAGGGAAAATGTAAATCTTAAACTTCCTGCTAAAATCTGCCAGTTAATGCAATTCAAAAAGTGTGGAATTACCAACCCAATATGTGCGACAGTGTTATTAGAACAAAGGAATGAAGTCAAAGAAGCAGCCAGCTTGAAAGGAGATGCTGGGTTATGAATCATCATGTGTGCATTGTATTATTATTAACAGCAGTGCACTTTTACCCCAACGACTGGCCAAATGCCGTTTGAGTAATTGAGACTTTTTTGAAAAGTGCTCTACAAATAAAGATTATTATTATTATATATATACACACACACATATATATACAGACATACACACTTAACTTTACAATGCATCATCAGGTCATGGTAACATGACCAGACATCTTACAATTACTTTGTATTGGACATCGGTATCGCAGCATGGTGTGGAGAGTAGTGTCGTTTGACAGAGGAACACGTGCATTTGTTTACAACATAGCTGGAAACCTCCTTAACGCGAGACTTAGCACGGTAGCTAGCTAACGTAGCTAGCTAGTTGCAACTGTTTGGAGTTTGTATATGATATTAATAATGCTGTCGACGACACCGGTGATGCTCACCTTCTTTCCTGCGTGCCATTTCGACATATGTAGTTATCTGAGCGGAACTAAAGAGGACGGAAAGTTAAATGTAACATTTGGCTAACGTTATAGCTATTATGCTAACACGCTAACCCGCCTGCTAGCTTTTTAAATGAGCTCGCTTCTTAACAGAGGTTACAACATCACAAATCGGTGAAATAACTTGTTGGTGTTAAAGTTATTTAAAGGAATGGCTATAGCTATTTAAACTCAGCTATAATAAAACTCAGCTACCCCTGTCAAAGCGAAGTAATGCTCGCCGTCGTCCAGCTGCTGCACTCACCACCAGGCAGCAGCTCACACACCGACAGGACTGATTGAATGCACAGGAAGAAGTCACTTGGTCCAGTCGCGCCGAGTTCCATTCCAACTAATGGCGATTTAATCTAGCCTTACTTGTCAAAAAAGACTTGTACCCTGCCCATCATACATTTATATATTGTTTTGATCAGTCAAATCCATTCTTGAAATCGGCATGTAAAGCAGCCTGTTTAATATATCGAATATCATAGCATCGTTTGGTACTGCTCGACCACTTTGTATTTGGCGACAAAGACAGTAAGAAGTTTACATTTTACTGAGGCAAATTGTTTCTGTGATATTAAATGTAGTACGAATTAAAATGTGACGCCTAATACTTCGATAATTATCTTTAATCAATTTCGGGTGCGTGCCTTCCTGCCTAAATAGTCAAGCCCAATTTATTTTTGCGGTTAGTTAGGATGACAACTTTCTTTCATGAAGTGTGAAGAGCGCCATGCATCACACTACAGCTCCCCGTGTGTTTGAAGCTAGTAATAACAGCGGTTTTGGGCGTGCGCACACTGAACCAGCTGTAGGACTGAGTGGAAGCGAGATGAGAATACTAAGCAGGCACCTCATGGCTCAGCATCAGCACCGGGCTGAGTTAGGATTTGCGCACCCTCCAAACTTGGCTTGGGACCTCAGCATGTGAACAGGCTTTGCAGACAGAGGATCCACCTAGAATGTCAGCTCTGAAGAAGGTAAATCTCTCTCTCTCTCTCTTATTAATCTTTGAGCACATCTTTAACTCCTAAAATATAACGTGCAGGATTCAAACATCTTACAGTAAATGAGATAATGTATGCAGTAGTGAGAAAATGGCGTGTGTTTAAGCAGTGTGTTTGCAGGATTTTCTTAGTTGTTTAAGGTAATCAGACTTTTGGACTGTTGGCTTTTTCAAAATGATATTTAAAAAAACCCTTCCATTCAAATTTGTTGATGTATGAGCAGTCATCACAATATACAAAATATAATATGATTTTTGCATCACTTTTGCATTAATTTTGTTCACCTCTCCTCTGCTTTGCCATATGGATGTTGCTCTTGCACTTACATTTATCCCTGAGGAGGATGCTTGGATGTGGACCATGCAGAAAAAAGCCCTTTTAGTACACGGTTAACTTCTCAAATGGATGTTATTCTAGGTTTGATCCCCCCAGACTCCTCCTGTTGTGCACTGTCACGTAATACTGTATGTACCATGCCGACTGTAGTCTCTGTGGGTGGATGAGCTTCACTGTCTGACAGAGCCCAAGCTCAGTGCTGGCAATCCTGAATGAGAGTGGAGCTCCATACAGCTTAACAAAAGAAGGCACTGTAAGAGTTGTGTTTTTTTTAAGAATCAAGGAACTACACAGACCCGTGAAACATGTTACATAATACCTTGCAGTAGACAAGGCATTGAACAGCATAAGCACACTTCCCACAAGCCTTCTGATTAATCAAGTAGTGAGAATTGTACTCCTGTGAATGGGTGATTATTACTGGTGTAGGAATCCTCTTTTGTTTTTGATGTTGCAAGATTAGAAATAGTTAACCGCCTGTTTGTGTAAAAAGCTTGTCATCGTTGCCAGTTGTACACTGACACGTTGTGTCGTTTAAGATTCAGTGCAGTTGCAAGTATTGATGTCTCAGCGCCAATATATTTCCATGACTGAGTGACAAAAAAGAAGTGAAGTTGTAGAGAATGCCTGCTTCAGCACCGCTGCCGAATCGACAGCAAATCTACAGTACTCAGCACACACTGTGAGTGACAAAGTGTTGGCTGCCAGCACTCACATAGTCAGACATCATAATCACAGAGGTGCTAAAAATAGGGGATCATATTCATTGCAATGCTTTAGAAGTTCCGTGGTTGTTACTGCTGTTCACTCTCTAGTTAGACGCTTTTCCAACATCCTCCTCGATGCTGTGCCTTCCTCATTAATACAAAAAGTCTTTATTTTTAGACAGTAGTGGTCAGCCAGCCTTTCTACAATGACACACAGCTGCTTCTGTAAAACTTTGATGTGAAAGTGATGATCTTTTTCATTCTCTAGTCTCTGAAACTAAGGGTTTAGTTCATACATGGAAGCTGCACTTTCTGCCATAGTAACAAGCTTGTTTTATTTCGGGTCATGGATAAGTGTCCCATGTTCATTCATTATGCAGGTGGCATCAAGTGCTATAGAGCAGTGGTCGTGCCGCTAAGCAGTCAGGAGCAAATGCATTTTTCAATAATAAGGAGGGTAATTGACAGCATCTTTGTATGTGTGAACAGTGCATTGCCTGGATGTGGCTGTGCAATATGTATGCATATGTAGCTTGTCTATACTGAAAGCAGAGGGAACCTGGGGGGGTGGGGGTGTCAAGTGAGAAATACATGTTACCTCTGTAAGTCCTTATGTGACTGAAAAATAAACTTGTCATCTTCCCAGCTTTGGGAGGGGGGGCCTTTCTCCTCATCCACATCACCCCTTCTGATTTAAACCAGGAGACTAATCAGTCTTTCAGTGAAAGCCTGATGATTCATATGAGATGGAGAAATCTTTACTCATCCTACCAGGCAGGCAATTTCTTTACATAAAAAGATGAGAGCCCAATTTAAGCTACCACTTGCGTACAAAGAATAAAGGACAAAAAAAACTAATTGGAAACTGACTCTATTTCCACTCAGAAGCACTTTGGAATTGAAGGTAGCTTGTCTCAGGATATTTCCAATGCTGCTGTCAAATTGCTTGCGTGCCCAGTGGGCACACACATACAGTACATGCCGACACGAACAGACTCTCACAGACTTGTCAATGGGAAGCTTGTGTGGACTTTGCCTACTTGGCAGTGACACGATAACGCACTCTTAATCTGTTTGAAGATGCACAGAAAACATGAAGCGCTACATTCACGCATGTGGTGATGTCATTTTGGTCTACAGGGGAAGAGGAGCAGTGGTGAATGGAGAGTAGCCTGACTAAAAGTAAATGTTGAAACATTCAGCAGGCTCTTTTTTTATTCACCCACTCATCGTGACAGAAGTGTTTCTGCTTTTTCCCTCCATGTCCCATTCTTCTTATCCTTCTTCTCTCTCACTTTAATAATTTCTATTACCTTACCTAGTCATGCACATGCATCTCACTCACTTTCTTTCTCTCTCTCTCCCTCTGTCTCTGTATTTCCTCCCTTTTATGTGTCCTTTCCCTAACTACACCTGTAACAGTCTGGCTTCAGTAGAGGGATGCAGGGGGAATGGAAGGGATGGATGGGACTGCATTTGATGAATCTAATAATGCATGAGAACCAAGTGTGTGTACATTATATGCAGCATGTGAGTCTTTGTGTGTGTATGTAGGTATGGCGCATACCTATGCACCAATACTACTGGGTTAATAACCTTTGTCCTGTGGTGGTGGGCACACATCTTCTAGGCATGTAGGCTGTCATTGCATTCTCCCGGTGATACTGTTACCGCAATAGCTGCCAGATTGCCCTTAGTCAGATGTGACTCATTACAAACCCATTAGCAAGCTGGTATACTATCTGTAACCTAATATAGTTGCACAGACAGTTTGATCCAGTTTGTAATACCATCATTTATGATGATTTTACCAGGCTGCCTATGTCAGGCAGACTAGTACATTTTACTTTCCTTTCCTTTGAAAGTCAGCACAGCAGAGAGACGCGCATGTCTTTTGGTGGCTGTGTGCATTTGAAACTCGGTGACTGGGGACAAACGTGAATCATCTCATGGGGTAAAAGCAATAGGCTAAGACATTTGTCCCTTAAGGCCCGCTGTGTTAACACTTTGTCAAAATGTGAAATGTGAAACTAATGCAAGTGCAAGACCCCGTACAACTCCAAGTGTAGTTATGGTCTCCCATGTAGAGTATGAGTCCTAACAGTATTGCCGTTGGCGAAAGGCCCAGCTCTTTCACAACAGAGTCTTTACCAGACCCTTTAAACCGAGCAATGAACTTGAATACATCGGCTTAATAAAATAGTCCACTCTACTAAAGGCAGAAGAATTTTTCTTAGAGATTTGATTAAGCTCCAGAGAATTTCTTTATGCTTTAATCGTCCTAATGTGGTCAAGCTGTTTAACATAAATGCTGTATACTGCTGCTGTCACGATTATGGTGCACGTAGTTGGGTTTAACATTTGGAGAGCTAACTGTGGCTCATTTTCATTATCCCTGTCCAACTTTAGGGATATGCTGAGTGAATGGCACTCTTATAGGCCATTCTTATAGATGATTTCTTAATGCTCCACCCTTGGATTTTAGGTAAAACTGTGACCTCTATACAACCCTGCAAACACATTGCAGATGCACTGTTTTCCTCCATGCATGAGCACCTGGAGCAGATCTCAGCTCCACCTTTTACCTTTCATGTGCATGCCTACCCATGTTCTAAATAGGTGAAATAAAGGTTGTACATTTGTTTGCTGCCTGCCTGTGTCCTACAAGAGCAGTAATCTAACAGAAAAACTATGAGTTAGGAGCCACATGGTGCGTGTTTTAGAGAGATACATTTGGACACAAAGTTTTGTGAAACTTACTCTTGTAATTTGTTACTGACACAGTGTTAGAGAGGTGTTAGTTGAACGCAAAGTTCATTTTTTGAGGCCCTAGTTTGTGGTATTGTACTATTGGAGCATTATGGTGAAAGGCTCCTAATATTTTGTCTAATTCTGCGGATCTCTTTTAGTTATTGCTGGGGTGAGTGGTCACAGTGTAAAACTTATCTTCTGCTCAATCTGCACACCACTCATTTGATAAATTTGCCTGGCTAAGAAGGGATCAGACAGCGCTTAAGGCAGACAGGAGGAGCTTTGAATTGCATTGGAGTTACTCCACTTCGCCTCCATCCTGTCAGATTTCCATTAGCTCACCAAGAGTTGCACTCTACCCCACAGCAGCAGGCGCCAAGAAATCCTATTATACACTGCTACTTGTGATAATTGCTTATACCTAGCAGTAATAGTGTGTGGTGTTGGGTGGTGTGTCTGTATGCTTGCGTGGTGGTTGTGTATGTTCATGTGCCCTGTATGTAGACAGCAGTTTGCTTTGTGAGCGTCCTGAATCGCCACTGGGACAAGAGAGGTTCCTGTTGACCGCTCTCTGCCGTGGACAAACTAGGCTGTGTTGCCCTGAGCCTCATATCATGCAGAGCCATTAAATGAACCTGGTGCACTGAAGCCTGACTTGTTTGGTGGCATGTACACCAAAGTCTAGTATAACTAGACTGACAGGTTTCACACATACTCACACCTTCACATACTGTACATACACTGTGGTCACTACTCTGAGAAAAATCTTAAGTTCAGCAACAAGAAAAGACTACTTTACTTGAACTTTTTGATGCCGTAACTTTCAGGAGCACCAGTTTGTGCAGCAAGTTAAATCAGAGAGGCTATTTCTGATCCTCACTCTCCAGTCTCACGAGGCGGGCTCCATCAAACTGTAGATAAAACAATCTCCCAGACAAATGGACTTTCAGGGATAGAGTAATCAGCACTTTTGTATTTAGGGACATTTTCAGAGAGCTGATATGAGAGAGAAAAGTTTTTTCATGGACTCAAATGGCGTGTGACTCACCTGAGTCAGCCCATTTGATTGTTCATCTCCCGTTAATGAGCATTCATTCGGTTGTTTCTCTCTTCTTCTGCTCCTGCCTCAACAGTCTTTGTGGTTGTCTCTCTTTACTGCTCTTGTACGGTAAGTATACCTCTGTTAAAAGAGGCAAGTAGCCCAATGCTTTGTGCAAGACATGTGACTGTATATAAACCAACAATCAAACAGCTGTAAACAAACAAAAGCTAGCCTAGAAGCTCATCTTGGTTTTATGTGATGAATCATTCTAGTGACTGAAGTTTATGCTATAGTGGATATGTGATGCCACACTGTAGTGCAGAATGATTTACTATATATTGAATGGACTTTGATGACTTCATATTACATTACATTGAGCTGATGCTTTTATCCAAAGCAACTTATAATTGCTATATATGTCGCACGCCTCTGGAGCAACTAGGGGTTAAGTGTCTTACTCTGGGACACATTGATGGATGTGTCACAGTGGAGAATTGAACCCGGGTCTCTCACGCCAGGGGTTCTAAAAATGGGGTCCCCAGCGAAAAGGGGAATACTCAATTTTATCCATAAGTAGCAGAGAATGTCTGATTATTTTGGTCATGGGTTTCATACACAATATGTTATAAAACATCTAAAAGCAAAAATCCTCTTAGATGGGGGACCCTAGGACAAAGTCTTATCAAATGGGGGTCCATGGTCTAATTTGTGTTAGTTTAGGGGTCCCTGATTAGAAAAAGTTTGAGAATCACTGTCTCACACCAAAGGCATGTGTCTTATCCACTGTGCCATCACCACCACATGTAAATGTGGGAATGTTATGTGATCTTTATTCTCATAACATTCTGGAACAAACATACTTGAAATACAGAAAATGAAATGTTAATAATTCCTTCATTAGCATTTGCTTCTTTTTGTAGCCTGCTTAATGACCAAAATAGTATACTTAACTGTACTATTACCTCGTTCATTTCCAACCCATAAGCCACGAAAAATGTACAGTAGATGTAACAGGGTGGGAAGATGGATAGTTACTGCACTGAATCCCTTTGCTTACCGCCTCAGGCTACAAGAGAATGACTACCAGTCCAATTGGAAGAGCATGATTGTAAACTCCAACAACATTGCCAAATGGAGCCTTTTATTAACTGACTGACTCAATGGGGTTTGAAGGCTCATTCACAAGATTGGGCCTGTAGTCCTAAGGGCACTGCTTTGTCTTCGAGGATCTATTTTTTCCTCTGACTGATTTCTTTTCACTGGGCCAAAAACTGCAAAACCGTTCAATTAAATATTGACTAAATGGGAGATTATAATTCATTAGGTTTTGATATAATCAAGGTTATTTATTTCATGGATGGCTAGTCTTTGTATATTATCAGGCTAGCTGTACATTGTCATTTGAATGAAACCCGCTAATCAAATCTATGAGTAATGTAAGAAAACAAATTTGTTCAAATACCCAAAATATCATTTGTTGTATTTCCACTTGTCCCAGTTATGTGTCCATGTGTCTTGCTTAACTGTCTTGTTACAACATGGTGACATAAATCCTCTCTTGTGCTCATCCCAAGATAAGCTTAAAAAGACAAAGAAACGGATTCCTAATGCATTTTCCCATATGAAATCAGACGCCTTACCTCCAGACTCCAATCCCTTTAAAGCGTAAATAAGAGGCAAGTGACAGCTCTGTGTATCTGAAACACTGAAGAGTGTCCCTGACAGTTCGTTTTCCACACTCCTCCAGTACAAACCTCTGCCAGCCATCCAGCCAGCCAGCCAGCATCAATTATAACTGTACATCATGCAGCTGGTTGAGTCATTACAAGTCAATCATTGTATTTCTCATTTCTGCAGAGAAATCTATTTTTATCTACCGCACAACTTTCTTCATCACTTCTTTACTGAATAGTATGTTGCTGCATATCATAGAGAGCATCTTATATCATAGAGTGATATGCGTAGCAAAAGGATCCAAGAGCAGACACAGGATTAGGATGAACAGAGGATTTATTGAAAGAACGATGGTAGTAGATTCTGGTGCGTGGTTGCAGAGAGCGGGCAGGCAGGCAGATCCACAACTTCAAAAACAGGCGGGCGAGCAGGGCTTTCTAAAGCAGCGACCCCCTAGGACAAAAAACACACATTAGACGAAGGTATTATGAGCAGAGGAAAAACACTAAACAGAGTGTTGGCCTGACTAGTAGTTTACCACTCAGGTGAACAGATGATCTGGCGAATACTGAAGAGAGGAGCCGGGTATAAATCAGCGGTGGTGACGAGTAGATGAACTCCAGGTGTGTGGAAACTCCAGGAACTCTCGCTGGCCCGACAGTGTGTTGCCACAACCATAACCAGAGACAGACAGCAGACAAACAGACACTCAGGGAAGGGAGAAAAAACAACAGGACACACTAGGAACTGGGAAGGATGGGTTGCCAGATCACCACACAGAGAGTACTTTGATGAAAAACAGACAAAATGATGAGACAAAAAGATGTGCAGCAAATTTTTCTCATAAGAAGTCACTACAGTAACAAATGCAATTTCTTTCTTTTGTCATGATCAGTTTCCTTAAATTCAGCATATAGTTCTCCCTTATATTGGAGTACAAGAGCACATGGCAGCAACCTAATGCATTTAGGCATGTAGACGTGGTCAAGACAACTTGCTGAAGTTCAAACCGAGCATCAGAATGGGGAAGAAAGGGGATTTAAGTGACTTCTAACGTAGCATGGTTGTTGGTGCCAGACGGGCTGGTCTGAATATTTCAGAAACTGCTGATCTACTTGGATATTCACACACAGCCATCTTTTAGGGTTTTCAGAGAATGGTCCAAAAAAGAGAAAATATCCACTGAGCAGTTGTGTGGACGAAAATGCCTGAATGTTGTGGCTGACTATGTCCATCCCTTTATGACCACAGTGTACCCATATTTTGATGGCTACTCCAGCAGGATAATGCACCATGTCACAAAGCTCATATCATCTGAAACAAACTTCTTGAACATGACGAGTTCACTGAACTCCAATGGCCTCCACAGTCACCAGATCTCAAGCCAATAGAGCACCTTTGGGATGTGGTTTGACAGGAGATTCGCATCATGGATGTGATGTGACAAATCTGCAGCAACTGCGTGATGCTATTATACCAATATGGACCAAAGTCTCTGAGGAAAGTTTCCAACACCTTGTGGAAAATATGCCATGAAGAATTAAGGCAGTTCTGAAGGCAAAAGGGGGTCCAACCTAGTACTAGCAAAGTGTAAACAATTTTTTATCAGTTTGATGTTGACAGAAAAGAGCATGTATACATGTAGCCTACTTATAAGACAAGACCATGACAAGACCAGTCAACAATGTCCTGTGGAAACCATTTATCTCTAAAACAAAGAAAAGGTCACAGAAAAAGTAAGATACAGATTAAGGACAAAAATATGAAAAGATTTGCACGAGGCCCAGTTACTCTAAGCAGTCAAACAAATCTACTACGGAATCACACCAGAACAAGTTTAAATGGAAGGTGACCAATAGTTGACCAAATACTAACAACAAATGCACATTCTGAAGTGTTTGTATAATGGTAGAATTACCTCTTAATATGCTGCTGGTAAAGTAGAAAATGAGACTGGATGACATGAGTCTGTGCTTGAGGCCCTCCTCCTGTATGAATGATGCAGTGGGTTGATATCTCATTGAATGTCCCTTAGAGACAAGCCATTAGGGTTCATTTCTTTTCTTTTTTTATTCCTCTCTCTTTTCAAAAGGTACATTTTTATATGTGCTCCTCTCTTTAATTAAAAGAGACACTTATCTGATCGGTCCAATCCCAGAGAGTGGTAAAATAACTGTGAGAGACCGAGGAGCCTGAGATAACAGGTGCAAATGTAAAGGAATGTTAACAATATCAGGAGGGAAAATGGAGTGGAAAGAAAGAAGAGGAGGTCTGTCTATATTACAAAAGTCATTTTGGACAACAATGAGCCTGTCAGTCAGACACAAGAACAAAGAGGCATTGATAACACCTGGTGAGCCACCTCCGCATCGCTTTCTCATTTATTTTGGTTCGCTGGACTTCTTTCTAATAGAAATTCAGCATGTTTTTGTGTTGTGAACACCAATAATGGCATTCAGCGTCACAGGAACGCTTAACAAAACTGTTATTATGCTAAAATCACCTGTCTTCTGTTCACTTACACAAGACAGGTGACGATAAAACTTTTGATCGATTAAATTTTCAGAGAATTCCTCACAGACTAGATTATAAGCATGCATTATTGATTAGTATGACCGCCTCGGGGCTTGTGAGCAGTGCAATAATTGGCTGTTGTATTTGCTGCTACAACTTCCTGGCATAGCAAAGCTGCTGAGGGAGCAGAGAAAGCTTGTACAATTGGCCCGCTGATGTGACCACACCAGATTGACTGATAACATTGCCCTCGCACCCATATCAGTCGAGTAATATTTTATCTCCATGCTGCTCCAATGGATTGTTAGCACATCATCGTTTCCCTCACACACCATTTAGGCCCCCTTTGACTGTTTGTAGATTTAATCAGAGACACGCAGTTGAAAATGAACCTTCCACATACACACTTATCCACACCGAGACCATCATTTAGTGCTCCACTGCTCAGATCACAGGGCGGAAGAAAAGGGCTTAGATAAATATGGGAGCAGCTCCTTTTGATGCAAATGGTGTGAGAAATGGGTGCCTGTTGCTACTCTGTAATTGTGGGTCACAGCATGGCTCAGTGCTTTTCCTCTGAGCTCCACCTTGTGTATCTGCTTTGAGGCTGCTGTGATATTAACATCTCTCCCTCTCTCCCCCAACCCCTTCCTTTGTTGTTTCTTGGAAGGTGTTGCCAGGCATACTGCAGAAGCATTGCTGCATCTTACCAGACAGGAACACAGGTAAGGACCAAACAGATGTGCCCTCTCCACTAAAAACTCCAGTCACACACAGCGCTGTGACATAGGAGAGAGCCAGTCAGTGGGAGTAACGATGGGTAGTGATGCTGGGGAATGGATGCTTAGTGGGTGGGTCACATTTGTGCGTCTTCCTGTTTTTGTGTGTGCTCTGAACATCTGTAAGCTCACACCTCATCTGCTGGCTACACGCACACTTCGTGACTGGTGATTTTCCCATAGTTTTGTTATTTAGTGATTTTCCCCTGTCGTCACTATGTGGCCCCAAACTGATGCCTTTATTGTTGCGATTCTTACTATACAGTTGTTCTTTTGTTGCTGCTACACAATGTTACCGCCAGATAAAATTAACACATTTCAAAAGCATCTAAAGTCATATGGGGTTCTCTGTGTGGTCTTATTTTCTCCACTTACATGTCAGAGGGAGGGAAAGATTTGGGGGCAGTTGTTGCGAACTTGTGATCATGACAGGCTTCTTAACATCATTGCAGGTGTGAAGAGGTTGCTGATGAAATTGAAGAGCAGGGAGATATACTCAGGTACCTGGCCGCAGTCCTCACATTAATGACTTCTACTTTTCTGTGCGTTCACTTTTGGCGCCTCAGCCTCTCTAACTTCTCGACTGCAATGAGACTGCATGCATATGGGCTGCCACACCATCCATCCCACTAACAAAACCTCACTAATGCTGCTCCGCCATTTGTCATCTGCCTTCTGCAGTGCCCTCTGTTTTGCGCTTTGTTCTGCAAACCGTGCAAGACTGGTGTCTACCTTTAAAATGCTATGTTTTTCAGGCTCGTGGCTAGAAAGCTAATAGCAAGGGCGCAGCAACCTTGGCTATGAAGAGACATTTGGAAACTTGTTACGAGGTGTTGGAGTTATAACTGGTTAACTGTGAGGCATTTCTCAGCATGAAATTAATTTTTAATAGGGCATATGGGCAAGCTTATGTGCACTTAAGCAGATAACAAACTTGACAAACCTGTAAATCAGTAGTTTTACTGTTATTTTAAGCATAAAAGTTCTATAAGCCAGACCTGGACCAAATTTTAATCCACTCTATTTATCTCTCTATTTAAAAGGTGCCAGATGGGTGGGGCTTGCTGTTATGAAACAATCCTCTTTTGCCTCACAAGTCAAATCAATTACAGAAAATTGTCTGAAGACATTTACAAATGTTAGCTTAAGTTTTTGTGGAATATTTTACAAAACTTTTCACAAGATTTCCCCCCACTGGATAAGTTGCTGTGTGTTTAGTTGAGATGGTTGTCAAATACTGCATGAATATGGAGGACCCATGGGTGCACCTCTCGACTGGTCTTAGAACAAGGTGTTCTGACAGAGTGGACACTTATTAAAGTAACCTTATAATAACCTTACGAATATGGATGTGCAAAGCTCTGAAACTTTTCCACGGATATTTTAGCAGACACTGGTCTGGAATAGAGCTAGATGTAGTCTTATTTCATGATGTGTGTGTGTGTGTGTGTGTGTGTGTGTGTATAGTGTATGCGTGTGAATGTTGAACAAACAAAATCAGTTTGACTGCATTTGCTTTCAAATTCCATGTAATTTTTCAAAAACCTTCCTCCTCTCTGAAAATATCTTTATTCTAATAGCTTGCACTGTCAAGAAGACACAGTGCATGACACTTCTTTTCAACACTCAGCAGTGGTGCATCAAAAAAATTCTGATTTTGTCAAACTACTTCCACCGAAGTTCATAGATCCTCATTCATCCATCTCAAATTCAAGTTGGAGCTTTTGCTGAGCAATTTCAGCATTGCACAGTGTCACAGTTGCTAACAACCTCAATGCCCCCAGTAGCTTCTGTATTTATAATGTGTGCCATGGCAACACAGTTTGTGGTGTCAATAGATGCAAAGACTGTGTTGTGTCCATTTTTAATAAGCATCTCTTCTATGTACTGACTGGATGATGTAGCACTGTTGTATTTGCATATGCTAAACAGATGACATGAGTTAACACCAGCACTGGAAGAGGATTCTCATTAGTGAGTTCAGTAGAATTGTGTCAGACCTGGGTCTGCCTAAAGACAGACATGAGTTGAAAATTGTAGTGTAAGGCTTGAGGAAAGAGAGGGTAGAGTAAGATGAGTGGAATATCTTGAAAATGATGAAGAGCAAGTAAGATTAGGGAAGACTTTGAAAGCAATGGCCATGAAAAGATTGGTATCTTCTGCTGGTGAATGTGATAAAGAAGCTACATTGTGTGTGTGTGTGTGTGTGTGTGTGTGTGTGTGCATGGGCTCTGCTCTACTGCATTGAGTGAGGAGTGCCCTCTCCTGGTCGGTTTCCCAGCTCTCACAGTTCCATCTCCTCCTCAGAAACACTTGCCTCATCCGCTCCCCACTCCCCGCTTCTGTTTCTGAGATTCAAAATCTTGTGCATAGAAACTGGAGGGATGAGGCTTATCATAATCTTACACTCTCTCTGTTATCAGTGTGTCCCTCTGCTCCTAATGTACTCCGCAAGCGGAACCCTTTGTGCTGATGAGCACTCATCATTTCTATGCCACAAATTCACTGACTATTTCTATTTATAGACACTAATTAATGTGTGAATATTTCACAATTCTGTTGCCATTTTTCATGTCAATGCTGAATTTCTGGCATCATATTATGATCTTTTCCTGTCCCCCACTCATAGCCACTCTCTCTATCATTTTGGGAAAATGTAACTAGTAATTTTTTAACCTTAAGATTTGTATATCATGTAATGATACTGACTTCATGTTCACATCCAATGAATGAGCAGCAGGGTAGTTTTGTCACAGAGACCAAGAGATTTAAAGATCAGAGTGACAGTGTCTCACATTGCTTATGCTACAATTATACCATAAATGCAAAGGTGCTATAAAGAGACATGCTGACTGCTGCATTCTGGGAAACCCTTCTATCATCCTTTGCAGTATTTGGACACTTCTGTTTTGTATTCATGGCCTTAAATCCTCATCGATTTTGTCTCTCCCGAGTCTTACAACCCACCTCTACACACACACACACACATAAACATACACAAACATTTCCCATTGCCTCCATTTACAATTCCCATGTGTTGTACTCGTGGTATCTCCAATTGTTGCAAAGAGTTAAATTCAGGCATGACAAAATCACAACAATTCTTGTCCTAGTTAAAGTTGTTTTTAAATGGAAAATGACCAGGAACAGCATTGACGTCAATGCTGCTGGTAAAAAAAAAAAAAAGTTAATAAACAGATTTCAGTGATGGCCAAAACAAGTGGCAAAATGGCAACTATCCAATCAATACTGTATAATGACAGTTCAGGAGCGAGATATATTTTTAAAAAGAGGATAAAGTATCATCAGCCTGATTCAGGATTTTGTCAATAGGAAAAACTTAAGACTATAAAAGACTTGATAGGACTGCAGAATGTTCAGATGTTCAAACACTGCACATCTCAGCACACAAGTGTTAGCATCACGTCATAGTGACATTTGGATATCATTAAGCTCAATATCAAATAATGTATTTGATAAATATATTTCATAAATATCAACAAACATATAATGAACAAATTGTCTTACTGTCCCAAACTGTCAAAAGTTTTCCATCATGAAAATGTAGCTTGTTAGCTCAAATGCTAGTACGGTAGTTGTTGGGTTACACTCACAAAAAAATGTGTCTTTAATTAGCTAATGTACCACTCCTGCTGTGAATTTTGTGTCAACATAATGTGGAAAGGTTTGTCTGAGGACATGAGCGTTTAGGGCAAGATGCCCTTTGTCAGTGTGTATTCTGGCAAATTCACATGGGTGGGTTAATTATAGGTGACCTCAACCAGCACAAGTACACCCCAACAGGGGAAGCCACATGCTCCAGCATTGAGACCGTTAAGATGCCACAGAGAGGTTGTAATAGGGATAGCATCCTTTTCCAAAGGGAGATGTATTTGATATTCTTCCTTGATACCCTCATTTCAATGGGATGAATGAGAAGATTTAATTTGTGTAGGGCTGCGGTGATTCCTCGACGCTGCATCCGGTGTGGGATTATCCCGGACAAGCTCCAGCTACAAGACCGCGCCTTTGACCGTCTCAAGTTTGGCACGTACTTCTCGGTGAGCTCTGAACTGGAAACAGCTTCACTGCAGCACAACTGCTGTCCACGAATACGTGAAGCAGCACGAACACGTGAAACTAAAGTATCCCGGAGCACTTTGTCTAGACGGCAGCACCGTAAATCGTGATTACTTTCTGTTGCCACACAAGCACGGTACATTATCAGCACGAGGACACGTATTTCTTCATTGCCTTCATGTTAAAAGTAATTTCTGCCCCGCTGCTGTCATGGTAACGGCTGTTTCATATTTTCTGTTTATTTAACGGCTACGAATCAGCGAGAAAACAGCTGATTAATTACAGACAATCTGTGACTGTCTGGACAGTCTTGAGTCCTTTCAGGTGTTCACTGATGCAGAAATACATTTGATTATCATACTGCATTACTTAATATTTAAATAATTCCATGTCAGAAACATTTAAAGTTTTAAGTAAAGTAGCCTAATTAATGTCTGTTGTTATTATTATTATTATCACAACACATCAGTGACGTGGAAATTTGATTCATTTTAAGATTTGCTGCTATTGTCATTATTTTAATGTGCTTCATCAGGATGATTGAATAAAATATGTTTTTGATATTTATTTTGGATAAATTGGTTTGTTAATTGAGTAATAGGCAACTTTTCTTTCTTTAGAATAAACAAAATTAGTCGTCAGATTAATCGACTAATCGAAAAAATCATAGACTTGAAAGATAATCGATATGTACAGCCCTAAATTTGTGTGTTTCTTATGAAGTAATTTTTCATGTTTAACTGTAGCCTACTATCATGAGACTCTGTCTGGAAAGGTTGTGGCTCCCCCCTGTTGGGATGGAGTGGTTGCTGGTTGCAGTCATCTGTAATTAATATTGATTGTGAAATTGCCAGAATACATGCTGAAGAAGTGTGTCTTGCCTGAAACATAAACATCAACAATGCAGGCAATATTAAAAAGTCAAATTGGAGTGTGGTCCAAGTCTTTGTTTTTATTATTAACTACATTAAGGATCCTGCAGCCAGTCTTCAAGGTCTAATCATGAGTTGAACATGTTGTGAGGACATGTTGCCATGGAAACAAGTTGTCAGGAGGACTCAAGGGATAACGAAGAAATGTTGAGATGGAGAGAGATGGAAATCATAACACATTATTGGGGAATTGCTCTTTTATGTCCTCCCGAGAACCACATTTCCTGTTAATACTGCCTGTGTCTGCTGTCTGAAAAAAAGTTTTGGTTGTGTCCTCATCCAGATCCACGTGATGTCCCCAAACTAGTCTAATGGGTCTTCTCTTTACCTTACTTAGCCTCTGTCCTGAGTCACAGCGCGTCCGTCTTATTGCTTCACGTGACTTGCCCCAGCCTCCCCCTCCCGCTGTGAATCTCACTGACATGGGAGTGAATCAGCTGCTCCTCTATTAACTGGAGTAATTAACGGGCGAGCTGTTGCTTTCCCTCTGAGTGTATCACAGCTTGCTTTTGTAAATGCATAAACGCACATTGTACATAGACACCCTGTTAATCAACACACTTGCACACATGCACACTAGATATCAATCTGTAACAAAAAGAAAGACATCAAGGGATAGCCTGTCTACTTCTGATAGCTCTCAGAGGCCTTGATGCCAACTCCGTATGCTCTTCATACCAAAAAGGAGACACCCATAGAGAACTGCGGGACTGTATTAGAAAGATATAACGCATAAATAATATGTACGGACTGCATGAGCAAAAAAAAGATGATGACGGTGGAAAACAAGACAGAAGAATGTGGGAATGAGTGAGAGCTAGTAAAGCAGAGTAAAGTGAGGGGATAGAGTGTGTGTGTGTGTGGTTCATAATTTTATATCCCAGTGGGGATTTTAACCTGAATGCAAACCCATCCCAAAAACTGAGGTCCCCATGGGTGAGAGACGCCTTTTGAGGGTTAAGACTTGGTTTTAGGGTTTAGGTTACACTTTGGTTACGGTTAGGGTAAGGGTTAAAGTTAGGCATGTAATTATGATGGTTGAGGTTAGGGTTAGGGGCTAGGGAATGCATTATGTCAATTAGATGTCCCCACAGGGATAGAGGAACAACCGTGTGTGTGTGTGTGTGTGTGTCTGCTGTGGGCCCTTAGGAGCTCTCCTCATGTCTGCTAAACTCTGGACTGCTGTAGTAGATAATGAGTCTTGCACTATCTCTCCTCCTCAGCCATCCCTACTCTCTTCTGTTAGTCTGTGTCCCCCGCCTCCACACACCCCCTCCCCCTCCCCAACTCTCCTCCTCTGCACTCCCTCCAGCACCGCCAAGGCGTACCCACTGAACTGTTACAAGAGTGGGAAGCTCTGAAACGCGGCCTCTTCCTCCAGGCCGCTGTCTCTGTGCAACCGGACAGCCGCAGCAACAAAATTGATTGTAAACAAATATGACACAGAAGCATAATGGATTAGAGGTAAACTCAGCGATACTTTTTGAACAGCTCCCACGCAGTATGAGAGATCTCTAAAATAGGCCATGCTGGTCAAGGTGCAGTTTAGTGGAATATTCATGATATAGTGCCTGTAGACATTTTGAGAGCACTGAAGTTGAGATGAGCAGTGGAACATGACGGTTTGTTTTTGTATCAGGGTGCAATGTCATTGTTTGACCACTGTTTATTTGTGTGTGTATTTGCACATACTTTGTATGGGAATGCAATACTTAGAGATAGCGAAATGTGTGTGATGCTCTGATGATCTATTATAATCACTGACAAGGTAAAAACTCTCGCCCCCTGGTGGCTGGTTGAAGTATAGTAAACCCTCCCCCTCAGTGTTAGCAGATGGGACATAGGCCAAACAAGAAAATTAAAGTACACAGTCAAATACATTTTTCCCAATGATGGTTTCTCTCATTTTAGGTAGTTCTTATGACACTGATTTGAGTTCAAATTTTTCTTCAAGTTTGGTTTTAATTAGATACTTGATGCTATTCATAGTTTTCAGTCACATGACGTGTGCGGTGACCTGGAGGGCAAAACAACAGACCAACACCGCGACTCCCCCGTAGAGACGCCGCAAAAGCAGTCAAATTTTATTTGGATCACCTTTCAACTTAAGAAAAAGAAAGATATGAACACAAACTGTTGGGCACTTCTGATCCATATAACGTTATAGCATCCACTGCTACATTCCTACCAAAAAAACCCGCCAGGTCCCTGCTGCCACTCGACTGCAGTAATGTTTACTTTTACCTTCTGGGGAATCCCTCACCTAACACAGCTCAGTCTTGTCTCCTCGATTAGTAAATCCGAAAGCACAACAACCATCCAGTATTTTGGCAACACAAGAGTAACATACTCAATGTAACAGTGTATCACTTGCTTATTGGTTGGTAGGCAGCGGAAAATAATGTCTTTATGCACTCCAAGGGAGCGTTTTCCTTGGAATGTGATGAAAACTATGAATTGTATGTAGGCTTAACCTTAGTGCACCAAAATCTGTTTGTGAACACATTTCAGGAGTGAAATAAGTACCTTCACTCATATTAGATTGATTAGATAGAAGGCCTAATTTTTTGTTCGTGTATAGTTTGTATATATATATATATAGTAGGCAAGGGCACTACTGCACTGCCAGTTGAGAAATTTCCCATAGAGGTTAGCAATTCAGCTAACATTAACTTGCATTTTACTGCATAGAGTCATAAAATGTCTCTGTGGTGCTCATCTGCCACCAGCATCTAGCTTTCCGACAAGTTAGTAAGTCCAATGGTCACTGATAATGCATGGATTGCTGTATCATATTAAGATATTGATCAATGAATGATTTATTTTACGCGCCCATATCCTGGATATTTTAAGCACCCAAGTGTCTGCTCTTTGCATAGGTGAGGGTAGGAGAAAGAACAGTTGAAAGATGTTTTTGGTCTGGGTTGGAGCAAAGTATCACCTTTTATGATGGCACAGCCTGATACCTACTGCGGCCAAAACAAAATTTATTTTGAATACTAGGCCTCCACAGGAATGCTCAGCCAACTATTACACCATGTGTATAATTGTCTGTGAATCCTGGAGAAAATCCCATTTCTATACTATCATCATAAAGGGTTGTACTCTTGGTGTGTGTTTGTGTGTGCTGCACACTTACCTGCCCATGAATGTATTTGTGAGCCATGGGCTTCATCTCTCTGTAGGGACTCCTGTCATTGAACTACACAGTGTATGACTGGAGGACAGCTGGTCTCTGTGGACTGTCTGTCTCAGCTTGTTCCTGACATAATGAGCGAGCTGGGAGTAAGCTTTGATTTAATGCTGAGTCACTCCATTCCAAGCTGCTCATTAATGGATGAATAACGGTGGCAGGAAGTGAAAGAAATGGGAGGTGGTCTTGTTTTTGTTGCTGTGTTGACAAACCATTAAATTCCCTTTAATTCGTTCTGACTCTTTGCTCTCTCCTCCTCTTCATACTTAATCAGCACACACATACACATACTTTATTATAGTGCACTCATCAGCAGACAATCAATTCACAGCCTATACGTCTCTACTAATGGAAGACATAGTAGATGGTCCATTTTACTCTCATGCTGAACAGTATTAATTATGATTTAATCTTAGTCTGTTGGGAATTAAAATGGTTAAATGGGCACCAAATTGTGTAGGTGCAATCAATTAAATTTGGCTATCAGTATTATGACTGATTATCCCTAATAATAATAATAATAATAATAATAAAACTGACTTTAATTAATAAAGTTCCTCATGGCACCACCCTTAAAGAAAGGATAACAAACTTCAAGTAATTGATTCAGTCTCATAAAATACGCTAAACTCTTAATTTGGAACTCTGATCAATAATTAAATTAATAACAATAACCAAAATGACCATCAGTAGCTAAAGGTCGAAGGATCCTCATAGAACATATTGGCTGTATTAACTCTTTTACAACATTAAAGAAACCATTTATTAAAAAGATAAAAGCAAAGTACACTTTATTTAACTAAAATACACTAAAGACCAAGTGTGTGTGTGTGTGTGTGTGTGTGTGTGTGTGTGTGTGTGTGTGTGTGTGTGTGTGTGTGTGTGTGTGTGTGTGTGTAAGAAGGACAGCATGTGTGATAAACCTCTGCAAAACACATCTGTAGAGGTGCATTATTAAAAGTTAAAGTCCTGTGCTTAGCGACATACACTGTTACTCTCTGTTATGCCTGGTTACATTACGTCACCAGGCTCAGCAGAGCCGGTGACAGTGGAAAAAAGAGTGAACAAAGGGAAACTGACTCTGATTGAACTGGTGACATCACTGGTCGAAAGTTACACTACGCAATGGTAGCTGAAAGCTGTAAGTAAATACTTGAGGTTCAAGTTCAATGGCTCATTTTCATAGTAAAAGTTCAGTTTAGGTCACTCGCATGAACAAATTCATCTGCAGAGTTCAGTGGTCCCAACACGTCTTGTGTTTTGATGAAAATGTAGATTTGTTTTAATCAACAAAAACTAAAGACATTTTAGTTTTTTTTTTGTCTTTGTTGTGTACAATTACCACGGTTACAGGTGTTCTCGTCTGTCACTGTTTACTTTTTCACACACACACACACAGTGTCCATTTCGCTCTGCAGTAATACAACAGACTGACCCTCCTCCATATCTTTATACACTGTACTCTCCACTCTGTTCTCCACTGCAGAGCAGAGACTCATTCAAACCTGGATTCACTTACTTGTTCACCAAAACACTTTTCACTGTATGGGTATGCCAACATCTAGAGAAAGATTTAGATGGTTGACTGTCAACATTAATTCTAGACCTTCCTTCTGATAGCAACTCCAAAGATAGCTGACTGAAAGTAACAATAACATTACTTTGTCTAACTCTCAGTGGATTGTAGGTTAATTTAGTCCTTAAATCTGTTTCTAAGAACCAGTAACGTCAGATAACATTACTGAGACGTAACCAAGCGGGAAGCTTCCAGTCAGCAAACTGATGCGAACACGGAAGCCCCTTAAACCTGCATTCTATCGAACAGCCAGCAGAGGGCGACTCTTCTGGTTGCAAAAAGAAGTCCGGCTCCATTAGAAATAAAGTAAAATAAAGTAAAATGACCCTACTTCTCAGCTGAATAATTACCTCAGTAAACACTTTGTGCTGGTTGCAAAGAGTCAATATGGCAGCGGCCTGTTGGCCAAACTCTAGGCTTCGAAATGGCAGTCCACTAACCGATGGGTGACGCCACGATGACTACGTCCACTTCTTATATACAGTCTGTGGACGTAACATTACAAAATGCAAGATTCTTCTTGTTAACTGTAGTGCAACAGGCCAAACGGCTAAATCATCTTCTGAACAAGAGACATTTTGGGTGGCTGTTTTATCAGCAGCTAGGCTACAGTGTGTGACTCCGAAGATGCATGCAGGTCATTTAAAGAGTAACCTTAAGGAAATGGTAAATGGCTGCTTTTATATAGCAAGTTTATCCAAAGTGCTTTACAATTTTTTTACTCATTCCCGCACTGTTGGCAGTGAGCTACCATGGGGCTACAGCAGGGTGCTGGCCTGACCATCTGGAGCAATTTGGGGTTCAGTGTCTTGCCCAAGGACACTTTGACATGTAAGCAGGAGGTGCTAGGGATCAATCCGTCAACCCTGCGATCAGTGGACAATCCGCTTTACCTCCAGAGCCACAGCTGCTCACTTGTCTTTGTTGACCTCTGGTGGTTTAAAATGTTCACCTTGCTGCAGTGAAGCACCGGCCTACTCCAAGACACCGTGACATCATGATTGGGTGTGTTTATAGGTGCAACAGAGCACCCAGTAACACCAATTCATTCATCCTCTGTGTGGTCAGAGGTGAAACTGCTTTTCAGCCGTTACTCTTTAAACAGTAATTAGTTCATTTGCCCATTCAATTTGTTAATTTGTTACATTTTTAAAGGTTACTTTTTATTTAGATTTAGTCTCTTTTTTTGTCATGCAAAAAATGGTCATCAATGAATATTTTTCCCCACAGTTTTTGTTGACAAAATTGAAAATGATGATGAAGAGAAGTAAGAGTGACCGCACTGTAGGAAGGAGCAGGAATAAGCATCTCTCTCCTGTACATGCAGAAACAGAATGACAGTAAAGGAAAGAGCGAAATGGAAACATAAAGGGAATGATGGAGCATATAACAGGTGAGAATAAAGATCTTTGGGAAATACAAGTTTGTGTGTTCAAAGTGCTTCATTTTTTCAGCATTTGTAGACATAACTGTACTGAAATGATTAGTCTATTAATCAGTTGGTCAGTTGAAAGAAAACTGACAGTTTTGATAACCATTTCAGCAGTTGCTGGTAACATTAACTGAAATGTTCATTTCTGTTGCTGTTGTTTTTGGCGTGAAAAGTTTGATGGACGTGTGTCTATTTTTGACTTTTCATAGATTTGATACTGGAAATGAGTGATATTAAAGCAGTTTCTCCATTCTGTCCATTCCGTAGCTCTTCTGGAGCTTTTGTTTGGATCACACAATCTACCTCAGCAGATGTCAACTGCTGTTTCCAAGGTTAAAAATGAACCAGCTAAGAACAATCTCAACTAAGCCAACATGGAAAAGCTCCAATCTTTTGAGTAAGACCTTGTAAGGCAATCCGCAGGCTCCAGAACAGCCACTAAATGGACCTAGTGGTGAGACAACTTTGTCAACTGCTGTTTCTAAGGTCAAAAATAAACTTTCAATCTCAACATAATTGTTTGATTCAGCCTGACATGGCAGCTTGTAGGTGATGCCAGTGTGAAATGAAAAACCCATTTCATGAAAACCTTGCTGTTTGTTGCAAATAAGATGTTAGTGTTTTTCTTTGGTCAGACTTTGGTCCTCTTTCAATTTACAGTATTTTTTGCAAACCATGAGAAGCCCTTTGACGCTTAGCTTAGTTTTTGCACAGTGTCAGCAGTGTCTTTGTCCCTTACCAGTCCAGCAGACCTCATATACATTACATTACATTTACTCATTTGGCAGATGCTTTTTTCCAAAGTGACTTACATTTGAGGAACAACCTACAAGCATCAACAGAGCATTAATACAGCACAAGATCTACAACTGACAATACATACTAGGAAGAGCAGCAATAAATTCTAGTACGAGCTTAAAGCATGTATGGAATAAATGGAGTAAATACCTAGGGAAAGAAGTAAGAATTAACAAAAAGTGCAATCAATAAAAGAGAATTGTAAGGGGATAGATGAAGAAGGGGACAGGATGTTGGAGCATGTTAGAGGTTAGAGGTGTTATAAGAGAAAGTATTCTCAGAAGAGATGAGTTTTCAAGAGCTTCTTGAAGTTAGAGACGGACGGCCGTGATCTGATGGCATGTGGTAGCTCGTTCCACCATTGTGGTGTTACAGATGAGAACAGCCAGGACTGAGATTGCATTGTGTGTAGGGATGGCCGAGGCAGGCAGCGTTCGTTGGAGGAGTGCAGTGGCTGAGAAGGAACGTGGGCTTGTTTTATGGAGTTTAGGTAGATGGGTGCAGACCCAGTAGTCACTCTGTATGCAAGCATTAGTAACTTGAATTTCATTCAGGAGGCCACAGGTAGCCAGTGGAGGTTACTGGGTAATGGAGTAATATGCATTTGGGCTTATCAAAGACAAGACGCGCTGCTGCGCTTGAACCATTTGTAGGGGTTTCACCGCACAAGCTGGAAGACCTAATGGGAGGGCATTGCAATAGTTGAGACAAGAGACCTGTACCAGAAGCTGGGTGGCACACTGAATAAGGTAGGGCCGGATTTTTCTTATGTTGTATAGTGCAAAGCGGCACAACTGAGAGACAGCAGCAACACGGTCTGAAAAGGACAGCTGATCATCAATCATGACACCCAAGTTTCTCACTACCCTGGTTGGAGGGATGGTAGAAGAACTGATGGTGTGGGAGAAAATGTAAAATGCTTAGGCATTGGCTGCTAATCCACTATATGTGGTGGTCTAGTTTTAATTTTGGTCATTACTAAAATTCATATTTTATTTATGCTAAATGGTTCACATTACACCTTTTGTCTTGAAGTAAAAATATGCAAGTTATTATGCAGGTACATTTAAGATGAGTGAAAGAGAGAGGCAGAGGCCTATACTTTTTTCCCCTTGAGAATATTGAGGGGCAAGTTGTAGCCTACTACCTGCATGTTAATGCTAGTTGCCACCATGGAATAGCTAGATAAAATTGGGGCTGCAAGGTGACAGAGAAGGGTGATTGTAAAAGCTCATCTGAAATCTGTAGAGTGGTTGACCGGCTAGATTGTCCAAACAACGTCGGGCAGTATTTCTGCTTGTGTGTGTGTGTGCATCCGCGAGTGTGTGCGTGAAGGTGATAGTGAGAAATAGCAAGCTGTCTGCTATGCTCTAATGGTCTCAAGTGTCAGTCTTTGTGTTTAAACTCATAGCAGAGTAGACTTTGTTTCACAGTTTGCCTGTGTCTGTTGTCATCCAAAACTACGTGTCAGAAATGGTTTCTGTCAAAATGAAGAAGTTGGAGTAACTTTGCTGTTAAGTTAAAAAAAAAAAAGTACCTGTCATTGTGTTGTGGGCTTTTATGTGTTTTATGTGTAGTTTTTACTGGTTTATGCATGCATGTGTGTGTTTGTGTGACAGATAGCATGCTGTAGCTCATTATTAAGATCTATTTAGCTGCAGATAATGAGAACAGAGATTGTATCACCTCTGTCTTTTTCAATTACACACGTCAGTCCTCAGTCCTTGTCACTACACTTCTCTGTTTCATTATCAATGCCATTCTTTCCACAATTGATCAGTGGAGTACAGTACAGGCTTAGGTTGGCATATTGAAGCACTGAGTGCATGTCTAGACTAGAGTGCCAACTCTCTCTGTCTGGCTGCATTTAACAAGATTTATGTGAAAAATACACTCACCTGATTGTTCAAAATCACAACGTAGGGCTGAAACAGGGAAAACAGATTGTGTTTACGATGGCTTAGACATTCATATGTATGGTATATTTGGAAACGTGACATTTTTAGTGGTAGAGAAGACATTAACACGGAGCAAAGGTCAAGACCTTCAGCCTTATGGAGAGTTTACATCACAAACCAAAGCTTCCCCGTTGCTCCTTTCCACTCCTCCCTCTCTCCCTTCTTTCCCCTGTAGCCCATCTAGTTGTACCTGATGTTCTGAACACATTTCTCCCACTGCAGCAATTATACTAAAGTGACACTATTCATTTCAGCCCTCATTATGAGCACAGTGGCTATGCTGAATAGATGACACCCATTTGGCAGCCGGGAGCTCTCCAACACCTGACAAGGAGAGTCTGACTGAGCACCACCTGTTTGTCTGAACATGCTGCAGGCGAACAGTTGTACTGTATGTCTGTCTCTCTTTTAATGCACAGAACTTTTTATTTGTCTTGTCTCTCCACATTTATCATTGTGTGCCTCTCTTTGCTGACACATGCACGCACACACATTCGTATGTGTCCACTGCCATCGCCGTATAAGAAAAAGTTAAATGAAAATCTTACAGAGGCCAATCTTAAAACTAACATTTGTCTTACTGTTTGCACTGTCAGATGCTCAGGTACACAAAGGGAGGCGATAACTCACACTATCACTTCTTACTGAAAGAAGCATTTTCTCTGCCTGTCAGCCAGCATTGTTGTCTTTGAAGTATTTACCACAGGTCAGATTTAGTTTTTTTGTGCTATTGCTCTGACAGATAACAGTGGCCATGTCTGGTAACCAAATCAGTTTGTTTTTAGAGCAAGTGACATTATCTGTGGAGGGGCTGTAGCCGGCGGGCCAGCGACTGGCTGTCTGGAGAAGCTAGCTGTGATTTGATTAGCCAGGTTCATAGCCACAACAAATACAGGGCAGGAAGTAAAATACCAACAACCTGCTTTGTTTTGACTGATTCTCTGTTGTTTAATGACGAACAAAGACTTTTTGGGCATTTTAAGGCTGTAACTAGCAAATGGTTTTATTAGTTTGTTTTGTCTATAAAATTCCCATCACAATTTTCCAGAGAGGCCAACATGTTGGCTTCATATTCCCCAAAGATATTCAGTTTACAATGATTGGTTGTTTTTTCTCTTTTATCAATCTTCCCATTGGTGGACCAAGCAAATGTCTGGATTGAAATAAATGTAGACTCACTGGCCACTTTATTAGGTACACTTTGCTAGTCCAAGGCTGGACCCCCTTTTGCCTTCAGAACTGCCTTAATTGTTCGTGGCATTGTTTCAACAAGGTGTTGGAAACATTCCTCAGAGACTTTGGCCCATATTGACATGATAGCATCACGCAGTTGCTGCAGATTAGTCAGCTGCACATACATGATGCGAATCTCCCGTTCCACCACATCCCAAAGGTGCTCTATTGAATTGAGATCTGGTGACTGTGGAGTTCAATGAACTCATTGTCATGTTCAAGAAGTTTGTTTCAGATGATTTGAGCTTTGTGACATGGTGCAATATCCTGCTGGTAGTAGCCATTAGCAGATGGGTACACTGTGGTCATAAAGGGATGGACATGGTCTGTAACAATACTCATGTAGGCTGACGCATTTAAACAATGCTCAGTTGGTACTAAGAGGCCCAAAGTGTGCCAAGAAAATATCCCCCACACCATTACACCACCGCCACCAGCCTGAACTGTTAACACAAGGAAGGATGGCTTTCATGTTGTTTATGCCAAATTCTGACCCTACCATCAGAAGGTCACAGCTGAAAGCGAGACTCATCAGACCACGCAATGTTTTTTAGATCTAGATCTTTTATTATCCAATTTTGGTGAGCCAGTGTGAATTGTAGCCTAAATTTACTGTTCTTAGCTGACAGTAGTGGCACCCGGAGTGGTCTTCTGCTGCTGTAGCCCATCTGCTTCAATGTTCGACGCGTTGTGTGTTCAGAGATGGTATTCTGCATACCTTGGTTGTAACGAGTAGTTATTTCAGTTACTGTTGCCTTTCTGTCATCTCAAACCAGGCTGCCAATTCTCCTCTGACCTCTGACATCAACAAGGCATTTTTGTCCACACAACTGCCGCTCACTGGATATTTTCTCTTTTTTGGACCATTCTCTGTAAACCCTAAAAGATGCATGAAAATTCCAGTAGATCAGCAGTTTCTGAAATACTCCAGCCCATCTGGCACCAACAACAATGCCATGTTCAAAGTCACTTAAGTCCCCTTTCTTCCCCATTCTGATGCTCGGTTTGAACTTTAGCAAGTTGTCTTGACCGCGTCTACATGCCTAAATGCAGTGTGTTGCTAAATGTGATATAAGAATGACTGTTATGTTTTTATTGCCTTAGGGCCCGTGTCCACCAAAGCGTTTTTTGCCAGCTGAAAACGCCACCTGCTCTTCTGAAAACGCCTAGCTGGGAGCGCTAGGGTCCGTTTTGGAGGCACAGTGTTTTTTTTCGAGACACTGTGCTATGATACAGAATTTCCATGGAGGCAATGTGTTGCAAGTAGCAGAGATGGGGACTCGACTTGAGACTCGTCCTCAAAAGACTTCAGACTCAACTTGGACTCGAGGCGCGGGACTCGTGAACAATGTTTATTTTTTAGGAAACGTCTGATGAGCTTGCCGTTATTCCCTCCCTCTGTTACCTATAACCTGCCTACGGAACACGGTAACATCTGCTGCGCGCGGCCACACGTGAGAGAGGACAACAAACTGATTAAAAGATGAACGAGCGTTTGTTTACTTGCCAAACTTGTGGTGGTCGGTTAACGTAATTATTTACGTCCCAATGGCTGCCATCTGTCATGAGTTGTAGTTTTTCCCTTTGAGTTTGAGTTTTTGCCATTTGTTTCTGGTGTTCTAGCTCGTAGTCCTGTGTTGATTTGATATTGCTTTGGTTTGGTAGTCTAGTTGTTATATTGTTTCTTAGTCACTGCCTTAACTCTTGTTCCTGCGTTTTAGTTCGTTGTCCTTGTTCCCAGTCCTGTACCTTAGTTCATGTTAAGTGTTCACTCTGGTCTGTTTTGTGTTCAGTGACCTGTGTTCCGTCTGTTCCCCCGGTTGTCACTCTGCCTGCATGTCAGTCTCTCTGTTTCCCTCTGCTCACTGTCTCTTTCTCTGCCTGCGTCGTTAGTCTCATGTCTGTCACCTGTGTTGCTCCCGCCCTGCTCGTTAGTCCCTGTGTGTATATATACCTGGTGTTTCTGTCTTGTCCTTGTTGGGTCATTGTTTATTGTCACCCAGTGTTACAGTGTGTTACCTTGTTGCCAGCCTACTTGTCGTGTCTCCCTGTTTCCCTGCTTATTTTGGATTCTGGTTTTCTCGTTTGGATTACTTTGTTTTGGACTCTGTCATCAGCCACTCAGTTTGTAAGTGTGCTCGCCTTTGTTTGTTTATTAAAACCCCTTGAACTGTACCTCCTTTGCCTTGCGTCCTGCATTTGGGTCTTCCAACCTGCTCAACCCTGCCTTCACCTCAAAACCGTGACACCATCACGTTAATTATTGCCGTTAGCTGGAAAGAGGTTACAGGTTTATTGTTGATCATGTAGCCTAACCTTACAGTTAACATTACACTGGTTTGAGAGTCTGCAGGGTGTGTTGATTTACAGTAGTTTAAGCTGTCATTGATTGCATTGCACATTATAGTTGTGCTCTGTGAAAAACAGGTTACAGTTTATTGTTTTGAGAGTCTGGGGGATGTGTTGACTTACAGTAGTTTATAAGCTGTCATTAACTGCATTGCACATTACATGGTTGTGCTCTGTAAGTTAAAAACAGACAGATTTGTTGTTGATTATGCAACGTCACAGTTTTATTGACTTACAGTATTTAATAAGCTGTCATTAATTGCATTGCACATTACATGGTTGTGCTCTGTAAATGAAAAACAGGTTAACAGTATTCCTTAAAGCTATGAAGTTTTATTAGCAACCTGGATTGAACGCAGCAGGTGATACAACATTCGTAATAACCACGAGAGACTTGACGGACTCTAGCTCAAAGACTTGTGAGCATCTCTGGCAAGTAGGGTAGCCTACTTAATTTTAGTGAATGTAAAAATGTCACCACAAAGTATATAGGCCTACTTGCTCTGGCCCTTGCTCTGCATGAAGAGAAGGCTGAAACATGAAAGCACAGACTGTCCTACGTGGGTTCATGAGATTTTGCGGGCGAGGAAACACCTCGGCAAGTAGGCACATCGTTTCGTTCAAAATCGGATGTGCTCGGTGCGGTGTTTGTCCCGCCCCTCCTGCACTGTGATTGGACGGCTGGGTAAAAAGTGACAATGATGAGCGCAGCGTTTTTCCCATGGTTGAAAATTTTTCAACTCTGGCGACTGGAAAAAACGCTCAGCGCCCATAATGGAAAAGATGCCCAGCGCCTCGTCACTCCTGGCGTTTTTACCAGCTTGGAAAAATGCGGCGCTCCCATTGCAATGAATTGAAAAAAGCTGGTGTCAGGAAAAAAACGCTTTGGTGGACACGGGGCCATAGAATGAGCTATTTCTATCTACATACACCGTGGGCCCCGCTTACATGAACATTGCCATGTTGCGCCACCATGTTTCTATAGTAGCCCAAAACAGACAAACTGCTCAGAGCGCGTTTAGTCATTATATTCTTTTCTTTTTTTTTCTTCTTTTTGTAGAATTCTGACAATGTAGACACTCATCACTATGTATATAAATTCAAAGAAGTAATAATATACAGCAGTGGTTGTCCTAAAAAGTTTTGCATTAGAGCAATTTTTTTTTTTTATCTATAAGATGGTGAGTGAGAACATAAGACATAATATTTAAACTGAATGTTATGGTGTTTGGTTAGCTCAGTTGGTGAAGCCCAAAACTCTCACCTAGAAGGTTGTATATTTGATCCCATGTGGGGAGAATTTTTTCTTTTCCCTCTTCAACATATTAAATATGAAGCGACTGTTTCACTTGCTCACAATTAAGCATGTGCTGCAGCGTGTGCGTTCTGGCGTTTGATACGCGTCCATCAACCTACGGTCACTTTTTTTCATTTCCCCAGTGTCTCCAGGCAGTGAACATTTTACTGCGCTTGTTTTCCTGACGACTATTTCAAATGTGTGTCAAATTTAATGTTTTTTCAAAGTAAAAGCTCTCAATTCAATTTGAAATAAAGCATTCCAGCAAAAAACTTTCTTGCGCTTTTATTTTGTAGGTAAAACCACTAAAGAGGAAGTGATTATGTGATTATCTGTTGCTGCCATGACTGAGATCTAATTCTGCATCGCTGGCCGCAGGCCAGATATTACTGCTGGTGGGCAGTTTTGGCGAGGGTCCATAAACACCAAGAGAAGTAACGTCTTATCGATTCACCATTTTGGTGTATTCATATCCTGTTGAATACCGACGCCCCCGGGGGCAGCACGCAATCGTCAAAACCGCTGACTTTTGCCGTTTTTGCTGTTTTCAGTCCAAAAATCAGCTGATTTGTTGCTAGAAATATTGCCAGGTGCCATCGTGATTATTGAGCAATGCCTGGGAGCTGTGCCTGCCCTCTCTCGCCTTTTCTGCAGAGCAGGAGAAGTTCCGCTTGGTCTTTTTCACAGTGTGATGACGACCCGTAGTAGCTACATAGACATCCAGGGTATCAAATGAAAGGTCTGCTCAATCTGGATCGATTGATGCCCCATCACTGTGGGATGTTCCGTTCTCAAGCTACACACCTGTAAAGTGCTTTTGGTAAGAGGAATGTTGATGAATATTCACTGTTTTTATCAATATTTTAATGTTCTATTAATTGGAACGTGTCAACATTTAAACAGTAAATATCGCCAAAATATGGAAATTCGCCTGGTATATTTTGAAAATATTGTATGATACTGTTTGTATTAGTTTATTTTCATAAAATATACAGTTACAATTGCATCCCAGGTGTATTAGAAGATATTTATTTGCAATATAATCTATCTGATGGTTTTGATGGTTTATTGTATTAAAAGTATAGCTTTTAATACCAGGCGAGGATGTGGGTAAATACGCTATGGTGTATCACGCTGATGCCTATCAATTAGCATTCTTTTCCTATAGTTTGAACCCAATCTCTCATTGACCTTTCAAACTAGCCTGAACCATATTCTGCTCTACCATCTGTACTTTCTACTCTCTGCTGCTTCTCTTGCCTTCCTGGTCTCTCTGACCATAAGGTTTTCATTGGGTTTGTGCATCAAGGCACCAGTCTCCACCAGGCAGCCATACCACATGCTCTCACAACTCTCACGTCCAGCCACCATTTGTTGAATATAATTGAATGTGTTTATGCCTGGAGGGGCTGACAGAACAAGGCCATTCCTCCACTGCTCATCCTTAAAAATAATAATCAGGAAAACAGCATGAAAACACTGTTTATTAATATCCCTTTGGCTGATGGTACACCAATAAGAAACATGCATGGACAGGTACTCTTTATTTCAAGGACACAGAAAGTGAGACATCGGCTGTAGCTCTCTTTGAAGATATGACTGACTCAGGTTTTTATCACAGTGAGTGTTTTTCAAAGAATTTCTTCACATTTTTCTTGATGTGTCATCAGTTACTTCTCTTTGTCAGGGGAATCGTTAATTTTGGAGTGACCTGCCACTTCTGTTTTGTGAAAGCTTCTGCGACTCCTTTTAATGTTGCCCAGTGGAGTGGTGTGGGTTGTCAGTGGCTCTGTTTATGTGAGATTAGAAATAAAGACGAATTAAAATCCTCATACATGACAATCCCAGTGATGGACAATAACCGGTGGAGGTAAAGACAAGTGTGAAGTGTTTATGAACATGTTTTCCTCATTTAGGGCCTAGTATTTTTATTATAAAAATGGTTGCTGACTAATCAATTAATTGACAGTTTTTTCAGCTCTAGAGCAGGGTGTAACTGGCCAGTGTCATCCTCATTGCCTCTGCAGTGAAGTCCTGTCTGTCCAATTACACCTCTTACAGCCAAAGTCAGGCCTCCAACTGTGCAAAAGATCGAAGACGACCACTGTCAACTTCATTCCACAGCTCATCAAGATGATTCACTGCTTAGGGTTAAAGTTTAGTGAGAGAGAGGAGCAAGGAGAGAGACAGACAGAATTGCAGGATTAAAATAGCCCAAACGCCATGCAGAAAAATCTTATGGCAAACCCTAATTTAATAAAATAAACCCAGTCATCAGTTCTTTAATATATTAAAACGCATTAGTCCTATGTTTTGTGTTTTTTGAAGCACTGTCTTAAAAGCATGGACATGCTTATTTAGTTAGTTTAGTTGGTTTTATGACAAGCAGCAGCATAATCCTGTGAACCTAAGAAAGTAGTGTTGACATTCTTCATTGGTGTTCATTAATATCCTCTGAACAGAGGGGATTAGAGGAACTAGCACATTTTGGAAAATCTGCTAGTTCATATTAAAATTCTTACCAAAGCATCTTTTGGAATAATATTAAAAGGCTACATTATTTCAATCAAAATCCTGCGATACTACTGATAAACACTAAAACCCATCATAAAGCTATTTAAACAAACCATTAGAGGCAACATGAATTTCCAAATACAGTTCATCTATTTCCATCGATGAGAGCCACATCACAGCAAAAGCTAGAGGTAAAGGACATCATTATTTAGTGAGTGACACGAAGTGTTACTGTTCTATAATATAACATTCAAGAGACCAAAACAGATTTTAAGGGTCGACAATCTAAATGTCAGGATTATGATTCATCGCCTTTTTATATTGCCGTTGAGGACAAAGAGATGACCGATACAAGTTACTCTATTCCAAGCTCCCAGTAGTTTGGAGGCCACAGTGATCTTAATCAAATTGCATTAGATAGTACGAGTGCAATAAACCATTAATTAATGCATTGTGAAAGATTATTGGGATAATAAACTGCTGTGATATGAGAGATGATTAACAACGGGCTTTCACTTCCTCAGTCCAAACCTCTGTGAGGAAGATAAATATGACCAAAATAAATACGAGGAATATGTGTATCCAGTAACCTGGGAAAAATATTCTGCAAAATTACAACATTCTGCAACATCACAACATCAAATATTCTAAACAACTTGTCAACTTTCTTGATGACCACAATATTCAACATAAATGCCAAATTGTTTTTTTGCCATATTGCCGCACAACGGGCCATATATTTACCCTCCAGACTCTAATTGATCTATTTATTAATTAAGAAAAGAAAGGTGTATGCCTGTTTTGTTGACTTCCAAAAAGCCTTTGATTCCATCTGGACAAAGGCCTTCTCTATAGACTACTTGAAAGTGGCATTGGAGGAAAAACATATGATTTGATTAAGAACATTAATTCAAAAAGTGAATGTGCCATAAAGATTGGAAACAAACAGCGTTCTTCTCCCAGGGCCGGGGAGTGAGGCAGGGATGCAATCTCAGTCCAATTCTCTTCAATCTATATATCAATGAATTAGCAAACCAATTAGAGAGTTCCACGGCACCTGGCCTCACCCTGAACGACACAGAGATCAGAGGTCTGCTGTATGCAGATGACTTAGTGTTGCTCTCACCTACTAAAGAAGGTTTGCGGGAGCACCTTAATCTCCTGCAGAGATTCTGTCAGATCTGGGCCCTGACCGTAAACACAGCAAAGACTAAGATAATGATACAGAAATCATGTTACAAACTATTTCTATTTAGACACCACTAAATTACAACATACAAAAAACTACACTTACCTTGGCCTCAACATTACATACACAGGGAACTTCAACATGACTGTGAAAGATCTGAGGGACAAAGCAAGGAGAGCTTTCTATGCAATAAAAAGAAACATTAAAATCTATATTCCATTTGAAATCTGGCTTAAAATTTTCCAATTTGTACTAGAACCAATAATTCTATATGGTAGCGAAATTTGGGGGCCAAAACTTAATAATGAATTTGACAAATGGGACAAAACAATCATAGAATCTTTCCACAGCGAGTTCTGTAAGAGCATCCTGCAGGTGCAGAGAAAAACACTAAGTAACATGTGCAGAGCATAGCTCAGCCAATACCCCCTCTTAAAATAATATTACGAGAATAAAGTCGTGATTGAAAGAAAGTTAATATTACGAGAATAAAGTTGTATTATTATGAGAATAAAGTCGCAATATTATGAGAATAAAGTCGTAATTGAAAGAAAGTTAATACAACTTTATTCTCGTAATATTAACTTTTTCTTACGAGAATAAAGTCGTGATTGAAAGAAATATTATGAGAATAAAGTCATAATATTACGAGAATAAAGACATATTATTACAAGAATAAAGTCACAATATTACGAGAATAAAGTAATTATATTACAAGAATAAAGTTGTATTTTTAAGCTACATGTTAGGGGAAATATCAGAATGCTCCATACGTTAAAATGAGAAACGTAGAGCATCTTGTGAAGTTATATTTCAGTATTGGTTTCAGAAATAACGAGATACTAAATCATTTGGCATATCAGCACCAAATTATCTTAAGTATCAGGACTCTGAAAAGACTATGCAAGAAATTGCCTCTTTTGTGGAAGAGGAAATGGCTGGTAGTGGTTGACTGCAAGGCTATCGTTGGTTACATCTGCGTGCTATTAAAAGGGGTTTCATGGTGTCTCAAGAAACAATGAGAATGGTAATCAAGATTTTGGATCCAGAAGGAGTGGAACTCCGGCGACCACGGCATCCCCGGCGTCAACAGTACAACAGCAGAGGCCCCAACGCCTTATGGCATATGGACTCATATGATAAACTAAAGCTGTATGGCATTGCAATAAATGGCTGCATTGACGGATTTAGGCATATACCACTAACAGTGACCCCAAGGTAATCGCCGACTACTATATATATGTGTGTGTGTGTGTGTGTGTGTGTAGGCTATGTATTAGGCTAGGCTATATCTTGTAAGCCTATGTATGTTTTTTTCAGCAGGTGGAAATAACCTCTTGTATAGGTGTCAAAAAACAGTGTGATTTATAGGCTGTCCATTTCATATCAGTCTAGAGGTCTTTAATATACACGTTGCATTTTAGTGTGATAGATAGTGGTTCTGTTGACTGCAACTTCATTTGGATATATATTTATTGTCACAAAGGATGAACTTGACATGGTTGTGAGAACATGGAATACACACCAAATAAGGCCTGTCCATGGCTTGCAAGGAGGACGCCCCATTCTCATGTTCTCTCTGCCACAACTCTATGGAGCAGCAGAGGACAAACTCCAGTCTGTTATGCCTGAGGAGGTTGCTGTTTGCAAGGAGGAGTGCACCCCAAAAGGGCAGTACCCATGTGATGAGACTGTTTTTGAGCTTTGCATTCTCCTAATAGGTGAAAATGGTTGGAGCCCTCCTGTGGATGCATATAGTGCTGTGGAACTATATTCACTATTAAGAAATGAGATACTTGGAAATATTTAAATAGCTCTTCACAATGTGTGCTTTTGTATTGCCAGGAAAACACAGTCCAATGTGAGGACACCAAGAGGTCCTTGGCAGATCTGTCTTTATAAATATGGAGCAAATATTGTTCACACAAGCACTGTTTGAAAATTTAGTCTAGTTCCTCCATTGAAATGAGTATATATGACGCGCAATATATTAATAATTGTTCATCTAATAAAATATTGCGAGCAATAAAAACAAAAGCAACTTAAACTTAACTGGAGGTGTGATGTTGCGTAATTGTCAATTAATGACTTGTCTTAACTGTCAATTTGTAATCATTTAGAAATGACTTAAACACAAACATTGTTAAGTATACAAACAATTGCCATTCAGAATAAAACCGATTATGCAAGGAATTTCCAAATAACCCAAACAAAATCATTGTCTTTGAAATGCATTTATAATCCATAACAATGAATGGAATCGACCAGGTTCAACCAGTAGGAATGTAACAATTTCATGACAACTGAACAGTCAGTTTTTCATTAGTCATTAACATCTACAGAGGAAAAATCATCTAAAGCATGCCTGAGAACATCCTGCTCATGGCAGCTCTGAAGTTCATAATCTCAAGGTCAGAAAATGAAGCTGTTTAAGTGGTGTAAGACCAAAGTTATCTCGGGCAACATATGAAGAGGGCTTTGAGGGGACTCTACTACTGTTTGCTGTGCACCAAAAATGATCTCAGGGTCAGAAGTGTCTGCTTCTATCACTTGTGAAACACTGATTATGTTGACAGATGTGCTCGCTACATGACTTGAGCTTGTAGGGTTTTCTCTGTCCATTTTGACTTTATTTTATCCCTTTTATTTTATTCTATTTTACTAATTTTATATTTATCTTAAACATGTATTTTAGTCTTTTCAATGTTTTCATGCTTTTATCTTGTATTGTTTTTGTATTGTCTTTTGGGTATTATTGTCTTTACACTTGTTGCACTTTGTAACTTGTTTTTGAAAAGTGCTCTCTACAAATAAAGATTATTATTATTATTGAAGACTGTGATGCTTTCTTCAGAGAAAATGAACACTTCTTGAAGGTAGTTGTGAGGTTCATCTGTGAACTCCAGTGTTGACCTTTCAGCAGGCACTATATCAGGCTCAGAGACATAACCATCACAGTTAGGGTCATCATCAGACTCCTCAGTCATCAATGGTTTTGGTTGAGTTGCTATGTAGAAGCGCGAAATTGGGAGTTTGACAGTGTTGTATATCTTTTCAATGGAGACATCCTTGGGAAGAGGGTTTTTTTTGAAGTCCCAAACTTCAAATTCAAAATCAGATTTGTGACCTTTGCTAGATTCTCCTTCTGGAAAGAACAGGGCCTTTCCTTGTTTTAGTATCTCATCAAAACCTGCCTGAATGTTAATTGTGACCTTCCTTGTCCCCCCGCCTTGCTTTGCTCTGACCTGTTTTGTTAGTTCATTGCCCGTGTGGATCCATCCTATTTCAATTTTTCTTGTGGACTGTTTTGCTCTACTTCTTGTTTTGTTGGATGTTTCTGGCACCTTCTCCCCACTGTGGTTTTCCTTTCTAAGTTTGAGCTTCTCCCTTAGTTTCTCAAAAAGACCATATTTTCTCAGCAACCCTGTCTCCATATGATGGAAGATAATTTGCCAGTTCAGCATCTTACATTAGCAGGATTACCTCTCTGTCAATCTGTAAATAGGGAAGAATCATGTCTGTTAACTTTAAATGTAAGAGGACAAGTACCTAATATATATGAAAAGGAAAAACAAGATGACTAAAGTAAAAGTTATTCAAATAGGCCAGTTATGATCACTAGGACTTCTGTGCAACTCTTTATTCAGGCTGATGGCTTTACCTGAAATAACAAATGTTGTTCAGTCAATAATAAAACATATTCTAACAAACCAGCAATTAAGAAGACAGTTTTTTTTATTGGACCGCACTACCACACTGGAAAGGATATAAACACTTCAAAGAGAGATTAAACTACAGTGAAAAAGGGACATGCTTAAATTGTTGTAAATAAAATTTAATGTGCATTCTGTCAAAGTCAATAATGGCTACCATGTACTGTGAAGAAATATTTTGGTTACTAATAGTGGCCTACAGTTTAAATTGAGTAAACACAGGAGATGCAGATAAAAAGAACTAACAAGAAAGAAACATGAAAACGGATATGTATAAATGGTATAAATCAGAAAGTCTCAAAATTTGAAAGTGCAAAGTAATTTTAATGTAAAAAAAAATACTATCTCATTATTACTTGCACCCACACATATTTGGAAACAATGTGGAAGTTTTTTGACACTTTTTTAAGTCAAGCCTAGTTAAAGGCCACAATGTTGTTGACTTATTAGACTATTTTAAAAGGTGAAACTGGATATACATAGGGAAATTGTACTTGCCTTTCAAGTCGACTTATGTATGTTTCATATGCAGCTTTAAGTAACAAAACAAGTCATGTATGGAAGAAAAATAGTGATGCACTGGATTGAATTTATGGATCTGACTATGTAAACTTTGTAAAGCTGTATGCTTTTTAGCAGCAGATAACAGCAGGGACAGCTTCACCTTGCCTAAAATGTCCACAGCCTGTTTTGCATATTGGTTACAGTGTTGGAATTAAAATGTGCTTATCTGATCTTTTGTAATGTACAGTAGAAATAATCTAGAATATATCACAGATTTGAAGTGTCTCTTTAAACTGCCCAGATACTATCACAGCTAGTCTCTAGTAATAGTGTGTCATACATTTACAACTACAAGAACCTTTAGAGGCTCTCCAACTCTAGTTATGTGCCCTATGTGAGAAAGCAGTATCAGTACAGTGCTTTCAACCAACTATTATTTGCAGTATACAGTATATCAACAAAATTATACTGTGGTAACCTACTCCCAGTAGACTCATCCCAGATGATGTACTGATTTAGAAAATACTGCTAGTTTATGTCAGTCCATGCCAATACCTCACCTAATGCATACCTGGGGCGGCTGTGGCAGAGCGGGTTGGCCGTTAATCGGAACGTCGGCCAGTCAATCCCCGGCTCCCTTTATTCTCGTAATATTATTTTAAGAGGGGGTATTGGCTGAGCTATGCTCTGCACAGGTTACTTAGTGTTTTTCTCTGCACCTGCAGGATGCTCTTACAGAACTCGCTGTGGAAAGATCCTATGATTGTTTTGTCCCATTTGTCAAATTCATTATTAAGTTTTGGCCCCCAAATTTCACTACCATATAGAATTATTGGTTCTAGTACAAATTGGAAAATTTTAAGCCAGATTTCAAATTGAATATAGATTTTAATGTTTCTTTTTATTGCATAGAAAGCTCTCCTTGCTTTGTCCCTCAGATCTTTCACAGTCATGTTGAAGTTCCCTGTGTATGTAATGTTGAGGCCAAGGTAAGTGTAGTTTTTTGTATGTTGTAATTTAGTGGTGTCTAAATAGAAATAGTTTGTAACATGATTTCTGTATCATTATCTTAGTCTTTATATAATATTACGACTTAATGCTCATAATACGACTTTATTCTCGTAATATTACGACTTTATTCTCATAATATTAACTTTCTTTCAATTACGACTTTATTCTCATAATATTACGATTTTATGCTCATAATAATACGACTTTATTCTCGTAATATTACGACTTTATTCTCATAATATTAATTTTCTTTCAATTACGACTTTATTCTCATAATATTACGACTTTATGCTCATAATAATTCTCCTTTGTGGCCCTAATACTCCGTCGTAGTAGTTAGCATGATAAACTAAAAATCTGCAGACTTTAATGAACCAAGGTCACCAAAAGGTTCAAATAAATGGGCAGGATGTCTTGAGTTCTGTAACCTCCAGAATTTGGTAACTTTTCATATGAAGTAAGTCATTTCATTAATTGTACAGTGATGGGAACTCACCAGTGATGGGACCAAAGTATTGTACAGCATACTTCTGCAATCATTTTTATCACATCAATTCTGGACATATTCAGTACTTTATCCTCAGTTGTCAGACACGAGACAACACAGATAATCTACTACTACTAAATGATGATCTCGCTGACTTTGGTGATCCTCAGACTTTTCCTTAAGCACCACTGCAATTTTAGTTTTTTGGTGAAATATCTCAATTAGATGGATCAGCATGAAATGTCATGGTACTTGTGATCGTTGAACTTTGATCCCCTGACCTTTTCATTTAGCACCTTAGCACATCGGATCAGAATTTCAGTTTGTCCAATACTTCGGTTTATGATCAGATACCTATAAAACCGAAAACATTCCTATCTGCCTCTGCTTGACAGTGTTCAGTGATATTAGCAAATGTACATGCTAAACTAAGATAGTGTGCATGGTAAATATACCAAAACAAAAGTTCTACAAGTAATATTATTTGAAGGTGATATTACATTTGCAGGCCAATATAAAATATGGTGCTTCACAATGAGGTGAGAGGAACTCATTGTTAGATGAATCCTGCCATTCATCAAAATGAGCACATTATGTTTATCTGCAAGGGCCAGAAACATAAAGCCCCCCTGTTACAAATCACGCCGGCCTGAACGCAGGAACAAATATTGGTTTTCTTGGCAGAACAGAGGAAGAGCTTGTGAAAGCAGCACTTCTCCAAAGCAATAAAGGCCAGACAGTCATGAAGACAGATGGAGGTTATCTCGCCCATCTAGCGTGTCCGACAGCGCAGACCCAGATAAGGTCCTGCTGGGACCACCACAGGGGGAAAGGCACACGGGGCTCTCATTAAGACGGCAGTAATGGTGTTTCACCATCACACACCTGGCTCAGCAAAATGTTGTGTGGATTTGAGAGAGAGAGAGAGACACAGTCCATTAGTGTTGATCCATAGCTTTTGTTTGCCTGCAGCGCTGCATCATAGCTAATCAGTGTATTACACTCAGTATCTATATACACTGCCATATGTTTAAGATTATCGACAGATGAGGCTTATACATCAGAGTGCTACTTTGTACCCATGTGGTGTGGTGACACCATCTCCATGAAGGATGCTAATAACACTTCCCTGTTAATGGTAGCAGGTAAATGGCTCATGCATCACACTGCATGGAATGTCAGCTGTGTTTATATCATCGGCAGGTATTAAATCCATCCCGGTGGATTGATGACTCTCTGTTTGGACTGTGTAGACAACAGACAGTCTTACATAAAGTTGTCATCATAATCAAAGGCTAAGGTGTGAGAGATGGAGGTGATTGAGAATTGAGGGATGAATGTAGATATGGAGAGCAGGCTCAGCATTCACTTGACATTCACATGCACACACTCTACAGCTCACTGTATCCCAAAATACACCAATAACTGATGTAGAGCTACTTTTATAATTAGATTTTGTGTGTGTGTGTGTGTGGGGGGGGGGGGGTTAATTTGACAAATATTCCTTTTCTGCAGTCCATGCATTACCCTCTGCTCATGAAGCTGCATCTATTGTACATGTATTCATTTTCTGCACCACCAACCCATACTTCATTACATTAGTGCAAGTTCAACTCAAGCCTACTTTCATCAGAGGGCGACATCTTATCTCAGCCTCTGTTTTCAGTCTCTGTGAGGCAGATTCTGTAATCCAACGTTTGAACCTAATGTTGTTAAATGACTTTGCAGCCTTGCCTTACTTCAAGCAGCCATGAGAACGGTTAATAATTCATCTAGCTGTATAGCATGTGTATGTATCTGGTGCTGGAGCTGTCTCACACCAGTGCCTGGCACAGCCAGCTTTGATAGTGCTTCAAAGTATTTAGGATGGCAGTGGAATATATAACGGTAGGTTAAATATTGATAGGCTTGTCTGAAAATGTTGCCCAGTGTTGGAATCGATACGTGAAATCCTGCTCAGCTGTGTGTGCGTTGTGTGCATGTGTGTGTGTTAGTGTGAATGCTATTTGTACATGTTAACTATGTGAATTTTAAAAACAAGAATGCACTTGAAAGGTTTTAGGACATTTTACCTCTGGGTTTGGGTCTGGAATGAGCCAGCCCTTACTGGATTTTGCCCTTACTAGAAGTCGATTCACATTAGCTTAAAGTGGAGTTCTTGGCAGTAAGCCTAATACCAATTCTGATTCAGGTATGTTCTGAGTGTTACAGTAGCAGAGCATACTGTTTTACACTGTTTGTTTCTGTAAGAATGCATCTATACGAGTGCTGTTTGCACCACTCCTCTGAATTCTCACTGATTAGAGATGGATTTCTAAGTGAGACCATGAGATGGTGCTGTGTGCCTAAATTGGAATTTTTGCTGTAGAAAAAGGACACATCATGCTATGGCATGATAGTGATGCTGTTGCTGCAGGTGAAGGACTCTGCAAGGGTGAGGGGAACTGCAGCTTTGAAAAGAAAAAAAAACTCTTTTACCCGCTTCGTTCCTCTTCAGCCCCATAATAAGTTTCACCAATACTGCTTAGTATTCACCTATCGTGCACTGTGAGTCAGCTTATCTTTAGTCTGCACGACTGAGAGGGTGAATCTCCAGCTGCAGAGAACAGACCTTTGCAATAGATTTACATCACTTTCTCACGGCACGGAGCACCGGGGATGAAACAGCACTGGGATATGGGCTAGTGGAGCGGACCAGGGACCCGTGAAGCATTCAATCTGTGTGCCATCACAACGCATCAGCTCGGCACCTCAGCCCTGCTACCAGCCTGCACACACACAGACGGATATTTGGAGAGGTTTTAGCGGCCTGTCTAAACACTGCAAGGTCAACAATTGCGGTATAGGAGGCAGAATTTAAACAGGCTGTCAGTTTAGTGTGATGGCTTTAAGGTGTGATTGAAACAAAGTAGGAGGGGTGACAGGTGGGAAGGATTTTACATCAGGACAGGGTTGTTTTGGGGAGGATTTCTGTATGTGACTGGTTCTTAGAGGAGTGTTTATCAGGTCGTAATCTTTTTCCAGATACTCTATGAATACTCATGTATGCCCACAGTACTTTATACTATAATAATCAGTATTCCTACATAATATTCACTGTTGTCCCATCTATTATTAATAGTGTTTTGACCACACATTAGTTTCAATGTTGGACCACTTGCAAAATTGTGGCAATTAATCATTGTAGGAACACCCTTTATTACCATCACGCAGTGCCAAGAAGTGACCCGAGTCAGCTTATATCAATGAAAGTCCATTTAAATACTTTAATTATTAATACACCATTTTACACCTAAGCTCTGTAGCTGGGGATTTCCTCACTGAAAAGAACAGGCCAGAGTGTAACAAGGCAGGAGCTTCAGATAATTAGAGGACACAGGTTGACTAACGCCTTGTAGCATCCTCTGTGTCTGCAGCCTTTACAGATTTCTTTCCTCAGATTCACCTGAGGCAAAAAAATACATTTTGTTTTCTCGCTGATAAGAGAAACGCGGATGTTTTCTGATTTAATCCCGTAGGCTTATCTCGCTGTACCAATCAGGTGTTGTGTTGTGTCTGCCCCTCGGTGTAGGTATTTGGGAAACTGCTGAGGTGTGGAGAGTTATTCTAGGAAAAATAGTTTGCAGGCATACACTCGCACATCATCTCCAGTCAGTTTTTGTAATGGAACAAACCTCCATGCAGGGGAAACATGAGGATGCTAGAGACGACTGAAGCTGCCATTCATCCATGCTGGCCAGCAGCCCAGAGTGAAGGGGGGACAAGGGATGAAAAGTGCTGGCTTGGCTGCTTGGGTTTTACGGAGGGAAAAGGAGGACTGTCTGGCTAGGTACTGTATATCTGTTTCTTCTGGGAGAAATGATAAAAAAAACAATGTCTTTCACAGGGTGATACACCTCAGTAATGTGCCAGGACCAAAGCCCATTTTCAAAACATTGCTTTCTACCAGGAACACTTCTGCTCTTCATCTTATCTACCTCTTCCTTTCCCTCAGTAGCTTTCCTTTCCTGAATGGTTTACACACTGCCACTCAACTGTCCCTTCTGCCATTTAGATAGTTGCTGTGTTTTGATATACACAACAAAAGGCATCTGAAATGGATCCCAGATTTTGTCACACTATAACAATGTTTGTAAAAATGTGTCCATAATGCTTCCGGATGTATGAGCCTCCTTCTTTGTCCCTCTAAACTTTCTTTTACTTTCATGTCATTTTATGCCAACATTTTTCCTCATGGGGGAGCTGTGATCTCTTATTCCAAGCCATGTTAGATTAAAAGACTACTGTAATGGTGCCTTTCAGCAGGACACATGGCACACACTCACACACTTGCTCACATATATTACATTTGACCCCTGAAGGAAAATCTTAATTGCAGGAGAGTGATCTTTTGACCGCCTGTCTTTGTTTTTTTGACAGTGCCAGCAGTGAATGGCAGATAGAGTGGCCCCGGTTATCATGCCTAAAATATGAAATTGAAGGATTATAGTAAGTCCTAGCAGAGTGTTTGTCCTCTCCACTGCTATTTTATAGATTTCAGCGTCCCTCTGACTTGGGCTAGGTGGAGGGAAATGTGTCTCCACTGCAGATGTAAAGGCTTTTGGGATGGAAATCGCTGGTGCAACAGTTTTGTAAGGATGAATAGCATGTGTACACCCACATATATTTGTACATCACTTCATGCTCAGGTTTATATTCCTCCCAGAAGACCACAGCTCAACCCCTTGCCCTCAGTTCCCAAGATCCTCTGAAAGATTAATCCTTTACTTAAAACCAGACTCGGCCAGAACTCTGACAAAAATGGCCCGTTGTGTCGTAATATTGTTGGAGTCGTGCTGTGTGGTTTGCCTGTTGCCATTTGGGCTGTGAGATGAACAGGCGGATCGGCATGAGAGCACAGGAGGAGGGAGAGACAGAGAGTGAGAGAAACACGGAGAGAGTTTGGAGGGAAGAGGAGAATGAGGAAAGACAGACTGTGTGGAGGAAGGTAGGTCTCTCACGCACAGCTCAGTGTGTTGGACGGTAGCTAGGACAACAACCTGATACAAAGACAGAGCCATGATGCATTTGATACTGTTCATAGGAACATGCATCCAGCAATACTGGAAAAAGTAGTATTGATCAGCATATGATATCAACAAATAACATGCACAGTTCTGACATATAAATATTCCAGGTATTTTATGGGATAAGAATAAAGCAGGACCAATACCGGATTTCTGAGACTTGTACCAAAATTTACAATTTAAGAGTTTAAAGAATCCAGTAATGATATGTACCACTAAATTGTAAGGGGTTAATAGTTTTCATTACAGAAGTGTAGTAGTACTTTAAATCAGAGTCACATACAGTAATAACAATCTTACCCAGGTTTTACCATAAATGCATCACGACTTTCTGCACCCTGATGCCCCACCGCATTCAGCTGGTGCCCTTGTTATTTCTTTAGCCCCTTCCTCTCAGAAAGGCCGAGTCTGTTACTGTCTGGGCTGCATGTTTTTCTTAGTTAGTGTCAAACATATACATCAATACTGTGGAAAGCTAAATTTAATAATAATAATAATATCAGTGCAGCCGATGAATCAGTCAGGCTCTAGTGGAGACAGTTAAACATGGATTATTCATTAGTGAAACCATAAATATAATAGTACAATCATGGCTTTGTGTGAGCATTAAAGACAGAATATTCAGCCCTTTTAAGCATTGAAGACTTTCTTGAGTAGCATGCATGGCATCTGCCTCATCTTATATGTTTCTGATCTAGTGTGTCTGTATGTTGGAAAACACACAAGAAAACATCTTCCATGTTGACTCTGACACCGCAGTGGCAGAGTGAAGCTGTGGAAATAAAAGGCTTTCCTGGATGCCAACAGAGGGAATTAGCAGCAAGGGATCTTTGATGACAGTCTGCTCTCTCTGTGTGTGTCCTTGTTCACCCCCATGAAACTTTGCATTATTGATAAAAGTCAGGGTGAATTCACAGGGCTTCCCCCTTTTCCGAGGCCTACTTTTCTTACAGTCTTGGGAATGGGAGAGGTAATGTGCTTGTATGTGATGGGAGCATGGAGAAGGTTCCTGCTCTCTAGCACGTGAATAATGCAGGATAGTCTTTTTAGAAGTAAAAAGCAGCAACATCATTGTGAGAATGACCTCATTGTATTCTTCTTTGTTTTTAATCTACCCTTCACTGTCTGCCTTTTTGACTTTATTTTCCTTTCTTGTGGTGTAGAAAGGGAATATTGAAGGTAATGAACACTTTGAAAAATATGGTGAATTTCAAAGACAAGCTGTCACAAACTCTATGTCAGATTGCCAGTGAATAATGGATGAACAGTGGCATAGTCATATTCAGTTTCTGATCTCCCATTCTTTTCTCCGGAGATTCTGGGCCATCTAGACCAAACAGTACTTAGACTGCATTGGTTGCCTATAGAGTATAGGCTATACAGGATGATATTTTATACATAATACTTGATACATTTTTGTTATTGTTAAATCCAGAAGTAGGGTGATTTTATGTGAGCAGTCTGTTTTTTCAAAGAAACATTTCAATGCCTGCTAAACTAACAAAATTTCCATTAGCGTCAGCAATACTTTGTGTTAGTTAGCAAATGTGAAATTTGTTCTCTGCATTTAACCCATCCTAATTAGGAACCAACGCCAAACATAGGCCAGTTCCTTGGTAAAGGGAACCAACTGGAGAAATTAACCTAAACATGCATGTTTTTAATGGTGGAGGAAAGCACGACCTTCTTGCTGTGAGGCGACAGTACTAACCACTGAGCCACTGTGCTGATGGTGAACATGCAGGGACAGGTAGAGTACTGAAAATCTTTAACAGACTAGTTATAACAAAAGTATGAATGGCAAGTGTAGCACAGTTAAAAGTAGATTACTGGCCCAAAAAATACTTCAGTAAAGAACAATTTTAAAAAGGAAAAATTACTGTTCAAAAAAACGTTTTTGTTTGTTTGTTTGTTTGTTTTTTTACTCATTTGTGTAACGAGTTACTACCCACCCCTATAGTCATGGTAATCATTTTACCTGCTTAGCATTATCATGTTAGCATTGTCACTGTGAGCATGTTAGCATGCTGATGTTACCATCTGGTTGAAAGCACCATTGTGCCTAGTATAGCCTCACAGTGCTGCTAGAGTGGCTCCTTGTCTTGTTTTTCCAGCAGTGAATGACACATATACACATGGATACTGAGTACAAAATCCACACATATCAGAAGAATTATTAACCTTATAACCCACCCCAAAATTTTCTGTCTCTGGTTTTCTCTTTATCCCTCTTTTACACTGTCCATAAGACCCTCTGAGTCTTCCTGGGTGGCGTGGTGAGCCTCTGTCCAGCTCCTGGCGAGAGTTCTGGGTTATCCTAAAAAAAATAAAATTGTACAACCTCAGAAATCAAAAGCATGAACCGTCTCCCTCTTGGATGGTCTGCAATGTTTGGCGTGGGAAATTAAATGTCAGCTTCTACCAGCAAACCCATTCCTAAGAGTCTAGTGGTGGGGACATCTCCCATGTTAACTCACACAACATCAACATTATAGCACCTCTACCGTCATAGTAGCTCAACATAACCCTTATTCTCTGTCTGTTCATGTATTCATGTCCATCTTGTTTGCTTCTGTAAAATAACTCATTTTATGTCATATTTTACCACAAAAGCAGAGTAGTCGTGTGAAAACTTTCTTTTCTTCATATTCAACTCTGTGCTCTTTGCACATATACCGGTAATTGTATGATAACGGCCACTAGTCCATCACTGTCCCATAATACCCATAATAACAGTAAATAAGCCCCTCTTGGCTATGATGGCTGTGTTATATACTGCAAAAACTTAGTAGTCTACTAGATGCAAGCTTAGCTTGATGACTTACTTTTTGTCTTTCCTTAAGACTTAGAATCAGCAGAGATTACCATCAGAACATTTTAGGAAACCCCCTGAGGTTATTTGCAAAGCTGTAAGAATATTATTTGTCCCTCTGAAACAGACCTGTATGCTTCAGAAAGGATAACAACAAACAAAAGCAGAAAAGTCTGTTGGAATATGAGTTTGTATTCTAATCCTCATTTACCTCCTCCAATCAAACACTGTCATGTTTCCTATGAAGAAAATGAATTCACCACTGAACCTGGCATATTAAGAGCCCATTTGTGTGCTGTACATGTCTGTTTATTAAATAGTTTTTCAGTTTTGATTTTGCATTTGTTTATTACCCTTGCTTAACAAAGCAAGACATTCATTTTTTCAAATTAGTCAGCACATAATTTGAGTGTTATGCACTACCACAATTTGACTTGCTACAAAAAAGTGAACTGCATCTCTTCCTCTATCGTGTATTTGTAGATTCTGAGCTCTCGCAGCATAGTGAGATCAGATAACCCGCTGTTTCATGTTAACCAGCATGATCCCTGTCAGTATGTGCTGTGCTGCTGGTAATATCCAATAAGTAGGCAAATATACACAAGATTTACCATCATGATAGGAGGAGGGATGTTGTCTGCACGTTACAGCACAGGATTATGTAGCTCAGTCTAGAAATACAAGGGAAGTTTGGGATTTTTTCAACACTGCCTGTAAAATGGCTACCAACATTGTCTTCAGCCTACAATGGAGATCCGTGTTTCTCCTTAAATATGCTGCGTTCAGCAGGGGGGAAGGTGATATTTTGCCCTCACAGAGGAAATAGATCTCATGACCAGTATGGAGGACCAGTGTTATAATGTAGTTTTCCCACTCAATAGCATTAATTTCCCCTGTCACAAGCTGCAAGGAAGCTTAATTCAGTAAACAACGCAAACACACAGATACACATCATAATAACAAAAACCCAGCTCATGGGAGAACACGTGTCTTTGTGTGTGTATTCCTCTGTTGCCATCGAGCCAGCTGGCGTGTTGCTGCTGTGTTTTTGTCTTTCAAATCTCGTTGAGGGAAGCCGACTGTATAGAAGCCACATATGCACAGCTCTGCCACAGTAGGTCAAGCTTTTAATTTTCTTCAGTAAACATCAACAGATGACCCCTAATCTGTCTTTGTGTCACAGCACCAGATGCACGGTTGAACATGTGGAGGCAGCATTTTCTGCAAGAGGGACTGTGAAATGAGACATAGTCGCATCCTAATTACTAAAAGCCAATTGCAGCTGTGATAGGAATCTTCCTATGCTCTTGCAGCATCTGTGTGTATGGCATTGGAATGCTTTTGTAAGATAATAAGTTTAATGTCCAATAACTAATTCACTGTTTGCTTAGCTTTGTCCCCCTGACTCTTCCTATTCCTGTCAGGTTTTCTGTTCTCAGACAGCACATATGCAGTTTATAATGTTAACGGGCAGATGTACCACGCAAATTTGTAGCACTTTTTTAAAACAATGATACAATGATACTTTCATACAGTGGTAGACAAAAGAAGGCCTCTCATTGCTAGCCAGAGACAATCCATTTTGTTGACTGAGATGACAACTGTAGCAAGCAGATTTGAAAACGTAGAGAATTAACAATATTAGATAATATTATTCTATATCCAACGTATTAAAACACAATTATTTTATTTTATTTATTCAATGAACTATATGAATTAAAAAAAATATATATTTTTTTGTATTTTCCTTTAGCTTTGACAATACTGTTGTATTAACATTCATGCCAATAAAGCAAATGTCGTTTCGACCTGACTTCTTTTTTCCGTAAGATGGAAGAGTTTAGAAAGTAGCGTGGCGCTGCGGAGAGCCCCCAGCTGCAGTAGTGCACGGATCACGCGTAAAATTCATCCAGCCAGAGGGAACGATCACCAACTGTTCACAGCGCGCCGGTCGTAATATAGTGACACAACCCATAGGTATCGGAGAGGGAATGGGGCGTTGGGGCGTACAGGGCCAGGGACAGGAGATCTCGGAGCGACCGTGCACGGTGCGGACGGTCGGTGATTGTTACCTCTGGCTGGATGAAGCACGATCTGCTGGCATTTCCTCGCGTCTGGGTTCTTCCAGCATACTGTATCTGTTTCTGCTGGGGTTTCCCAAAGCCGTTTTTCAGGTGTGCTGTCCCAAGTACTTAGTGCAGTCTCAGGCAGGATGGACAGGTACACATGATTTCCACATAAGGTTTTTACGCTGTGGCTGCTTTCCCTCCATTAAAACACACAAAACCCTCATTTAAATACTCGCACCTCCCTTTGTCATTAACGCAATAAATCTTAGTTGATCACCCATAACAGGTACTACAATTGCATGTGCAATATTTTAGAATGCGCACGCAATTTAGTACTCTCTATTCGGGATGTTAGTGAATCGAGCCCTGTGTGTTTTAAAACAAGAACCCTGTAAAAGGGTCGTACAATATTCTAATATGCATTTGATGGCTACATACACAATATCGTGCCACAAGACTGAGGCAAAAGCTACATGGCAAAGCACCCTCACCTAGGGTAACAACATTTTGGTTTTCAAAAAAGAGGACAATTAGGGCAGGAGGCAAAAGGACACCGCAGTGGGTGGAAGGTTGGGGCTGGGGGGGGGGGGGGGATTCAAGTACATGGTGGCACCATGGCAATGTATATGGGGTGGGGGGCAACTATGTTATTGAACTTTAATAGGGCCTACATGTGGGGTTCTAGATTGCTAGCACCTTTATTTGACACTGACACGTATGTGCACATCATGCATTCTGCTTCACACACACACACGCACAATTTATATTACAATGATTTTAGTAAAACAGAACAAGGGGAACGTGTTGCTCTCAATAAGAGGGGTGGCAAAAGGAGCAAATATTTGTAAAATGGCATCCTGGCTAAATCTACATCTGTCCCTAATGTTATTGTATTCATTATAATTCCAGATAACGGTATCATATAAAGCTTACCACTAGTATAATATTAATTCCAGTCACAGCATTTTCATTATGGTAGCCTACATTGTTCTCATTCACTAAATCCTTGTGCAAGAAAAATGCTCTACATGGTGGCTATGTGTAAATGCTAAGTGATAACTTGTCAGTAATCATAACAATTTATGCAGAACGAGTTCAACATTTCGAGAGTTTGCTGTGACACCACATCAAGCTTTTTTAATGTCCCGCTCCATCCAGGCTGTGATTGGTTGGTTCACAAAAAGTGACACTAATGAGCAACTTTATGCCCACGCTTGGATAAAAAAAGCATCCAATCTTCTCCCTGCTCCATCTCCGCCGGGCAGAAAAGAGTACCGACAGCTTGTGAGTAGTGCCGGTATGCAAGAAAAAGCCCCGATAATCCAAAGAGTAAAATGTAATGTAATATGTATGTAATAGTGCCGGTACTAGTAAGGCAATTCAAAAACGCACACAATGAATGCCGACCGTAGAAAGATGGAAAGAGAGTTTCTGATGAAAAAGAGGTCCACCCACTGCACCTTGTCCTCGCTTATAATCCATATATAACAGCATTGTTGTTGTAGTATAGGAAACATTTAAGATTGTATCCTAACTTAACTTTGTTTAGCTGCTTTGCTTATACAGATTTATGCTTCATCGTTAACACCATCTTTTAATGGCAACAAAATTCAAACACAAATTCAATAAAGTCTGACATAGTGGCATCCAAGACAGGCTCCCACATAGTGGGGAAATACTACACAGTTGATGTGCGCATCCTTTAACGTAATGTGTAAACTCACAAAATAGTGTAGTATGAAATACCACTGGCCTTGGAAGTAATGCTTAAAGTTTACAATTTACTGATAGTAAGATTGTTGCATGCTAACGTTTGCAGGTTCCATAATAGCAGATTTAATCCAGTTTAATCCATTCCTTAAAATTTTTACTGTTGAATTGTTTAGTTTTGGAAAGGCCAAAGAAGAAACCTCCATCCAAACTCTCGCTCTCACTACATGCCTACACACACCACTTCATAATGTGAAATCCAAATGCAAAAAAAATTAAGGTTGCTAAGTTATGATTGAACAATCACTGAAGGGATTTAGCAGTCAATTCCTGAATTCTGTGACTTATGTGATTAACAATGATGACCCAGGCATTGAAATTCACTGTCCTAAATCATTCAGTTAATGTCATCTGGGATATTTGGTATTATAGACTTCAGATCAGAATTATTCAGACCTGTAATAGCAAGACCCCGTCTGCATAATCTCCCTGATTTGAGCTTTACTGAGCTCACTAGTCTTCTTCCCATCGGAATGAGATCACACTCATTACAATCTGTGTAGCACTGTACAGAAGCCCAACTAGAGAACATAAAGCACTATTCTTCTTCATCCATGCATTCTTTTCATGAAGTCCAGTGGCACAAACACCACCACATCTCAGGGAGTGCAATAATCAAAATTGCTCACTCTCTAATGCATCTTGTTTCCCTTTTTCCCCCCCTTTGTGTCATGTGAAATTGTTTGTCTTTGTCACCCTTTCTGGAAATGGAATAACACCTCCTGATAGAATTTTTGTCACCATTACCGGTGTCCTTTCCCAAGGTTTGTACTTTGGAGAAGTAATTGGTGACACTGTGTCAATTAGAATGCTCATTTTGGGCCTCCAGACTTGCAGATGACAAAAAGGCTTTGAGAGTTTGGAGGAGATGCAAATGCACTTGGCATGGCTGTATGTGTGCTTTTTCCCAGCATCACGGCACAGATGTTGTGAGATGATGTTTTCACCATCTAGAAAAGGTATTTTTTTAATTAATTACATTCATTTGTATGTAAATGTGTGCTATTTTCAGTAGGTTAGAGCAATGGGACCATGTGGCTGTCTAAATGCCATTAATGTGGCTCATAGATATGTCAGTAATTTAAACAGCAGCCTCAGTCCCTCTTGGGAAATAGTGCTGTACATTATGTCACAAAATATGTGTGTGACCCTGCTGTTGCAAATGACTTTTCAATAGTGCAATGCTATTTGATTCTGTACATTGTGAGAACTGTATGCAAACTTAGAAGGACAATGATAGGAGTGGAAAAGGGAGACTATAAACAGAAAACAATTATTCAAACTGAAGAGAATTTCAGTGGCGAATGCTTTTGTAGTAATTTGTAGTTTAGTGTGGTGTTTTTTATGCCATTATTATAGAATCAGCAGTACAGAGATCACAATAAATGAGGGAGAGAGATGGCAATTGACATGAAACCACCATTGCAGACTTGACTTCTTGTGTTTGTAATGACATTTAGAACCCTTTGAACTGATAGAATTGTACTCTTGGACACCAACAAGTGACAGAAGAGTGCGTGGCATTCCCAAAACAGTTCCGAATTTCTATTCACGATTATTTAAAATAGAGAAAGTCAAATCCATTTCAATGTCTGACAATGTTAAAATGTTCTGGTAAAGAACTCAAATCAAATGTCGTTCGACGGTCTGTTAATTTTTGTTCCAGTACCTAAAATGCCAAATGTCTATTTCAAACTATCATTAATGTGAATAGCCATCGCTGTCTCAGTCTGCAGGTAAGAGGGTAATAGTGTAACCCAGATGGTCATGCTACTACTGTGGTGAAGAGAGCATTTTTTCCATTGAACCATAAATTTGAGAAAGACGAAACTGTTAGTCTGTTTCTCTGTCCCTCCTCTCCAGCCGCATTCCTAATTCCCCAGGCCCCTTCATTGCCATTTTACATCCATCCACCAGATGCCCATGAACCTTTCCCCATCAGCTGGCTGCCCTATCCATCTACACACCTGTTCCCACTTCCCTTCCCACTTCCCTCCTCTGCTCTGCCGTTGACTTCCCTGCCCGCCTCCACCTGAATCTCATTCCCTCATCAGTCACTCACTACATAACCACTTTCGTTATTCCCTTGTCAGATGGTCATAGTTGAAATGTTGCATTTTGACTTCACTTTCAACCCACCTGAACTGGCCAGCTTGTCTGCCTACATGTGCCTGTCTGTAAGCCTTTTGATGTCAATAAATCACTGAGATTAGCCTGTCCGCCCCTCCTGTCTGCATTTGGGGTACTATTCCTTGTTGTCAGTCTCCCTCACTGTTGTGTCAGAAACACAGCTACAGTGACGCAACTATAACTACACATCTGTAGTGGAATAACGAGGCCTTGCGTACTTGCATTTATTGGTTCATTCACTTTTATACACAGAGGATTAACTGGTGTGACCTCAGTGGTAAAATGGCTGTTGAATGAGAAACTTTTCCTGAATATGCTGACCATTTATCATATTTTTGATGATGCCACAGGGGAGGGGCCGGCACCACCCCTGATTTACACCTTTGATGTCTCCTGGCCGTAAACATTCACCCTCCACCACGGTGTTTTAAAGAACTAATGATTTAGATGAATCGGAGACAAACTGCTGAAGGTCTCCTTTCTGCTGGGCCACTGCCACAAAGCGGGCCTGCTGAGTCAGGACTCTGAATAGGCTAACACATCACTTACAAACTCATCACAAACTGCACGAGACGCAGGCCTCGAGTTGGATGTTAAGCTCTGATCAAGCAGTCCTGCAATGTTTTTTTATAGCACATCTAATGCTAGCTTAAACTCATACATAACAATTCCCTAATTGTGGTGAAATACAAGTCTTCTGAGAGAAAGTGCTTTAAAAGTAGGAATAATTAAATTGGAAGTGCTTGTAATTGTCAGTCGCACTTAAAGACAGCAGTCAAATAGGGGAACAAAATGAGGTTTTATTCTGCTTTACTTCAGTTCACATCAAATGAAGTAGTAGCTTTAAGGAACTGATAGCTCACAGGTGGAGACATGTAATTGTAAATGTCAAACATTGCAATTTTTACAGGCGAACGCAATGTGAAAAAAATATGAAAAGAGTTTATCAAATCGGTCTGCCATTAGTTTCCTCCACAAGGTTTCCTTGCAACATCCGACCTGTGCATCTGTCTGTGTTTGCATGTGTGTTGTACCTCTTTATTATGCACATGCAGTCGGAGGGCTTTCGCACACACATTTGTCTTAGTTGGGTGTGTTATTACCTTCGGGGAAATCCATCACATTGCTTAATTCAGCCAAGTAATCACCTGCTCAGAGTCATTTCTTGTGCTTGTCCTAAACTGCAAACAGAACGACTTGGCATATTCAGCACATTGTTTTTCTTAGGGCCTAACCAGGCATCATTCATCAAGCCCTGTGTTGACCTCGTCAGTGCGCAGGCGGCTGGGGATAGGAATGACAGAGTGACTTGAAAAATAAACGATTCTCTTTGTGGTTCACACCTCTTATTGCCTGAAGATGTTGTGATTATGATGGACCCCTCCAGACACCGTCAGTCGACGGGCTCCTGTATTTTTTTTTAAAACTGATGTAAATGATTCAAACACTCTGTAGCTGCTTTATTCCCCAGCGTGGTATGACCAGCTGAGATGTGGATCGATGCACTCTAATGTAGATGTATTAGCAGGTTGTGAGGTTTGTGTGTGAGAAATCCTTGTGAATGCAATGGGTGATATCACCTTGAACAACTACAGCAGTGTTTAGCAATGGATATGGTGGTTACATAATGCACACAAACACATAAACCATTTTGACAAACCACTAACAAAACGTAGCAGCAAATGAGATCAGTGATTGCAGATAAACTAGGAGAGCTATTATCCCAGCTGCAAGCAGAGCCAGATGTGCCAGGAATACAGACGCAGTATTAAATTATCTCTGGATTTGATTTGTCTGATAGACTTAGATATTTCCTCTTGGATACATTTAATGTCACTCTGGTTTAGCAGTTTTGACATTGTGCAGGCAACGCACACTACTACCACTGGTACAGCAGTGTGTCAGAGTAATACATGTGTGCGGGCTTGGTGAGTTTAGATGTTGGGCTTTACTGCAAAACAATATCGAGGTTTGAAATTGCATTTCTGACAAACTGATAATGTTTTTGTGTTGTATGGCAGGTAAACAGGTTCTCGTTAAGGTGTAAACACAAGACATACATAATGGAAGAAATATTAGGGACTGTCTTGGTGATCTACACTGAAAGAGTAACTAGGTAAAACCTTTACTTACTTCACTTCACTGACCCAAATGCAGATGGCTGAGGCAGCGCTAGATGCAGTTTATTTATTTTATTAGGTAGCATTTTATTATGAGGTACAAAAGTTCACAGGATGGTGAGGCATGCAAAGATCAAAACCAGAAAAGGTAGTCCAAACAGTCAAGCAATCCAAGAAATAGCAGACAGAAAATACCAATGGTCAGAAAGTCCAATGGCCAGGCCATACGGTCCAAAAAAGCATGTCAGGCAAACAGGTAAACAGAAAGCTGAAAAGCTAGGTGATCTGGCAAGAAACTGCTCAAAACAAATTAAGGGAAACTTAAATCACATCATATCTCAATGGATGAAATAGTTCAAAGTTCTAAATCTTTACTGTACATTGGATAATTTGTTAAGAACAAAATGACGTAACAACGGTCAGTAGAAACCAAAATCATCAAAAACAGATTGAGGGCTGGATTCACAATCACACCAAAAAGTGCTTGACTTTGATCACGGCAATTCATAATGTGATTCAGTAGTTGTGTGTGGTCCCACATGCCTGTAATCACTCCCGACAACGTCTGAGCATGCTCCTGATGAGACAGCGGATGGTGTCCTGGGGGATCTCCTCCCAGTACTGCATCAGGGCATCAGTGAGCTCCTGGACAGTCTGTGGCGCTACTTGATGTCTTCAGATGCACCAATACATAACGTCCTAGAGGTTATCAATTGGATTCAGGTCTGGGGAACGTGAGGGCCAGTCAATGTCATCATTGCCTTTGTCATCCAGAAACTGCCTGCACACTCTGGCCACAGGAGGCCAGCCATTGTCCTGCATCCGGAGGAACCCAGGTCCCACTGTACCAGCGTAAGGTTTAACAATGGCTCTGAGGATTTCATCTGCGTACCTAACAGCAGTCAGGGTACTGTTGGCTAGCATGTGGAGGTCTGTGCAACCCTCCATTAATATGCCTCCCTAGACCATCACTTACCCATTGCCAAACGGGTCATGCTGGATGATGTTGCAGGCCCCATAAAGTTCATCATAGCGTCTCCAGACTCTGTCAGGTCTGTCACATGTGCTCAGTGTGAACCTGCTCTCATCTGTGAAAAGCCAGTTGTGGTCTTCTCTGGCAAATGCCAGTCAAGCTGTACGGTGCTGGGCTGTGAGCACAGATCTCACTAGAGGACATCAGGCCTTCATGCCACCATCATGGAGTCTGTCTCTGACAGTTTGGTCAGAAATATGCACACCAGTAGCTTTCTGTCATTTTGTAGGGCTCTGGCAGTGCTCCTCTTGTTCTTCCTTGCGCAAAAGAGCAGATGTTAGTCCTGCTGCTGGGTTGATGCCCTTCTTCGGCCCTGTCCAGCTTTCCTTGTGTAATAGCCCGTCTCCATTATCCTGAGACTGTGCTGGGAAACAGCAAAACTTGTGACAGCACGTATGGATCTGCACTACCTGTACAACCTGAATGGGCTGCAGGTACCGCTTCATACTACCAATAGTGACAATGACACTTACAAAATGCAAATCTAGAGAACCAACATTCTGGAAGGATAAGGAGAGAGAATTGACTGTAGCCGCTTGTAAAACCGGTCCCTTTTTGGGGGGTTTCTGGCACCAGTGCACCTGTTGTCTCTTTCATTTGATACAAAACATGTGACACTGACTCAAAATCGCTTATGCTTCCTAACTGGACAGATTGATATCCATGTTAAAGGTTCAGGGGATCGGTTGACTAGACAGTTGGTTGCAATTCGCAACATCACCACTAGATGCCACTAAATCTTACACACTTTAATTGACATGGTGTTCTACTATGATGATTAAGTTTTCCCTTATTTTTTGAGCAGTGTATACATTGGCTGATGAGGGGAATGAGATACAGGGCATGAGATGCATGGGGCAAGTGGCCTGAGATCTGAAGATTTGGGAGGCAGGGCAGGGGTAGAGCAAAAAACCTCATGCAGATGACCTGGAGGCAGGGGCAAAGCAGAAAACCTTAGGTGCACAGCCTGGGGGCAGAGCAGAGGCGAACCCTGTGGTTACTGGTAGCAAACAGCAGACACTCCTAGAGCAGCTGTATTGTCAGAAATAACAATAATTGACCTTTTTCCCTCATGCCATGAGCAACCGTGATTTGATTTCATGCTGTGTACTGGGCTAGTAGTTTTCCCCAACAGCAGGACACAATAAAATTAGTTGGTTACCTTCCTGAAAAGTTGGAGGTGTTGCCTGACATTTCCAACCCCACCGTTGCTCCTTCTTGTTCTATTACTCCCTACAATATTTTAAACTGATCCACTGTCAAAATGTGCTAAATATGATCATGTATTGTTTTGCAGATGCATTTTGGATGAACAACTGCGGTCGGTGCTAACCATCTTTGTTTTGCAATGAAACAACTAACAATGGAATAAATGTTATAATAAATGAAATAAAAGAGATAATAAATAGCACCACAAACGGGGGCTGATTTCATGAAAATATTGATTATTAGATTAGATTGTATGCTTTTTAAGACTGTTGCAGACTTTATGGTTTTTGTTTATTCCATTTGTTTGAGTGTGAAATGTCACTGACCAACCAGGATGATCATTTCACATGATCTGTTTTTTTGATATTGTCAACCAGAACAGGTGAAGAATTAATAGACAATATGTGAATTAACAAACCTCAAGAATATCACTCTGTATCATTCACAGAGAAAAAGGACCAGTGTGTAGGATTTAGTGGCATCTAGCGTTAAGGTTGCAGAATGCAACCAGCCGTCCCAAGCTTCTAGGAGAACCTTTTCTATGTTCACTATCCATACTGTATTTCCTGTGAGGCTGACAGGTTTTAAAATTAGTAAACGTTTAAGCAATGTGGTTATAAGATTTTTGGAAAAAAACGGCATATCAAGGCTAACCACTGGGAATTGAGGTAAGTTAATGTCTCCTTTACAATAAAAATGAGAACAAAGCTAACATTCAAATTTTACAAAACATTTTATCTGTGTGAGATGAGGGAAATAAAGACTAAAATGATAAATATCTCCATTTGGTTAGAGCAGATTGACCAAAATGCTAATCAAAATTATACTAATGAGTTAGAAAAGATTAAAATGATGGTTAATGACTAAAACTAGACTAGACTTTTGATTTTCTTTTGACTAAAATCTGACTAAAACACCCAGACTTTTAGTCTGATTAAAAAATGACGAAAAGAGGTTGTCTCGGTCCAGATCAAACTGAACCATGGTTTGGTTCGTTTCTAGTGTGAAAGTATTTTTTGGATGGTTTGGACTTTCAGACCATTTACTGGAAGTTTGGCATTTGCCGTATAAACCGGAAACAGACAAATGCACGGGGAAATGCATTGAAATAAGGACACAATTATAAATCTCCCATGACAGCTCATCTTTTCAAACAGAGGGCCATTATAGAAGCACACTGCCACCCATCTCTTTGTTCTCTCCTCAAACAGAGGTGCAGAAGGATTGCTTGGGGTCTTCTCCGCCTGTTCTGTCGGCGACGTTAAAAGGACATTTAATTGGTGCTATAGGTAGTAATGCCATAATAATAACAATATAGTGGTGGCAAATATGCATATGTTAATTTTTTATTCATTCATTCTTGTCAAAGATACCCGCTGAACTGTTTAATAAACCAATCAATGACAAGTATAGTCAGACACAGCCCACATAGATGATGACGATAGTACGTCTGTCATGTAAAGTCCTTTAGTGCGGTGAAACTAACCAAATGTATGAAATTGTATTAAAACATGAACTTTGGACCTTGGTGCAGACTTTCAGGTGTGACAGCCCCCTAAGACTAAGACTAAATTTTAAAATGGCTGACAAAATTAACGCTGGGATGGACCTCGTGGGGTGTGGTATGTGAGTCACTGAATGACAATAAACTTTTAAGAGCACATCAGTCCAACACAAGACAGGTGAGACGTGTCTCTTTTTGCACGTCGTTTAGCCAGAGTAATTTGAGAGCAATGATAAGGCCGTCTGGTGAATGACTTGAATGAATAGTTAGCAGTGGCCGCAACCTCATTACAAGGACAAACCGCGTACAGCAGGAGGCTGATATCTCTGGCACAGCCCCACTTTGCTGTTTCCAATTTGAATAGAGAAGGGAATAATGCTTAATGCCTTTCCCTGCATGGATATTGGCTTGTATGGGACAGCGACCCGTGAAATGAATATTTTTGTGAGATGAGATTTGTTATAAACAAAGAGGAAGGCCTGCTTTTCCAGCTGACCGAGAAACATCCGACACAGGAGAGTAGAAATATTGTGTGTTAAAGATGCGGAGAGCTCAGACAATGATAATACCTGATAAAAAGGAAGAGGAAGAAGAGAACAGAGATCAAGAAGAAGGGCAGGATACAGAAGAAGATGAAGAGAGTGAAGGAAAAGTGAAAGTAGAGAACTGATATTTTGAAAGGTAGATTGTTGTGGCGAGCAATAATATAAATGAAGCAATAGGCTTACATAAGATTACTTGAAGTGTCTGTTTGGCCCCCTAGCTGTAGCATAAGTGTTCATTAGCTGTTGTGAAGGTCCTGGAGTGGTGTTAACTATGGCATTCAGAATATTTACAAAATAATAGTTTCTTAAATCTTCAATCCATGATTTAGATTGTGTCTTAGAGGGTTTGATTTTGGCTTCCGACGATTATAAAAACAAGTTAATCAAGACAAAACATTATTGTGCTGCATTCTGTTTTGCAATGAGGCTTTTGTTTTGTCTTGTGTTATAAATCCAGTGCACCCTTTTCCTCTACAGCAGTGGCTCTCGCCCCTTCCTAAAGGCCCAAGCTCATTCTCAGCCAGCTTGTGATGTTTAGTTCAGCACGAGCCAAGAAGATATAACTTGCTAGTTACCTTTATTAGCTTATGCCTATGGCATTTTAGACTGCATAAATTAGCCTTGCAGCTAGCATACTTTTCCTCTGTTCTCATAGCTTAACAAATTACATATTATTTAGACTTAAACTAAACCAGGTGTGTTCAGTGTTGCTTTACCTGGTCCATGCGTAAAAAAAACACTGTGTCTGCTTCTTCTAACAAAGTACTGGATTTATACTTTTCTTACTTACTGTTGGTTTAAGTCACTGCATCTCCCGACAGAACACTATGGTTGAATTTCAGCGTAACATGACGAGTTTACTTGAAGTTCACCTGTCACCTGCTCAGCTCCACTGCGTGTGTATACACACACACACACACACACACACACACACACACACACAGACAGAGCCCTGTCAATGGCCCAGCCATATCGACCCCCTGATACATATTCAGTTAATCTTTACACCTCTAATAATTCATATACTTGATAATAGCTTAGTACAATTTCTATTTTATTTTAGCTTGAAAATACAGATGACACATGTTTTGGTATTGGTGATGAAGTTGTGTAGGATCGGAAAAGGATACTTTTCAAAAATACTAACCCTATGTTCTTAATTAATGAGATAGCAATATATTTGTAGACAATTAGTCAAAATTGAAATGATTTTAAAAAGCTGTTGACAGGTGTTTTACAGCAAAAGATAAAAATTGTGCTGTCCAACTATTAATCCAACAGGTATCATCCTATCAAACCATCTGACAGAGCCTCTGTTTTATTTATTTAAATGCCAAATTGTTTTTTTTACCGAATTACCACACAACGGACCATATATTTACCCTCCAGACTCTAATTGATCAAGAATTAAACATTAAGAAAAGAAAGGTGTATGCCTGTTTTGGTGACTTCCAAAAAGCCTTTGATTCCATCTGGCACAAGGGCCTTTTCTGTAGGCTACTTAAAAGTGAGTATTGGAGGAAAAACATATGATTTGATTAAGAACATGTATACAAAAAGTGAATGTGCCATAACGATTGGAAACAAACAAACAGCGTTCTTCTCCCAGGGCCGGGGAGTGAGGCAGGGATGCAATCTCAGTCCAGTCTCTTCAATCTATATATCAATGAATTAGCAAACCAATTAGAGAGTTCCACGGCACCTGGCCTCACCCTGAACGACACAGAGATCAGAGGTCTGCTGTATGTAGATGACTTAGTGTTGCTCTCACCTACTAAAGAAGGTTTGCAGGAGCACCTTAATCTCCTGCAGAGATTCTGTCAGATCTGGGCCCTGACAGTAAACACAGCAAAGACTAAGATAATGATACAGAAATCATGTTACAAACTATTTCTATTTAGACACCACTAAATTACAACATACAAAAAACTACACTTACCTTGGCCTCAACATTGCATACACAGGGAACTTCAACATGGCTGTGAAAGATCTGAGGGACAAAGCCAAAAAAGGGGCCAAAACTTATTAATAATGAATTTGACAAATGGGACAAAACAATCATAGAATCTTTCCACAGCGAGTTCTGTAAGAGCATCCTGCAGGTGCAGAGAAATAACCTGTGCAGAGCAGAGCTCGGCCAGTACCCCCTCTTACTAAAAATACAGATCAATTAAATTTTAAAATCAGTAAACCCCCCAGACATACCATCACAAAGCCCTTACATACTAGGAACTGAAACCAGAGAAGAGTCCCCTCAGCCAGCTGGTCCTGAGGCTCTCTGCAGTAACAAGTCCCCAACAACCTCAGGACAGCAACACGAGCAGACCAAATCAAATTATCGACAAGCAGAAAGAAAAATATATTGAATATTGGAAAGAAACGACGAAAACACAAAGTAAATTCCAATGTTATCTGACCCTAAAAAGAGAATTCACACTGGTAAATTACCTGAGCACAATAAAATGTCCTAAACTAAGACAAATGTTGACAACATACAGACTGAGTGAACACAGCCTGGCCATAGAAAAGGGTCAGCAGACAGAGCTGGCTACCACAAGAGGAGAGACTCTGCTCCCAGTGTGACAAGGGACAGGTAGAGACAGAGCTGCACTTTCTAACCTCATGCCCTAAATATAAAACACTAAGACAAAAACACTTTGCAAACATTCCCAAATATACCCCAAATCCAAATTCACATCAGACACACAGAAACTCCCCTATTTACTGGGAGAAATGCCTAAGTGTGAAATAAATAAATATGTCAAAATATGTCTCCTCATGCCATGAAGTGAGGACAACCAGTGGAACCTCAGACTGATAAATAATTGTACAAATTTTCAAATTATTATTATTTTGATTGTTTGATATTTTAGTAATTGTTTTGTTTTTACATTTGATACTGATTTCTTTTTATTTATTTATTATTATTCTTTTTATTCTTTTATTTATTTTAATTAATTCATTAATTTTTTTAATTTTTGTCTATTAATACACACACACACACACACACACACACGTTCATGTTTTAATATATTTTTATTTTTTTAACACACACACACAAACACACATACACTTTAATTACTTTCTGCTTTAATTACTTGTTTAATTAAATGTATGGGGTTGATTGTTCTTATGTAGTTTGTATGATGCTTTGGCAATATTGTTGTTATACATTCCTGCCAATAAAGCTAAATTGAATTGAATAGAACCACAGCCTCATTATAAACCCAGACACCATCCCCTTCTTTGTCTCATCCCCTGCTCTCTTAAAAATTTTTTATGTGAACGAGCCAGGGAACAATATCTGTATTATGCATGTACCCACCTTTCGGGTGAAGGGGGAATGAATTTTTTCAATGGGCTCATAAATCCCGGCTCTACCTGGTCGAGCACCGTTACAATGCGCAGTGGTTGGCTGGCCGGCTCTCTTGGCCCAGACAATAGATCTGGATTGACAGCTGCTCCATCCTGTCTGCCACTGTTAATCACTGAAGGATTTGGGCTGCCGGCAAACAGCTCTGCCAAGCGACCTTGAGCCCTGCTGGGGCCGAAGGACTCTAGCTAAAAGCCTGCTCCCCTGTTGCAGCAAGAAAGAGGTACTTCAGCCAGGTGGCCCAATTGCCCCATAAGAGAGATTGATAGGAAGCTAAAAGTGCCACATTGTTGGAGTGCATTCCCTTCAAAAATCCGACTTGCTTTGAATATCCATATCCACTTGTGTGCCATGGTATTCATACTCCATGTGGATAATTTCACCAGTTATGTAACTTCAATGCACCACCATTCTCTGTGCACTTCTTTTTTTTTTTTGTGAACACATTTTAATATCATATATTTTACCCCAATCTCTAAAGATGTGGGTGACAGTCATTGTAAGCGGTAATGATGGCATCATACTAGAGGGGGAAAATGAATACTTTTCCATGTTTGGAAAGTGCTTTCGATATGATGTCAGTTTAATAGTTTATCCTCAGAGACACTGTAGATAAGGACACAGAAGAAGCTGTAGAATGATGTTGAACATAGTGTGGTAGAGCGAGGAAGGAAAAAAAAAATTAAATGTCATGCAAGAGACGAATGGCACTGAGATAGTAGAAGAGTCTGCTTGGTGCCATGTAAAAAAAAAAAACAGATAAGCCTCTCCCTATCTCTTGCTCTGTTCCTCTCCTCTGTCCCTCACCCATTCTCTCCAAAACTCTCCATCTGTTCGGATAAACGCTCAGTAAAGGAGAAGTCCCGGATCTGGACTCCAGTCCCAGATTTTTGCTCCAGCCATGCTGTTGGAACCAGTAGCAGCAAATGCCTGTTTTTGCCTGCCTCTCCTCTCTCTTCTCCCTCTCCCTCTCTTGCTGCGCGCTACTCTGCTCTGCTGCAGTGGATGGTCCTCACGGTGCGCTCGCAACTCGTCTCCGTGGGGGAGATCTGAGCATCTCACTGTCATTTTCCCACCCTTGTTTCGTTTCTAGCCCTCGTTCTTTTGCCTCCCACCTACCTATCGTCAGAGGGTCTGGATAAATGTGAGGGAAAAGTCATAGGATAGATAAGTGCGAAGGGAAGAGCTCAGAAAGTCTTTATTCCAACATCTCATGCACATATGACTGTGTTATGTTCTGCCGTCTCCGGGTGACAGAGAAGCGTGTGCTCTTAGATACGTACTGCTTTTAGACTCTCTGCCAGGTAAGTTCTTTCTCTGGCTTGATGTTTTTATTCTACGATTGATGTAGTGGGTGACAGAGGAGCGCCTTTCGCTTGTTTCTCCCTGAGGGGGGGTTGACATGTTCTAATGAGGATATGATTTTTTGGCAGAAGTTGTGTGCAAACAGGTCCATAGGGAACATAGGGTATGGTTAATTTGGCATGCAGTAATGTTTGTGTCTGTGTGCAAATCTGTGTGCTTCTTGGCTATATAATAGACTATCATATGCAATCAGTTCTGATCTACTGCAGCAACTTGAAATCGGTTGCCCTTTTTTTCAAATATTGAGGCAGGATTAGCTGTGTTTATCCTCTTGTACTGTACATGATTTGTATGTTCCACACAATATCCACTCATTATCTGTCAGTTGTTGATGTGTTGGTATTAGTTGTTGGTGAGTGGTGATAGCTTCTTTTAATGTGTCTTACCAAGTGTGTTTCTTGGGAGGGCTGGGGTATAAAAAGTGCAACATTATTGTTATTTTTTTTTAGGTGAACCCTGTAGATGCACTGTACTTGGAGTGCAGTGCAGCAGAGATGATAACAAGGAGATTCTATGACAGCATTGCTGTGGGAGCACAGTACACTGTGCGTGCGTGTGTGTGTGTGTGAGAGCGTGAAAGTGTGTGGGTGGCTGCATGTGTCTAATGTAAACTCTCATGGACGGGTGAGGCGAGCTCTGAGTTGGCATCTTGTACGTCGCTTTATGTTTTGTGAATGAAGTGCTTTTAGTCTGTGAAAGAGTTGCCACTGTCATGTGTGTGTTTCCCTTTCGACACTATCAACTGTCTCTCATCCCTCGACCGTGGTTGTGAGCTCAGGCGTCAGCAGCACACACACACTTTTGGTGTGTGGTACAGTACGTTGCCGTCTCTTCATCAGGTATTGGGTGGCATTCGACTGTGGGTGGTGACTTGGTGACGATTTACAACCTGGGTTCCCGGGTTCTCGCCCCCGGTGCAAATCTTGGTGATGCACAGAGCCACTGCAGCCAGTTAGAGGCGATGCTTTGGTTGTTCATGTCCACTGCTGCACTGCAGACAGACTCTCTCCCACCAAAGCTGCTAACAGACAGTGTGCTACTCAGCCACAGACAGTGTAGGCTTGGTTAGAGAGGCTCTTCATCTATCTGACTGTGGTATTTGTGCTTGTAATCCAAAATAACTTCCAGCAGTCTGTGGTGTTTTTGCAGGTGCAGGAGGATCTTATGATGGGAATAATGACCCCTGTCTGGCGTTATTATTACCATGCTTAAACAACTATGTCACCACTATGCTGAACAACCAGGGCTTTCTGCATACCAATAATCAACACCTTTAATCCTTTACCCTAAACACTTTTCTTGAAATACAGCATGATGACTTTTGCATCCATTTGACAATATTTATAACTACAAAATAAAAGACATAGAAATGTATATGTAATTTCACTGATATAAATAACAACAATAATTCACTGAAGCATTAGCTTCAATAACTTTATACAGTACATAGTTAAGACTGAAAGAGAAATAAAACCCTTACAAGATTTATCTTATATTTTTCATTTGTTGTCATTATTTGAGAATATATATTATAGTATAATGTATAGTAGTACATATTATTATACTATACCATTAGTGTAGCATGTAACCACATGTACCATAAATTTATTATTAACAATCAAATTGGTTAACTATTGCAGTGACTAGACATAGGATTACATGGGGACCAAGTGTCAGTATCTGAACAGAAATCAGAAATCCAACCTACTAAGCAACATCACATGCCTTTGGCTGCAAAGTTCCAAAGTTCCTGTATATTGCACTTCCAGAAACACCCCTAAGACTTTTATTTTGATGCAGAGAACAGGATCTGCTCTTCTCTCATTTGGTTGAGCCATTTTCTTAATGTGCTACTCTGATTGGCACATCTGTTTAAAAGGTATTAAACAGGCAGTGCTTCAGAGATTTATCACCACACCCTGTGATTTATGTTTCACTTCACAAACTATTTTGCACAAAGCACACTGCACATACAATGAAAGTTATCACTGCATTTGGACATACTGTCATTTCGCAGGTTGGTGTTTGTTAATTTCAAGTCCTGAACTTAATGTATGACAACAAGCATTAAAATGACACCCCTTATCAGTACTGATCAGTTGTAATCAAGCAGCAAACCTGAGCAGTCCAGATATACAGTATACATCAACCAGGAGGACAATGACAGGGTATAGATTGTCTTGTCAGACACCTTCTCTGTTGGGTTTGTCAGGCAGGAGTGAGACAGATACAGCTGTTGGCCTGTTGAAAATAGGCTGTCACATTTACTTTCAAGCAAGATGAATGAGTCTTGAATGCCAGCTGAATGTAACTGCACAAACAGCTTGCTTACATAATATGTTTTCCTTAGGTTGATTAACATGGTCTGTGTGTGCGTGTGTCATGTTTAGTTTGGTTGAGGCCTTTGCACATGTAAGCTGAACTGTGACCATGCAATATGTCTGTTCCATTTCTGTTATACGCACACCGCCAACTTGCTTCCTGAATTGAACAGGTGATTCCCAGAAGTATCAAACAAAGACAGAGAAATTAACAATTTGGTATTAACGTACACACACTGACACAGATCTGCTCTTTAAAGAATGCGCAGATGGAGCGTTCTTGGCTGCTCACGTTGGAATCTGGGACAATGGACTCAAAGCTTTTGACAGAAACTGTCATGGACGCTCAAACACTGAAGCACACAAACAATGAGAACAGCCGCCAGCCATAAACAAATCAGAGGGAACAAGTAACGGCATGGAAGGAATCCTACATCCTAGCATCCCCCTACATCTTGACTTGCAGCTGTAGTAGAGAGACCATGTATGGAATATTTCAATCAGCATATTGCAGTTCTAATGTACATCATTTCACATGAATTACATCTACAATAGAGAAATCCACAAGAACTATGACAAGGAAAAATTAATTCAATTTGTGCAAGAGCCCAGGGGTTAGACATCTTAAAGTGAGTGAAGGGAAGGCCAGGGTTCTGAAAAAGGTTAAAAAAGCTGGGCTGTGAAGGTTTGCATATAGTTAAGTGTTTTTTGAAGACGTGGATGACGTTGATTCAGGTCTGATTGCATCGCTACGGTAACAAATCGTGTTTGCTGAGCTCCGATTTCATGGTTTACAGCCCGCTCGTGTTGATTTTCACAGCTTAAGGAAGTATATTGTCACAGTCCAATAGGGACCAGCCACTGGTACGACAGTGAGGTGTTTCTGAAAGATGGTTACGTACTTAAAGAAACAAGAAAAAGTCTTTATTCCAGATCGCAACTTCACAGCAAAGGAATGTGTTTGACTGGAATGGTGAATGAGTTGGAAAATGGTTGACAGCTTCATTTGGACATGTTACATTTGTCATGGCTCATCGTCTCAGCAGCTGCCATGGATGAAAGCTATGGCAGGGTATGGTTTTGGGATTGTCGGTGTGGATAATGTTCCACAGCTCTGGATGAATGCATGAGCTGTTGTGGGACACCGATTTGGTGCCCTGGCTTGTTACATTAAGTCACTGGTCAGCATGGTGTTCCAAAGTGGGCCCACGTGCTGTAGATGATCAGCCTCTGGTGTCAGATGTGTCAGTTTGTAGCATGTGTGTGTGTTTGTTGCATGGGCATGTGTTTGTGTGAGGCGTGAACTGTCAATGCACAGTCTGTCTGCTGGGATAATCGTTTTGACTCCAATCAGTGTCCAACTGACACGATCAACCCCTCTCTCTTTAGAAAACACACAAAAAAAACACACACACAGAAGAAAACATGCGGGATGCCAGTGAGGTTCTGAACAGTCGCCTCTTCAGAGCAGGCTTCTCTCCCGGCGGGGAATCTGGAACTGAACCCAAAAAGAAAGAAAAAAACAAGAGAAGAAAGCTCACTCTTCATTTGCCTCAGCATCCTTCTCCCCTTTTCTCACTCTCTATGCGTCTGTCACTCACCAATGCACTCTCTAGCCCTCTTGTCCTCCCTCTTTCTCTGCTTCACCTCATTTCTTCTTCTTCTCTATCTCTCTCTCTCTATCTGGTTGTCAATAGGTTGCACTGCAGCCTGGGCCAGTGCCAGAGCTCAGCCACTGAGCCACAGGTAAAGCATCACAGCCAAATGACTCATGCACTGAAACAGAACAACCTCTTTGCTACTTGAAAGCACTGCTCGGGCCCACTTCTTAAAAGTTACACCTGCATAAGCTGCTCCAGCTCCGATGCGTTTCCCCTTTACCTCCACCAGCAGTTTGCTGATAACCCTTCATGGCTCTGATAGAGACCAAGTCACGGGATGATAAATTGTTGGGGCTCTGCCACAGCCCACCCTCCCTACTAAGTGCTGTGTAATGTGTGTGTGTGTGTGTGTGTGTGTGGAACTGCACCTTTCTTCTGCAGTATAGGTGTGTCCCTGTGGTATGTGTAGCTTTAAAGGTAATAAAATGCATATTAAGTTTTTATAGGAATTATATTATTTATTACAATCCAAAACATAATTGTAAGAGCAGCACCTATCTTTGGCCAATATCTAGTCTAGTAAATGCAATAAATTTAACAAAACAGCAATGAAATGCAACAAAGTTGATCTGAGATTTCCAACAGATATTCCAAATAAAAACAACAAAGTGTGGCGTTGGTCAATGCCCTCTAGAATGATAGATAAAGGCGTTTTCATATCTGTCGCCACTATTGACAGGGCAACATCAACGTTTTAAAGACCATTTTCTGATCTTAGTGTGGTTAAAGATCGATCAGGTTCAGGCACAAAACCAACTTGTTTAGTTGAGTTTGCAGCTCCCTAAAGTCACCCTACTTCCTCCTTTGCTCCCCATGGAAAGGAGTCACAATGACTATGGCCGCAAGAGGGCTTTTTTAAGTAAAAAGTGGGTGGTTGGTCATTAGAAAACACTTCAAACCCACAAAACTTAAATTCTAGTGGAGATCCCAAAGTTTCCTAAAATACTGGAAATATGTCAGGCAGATTTTTGTGAGATATTTGTATGTAGCATGTATGAAGTTTGCATGAAACTAAGTCTTGGGTTTAAATCTCTCACTCAGTGTAAACATCTTACTGCTACTACTCTAACTACTCATCTGAGTTCCAAGAGTTGGAAAAAGATGATACAGAATATATGCATGATACTGTCAGAGTAAAATAAGATGCATTTAACATTTAAAATTAAAGCGTCTCAAAGCTAAACAAAAGGGGTTGTTAAAATAGTATTGTATGTAGCAAGTTGCATTCTTTATAATAAATGTTATGCATTGTTAGTATGTAATATCCACATGTTGGATGCTTTTTAGTTGAACCCCATCCCACCACCACTACACAAAGCTCATTTATTTTCAAAGGTTTAAAAATCCTGTGTTTGTTTGACACCGCATGGCAGGGCCTTGCTCCCGTAGTTGCCATGGAGACACCATTAGGCAGTGGTGCCGCACCGATTTTTGTACTTCTTTGCATAACCCCATGCCAAACTGTGCTGCTTGTCAGGGACTCGCCTGTGCCAACTGCGTGTGTGGGTGGAAAGATGGGTGCATGTGCATGTTTTTGTGACTGAGAGCGAGTGGGAGAGAAAAGAAGAAAGAGATCAAAACAAGGTGGGAGGGATTGAGAGAGTGAACGGGGGGGACAGGGAAAGGAATGAGTGATAGAGACACACGTACAGATACATGCCGATCACACTAGGATACAGTACACTCACATCCTCCAGCAAAGATGACTACAATACGTACATGTGAGTGAGCCGGGTGAGTGCGTGGGTGGAGGGATGCCGCAACGGTGCAGCTTATTTTGCCGTTCAGTTTGATCCCCGCAACCCTCTCTCAGGGGCTCCTCACTGCATTACTTCAAGCCAATTCACACAGTGTGATGCCAAATCCTCTCTCATGATTATCAAACATGAGAGTTTGATAATGACTCTAATGATGTTTTAGATTCCTGTAAAGTGTATTACCTCATTTTCTGAGAGGAATAGACATATATTGACGTATAATACACTACAGTATAATTAAAATAGGGCTAATTTAGGCATCCATCAACAGAAAATGTACATATTTCACCAGGTTATACAATACTGAACTAGTCCCTAAAACTTAAACCTAAACTGAAAGTGATAGTGACGAAGAACCTGTGTACAGTATATTGACAGACACTGCTCAAAAAAATAAAGGGAACACTTATGTACACAACATAACATACACAACACAATGTAACTCCAAGTCAATCACAGTCCTGTGAAATCAAACTGGCAACTTAGGAAGCAACACTGATTGACAATCAATTTCACATGCTGTTGTGCAAATGGAACAGACAACAGTTGGAAATTATAGGCAATTAGCAAGACACCCCCAATAAAGGAGTGGTTCTGCAGGTGTTGACCACAGACCACTTCTCAGTTCCTATGCTTCCTGGCTGATGTTTTGGTCACTTTTGAATGCTGGCGGTGCTTTCACTCTAGTGGTAGCATGAGACGGAGTCTACAACCCACACAAGTGGCTCAGGTAGTGCAGCTCATCCAGGATGGCACATCAATGCGAGCTGTGGCAAGAAGGTTTGCTGTGTCTGTCAGCGTAGTGTCCAGAGCATGGAGGCGCTACCAGGAGACAGGCCAGTACATCAGGAGACGTGGAGGAGGCCGTAGGAGGGCAACAACCCAGCAGCAGGACCGCTACCTCCGCCTTTGTGCAAGGAGGAGCAGGAGGAGCACTGCCAGAGCCCTGCAAAATGACCTCCAGCAGGCCACAAATGTGCATGTGTCTGCTCAAATGGTCAGAAACAGACTCCATGAGGGTGGTATGAGGGCCCGACGTCCACAGGTGGGGGTTGTGCTTACAGCCCAACACCGTGCAGGACGTTTGGCATTTGCCAGAGAACACCAAGATTGGCAAATTCGCCACTGGCGCCCTGTGCTCTTCACAGATGAAAGCAGGTTCACACTGAGCACATGTGACAGACGTGACAGAGTCTGGAGATGCCGTGGAGAACGTTCTGCTGCCTGCAACATCCTCCAGCATGACCGGTTTGGCGGTGGGTCAGTAATGGTATGGGGTGGCATTTCTTTGGGGGGCCGCACAGCCCTCCATGTGCTCGCCAGAGGTAGCCTGACTGCCATTAGGTACCGAGATGAGATCCTCAGACCCCTTCTGAGACCATATGCTGGTGTGGTTGGCCCTGGGTTCCTCCTAATGCAAGACAATGCTAGACCTCATGTGGCTGGAGTGTGTCAGCAGTTCCTGCAAGAGGAAGGCATTGATGCTATGGACTGGCCCGCCCGTTCCCCAGACCTGAATCCAGTTGAGCACATCTGGGACATCATGTCTCGCTCCATCCACCAACGCCACGTTGCACCACAGACTGTCCGGGAGTTGGCGGATGCTTTAGTCCAGGTCTGGGAGGAGATCCCTCAGGAGACCATCCACCACCTCATCAGGAGCATGCCCAGGCGTTGTAGGGAGGTCATACAGGCACGTGGAGGCCACAGACACTACTGAGCCTCATTTTGACTTGTTTTAAGGACATTACATCAAAGTTGGATTGGCTTGTAGTGTGGTTTTCCACTTTGATTTTGAGTGTGACTCCAAATCCAGACCTCCATGGTTTGATAAATTTGATTTCCATTGATAATTTTTGTGTGATTTTGTTGTCAGCACTTTCAACTATGTAAAGAAAGGAGTATTTAATGAGATTATTTCATTCATTCAGATCTAGGATGTGTTATTTTAGTGTTCCCTTTATTTTTTTGAGCAGTGTATATAATGCTCATTGATTTCTGATATGTTTGCTAAAGTTGTTATATTTACAGACAGTAAAATGCTCTGTGACTCTCATTGGTTGCATTGTTGCTTTTGGTCAGCATATGTAACAACTGGACACTGTTCATGTTTAATTTCAATGAAAATACTGAAAATGGACAAGTAGTGGTGTATTGGATGATTAGGGTTTTGTATCAGGGTGGGGCATTTTGTTATAAAGTGAATATCTCGAGTGAGAACTGCTGCAGAATAGGTCCAAATCGAATGAGTAATATTTCTAGTAAGTGATGCTTTTCTCTTTTAGACAATAGATAGCCTTGTGATGATTTGTGTTTCACAAGCTCTCTCTTTTAATACAGCTGACTAAATCATGTGGTTCAGTTCTGTGGTTTAGTGTAGAAGGTGGAGAGATAGATCACTGATACGTCTCCAAGACAAGTCTGAAATAACTCGGGAACAAAGGCGACCACATACCATATGACATGTCATGCAACAATTTTACTCATTGTTTTACTATCATATAGCATTTCTCTCTGTAGGTTTTATCTGTCTTTACCTCCAACTTTTGTATTTATTGACAGTTAAATTTCCTCACTTTGTCTAATCCTGTTTTGCCACATGTCAACAGCATGTTAATAGAAAGCATGTATTTTGGCTTATGGTATATTGATGTTCTATATTGTAATTCAAAACTATCCCCAAATATGTGCTGAAAACATGTTTTATACCTGATGTTGACATTTAATGCTCAATGTTCAGTTACAATCCTGTCTTCTAGTCTAGAAATCATAACTCCATTCATACACTACTTTCAAGTAAAGTGAACTATGATTGCTTTAAAGTGTTCTTCTACTTTAACCATTTGTGTTATCTTTTCCATCATCCACGCTCTGACGACTGTCTGAGGGTTTGGTTACTCCAGGGGTTCTTCAAAATTCTGTTGTGGCTCTGCATGAGATCATTTTAATCCATCACTCTGAGACCTTGGTTTTCAAACATGTAGCAGTCTGACTCATTATGTATCCTGCTCCGGCTTTACTAGGCATGCATTGCTATCAGAGAGGGTTATGGCGGCAAACGGAGATGCTGAGTTCTGTGACAGTCATGACCTTTGGTGTGGTGTGGACACTACATACTCCCTCAACTTAAGTAGCCAGGGGAGGTTGGTCAAAGGTAAGACTGCACCGATATGGGGGAAGATGGAGTCAACATTGATAGGTTTTGGCAATTACAGTGATAGAGAGAATGTTTGTGTATGTGCATCTGTCAAGTGGTATTCAGGTCTGCTTTGTTTCTTTCATCGATTGATACAATACAACAAAATTTAAGCTTTTCATCAAAAAGTGAATCCTTTTAATTTAATTAATAATTGTTATTAAAATCACACAACAATCTTCTAGATGATGTGCTTTACGTTTCCAGCAACAGTAACAGCAATTAAAACAAAAAAAATAGGAGACAAATTGCATAGAGCATGCAGCAGGGGTATTCAGGTGCAGATTTTTAAGCCCCATATACCAAATAGGACTTAATAGTAGGAAACTAAATCCTGTGGGTCTCTATAACATGGCCAAGAGGCTGACAGGGGGACATTTCCCCTCTCTCTCTAGAACATTCTTTCTCACATTTTTCCTCCCAATTTACTCTGTGCTCACTTTCTATTTCTCTCTTATCCACCCACGCCCACAAAGGTACGCACACATTCTCTCATCTTAGTCTTGAGTCTCTCTTTTGGTTATTTACTCTGTTTTTCTGCAGTATAAGCATAAGCAAAGTTTAATATTGCTCTGGACATCTTGAAAACAAATCCAGTGTGGATTTACTGCTGTAAATTCTCTCTGAACATCCCACTCTCACTCTCTCTCTGTCTGACTTCTGCACAGAGATGAGTCCACGTACCACAAGCATGCAGTTTTGACAGCACCAGCAACCCAATCACACAAACAAACCACCAAGTTCCCTCCGATGGTATTGATGCATTCTCTCACATGTTGTGCTGGTGTCTCTCTACCCATGCCTACACAAACCCTACATTAAAAATTCTGCCGAGGACTGTTTGAAGCGCTGGGTTTTGGACAAGCCTACTGCTTGCTAATGAGAACAACGGTTGCTCCGGTCACATCACTTATCTGAGGCACGATGTGATGCACTGATCCATTCCAAAAATGGAGAGTGTGCGGTCAAGACATGATCTGGCCTAAAGTTTGTTGTAGCTTTAAAAGTAAAAGCAAAAAGCTTGTTGCTCATGGGGTGGTGATGGGGCTGTGGATAAGACACATGCTGTGACACACTGGCCAATGTGTCCCTGAGCAAGACACTTAATCCCTAGTCACTCCAGAGGCATGCGACCTCTGATATACATAGCAATTGTAAGTCGCTTTAGATAAAAGCTTCAGCTAAAAGCTTCAGCTAAAAGCTTCAGATAAATGAATAATTATTAATTATTATTACCCACACTGTACATACAGTGTATCCACATATTGTACCTTGAAAGTGCATTGGGAAGTCCAGTGATGTATCATTACATATGCTGCACTGCATATGCAAGGCACTTGCAGCATGTTGTAATGCACAGTCACTGTGCAGGCTGCATAGCCTCAGCTCGCCACACCAAACTGCTATTTGTTAGTTACAGTTGGTAAATCATATGCCTTTGTCACACTCAAAACCGACTTAATGGGATTCTTTTACGGGGCTTTTCATTCAGGGCGCAAAAATAATTTGGTGAAATGTGATGGCAACTGAAACAAAGATGGGGGCTGAGGGGCAAGTCGTTTACAGTGGATTGCAGGCATAGGCAGGTGCTGTGAGTGTTTTTGATCATTGTGTGTGTGAAGTGACCAAATGCCCTGCCATGAGCGACAGCACCGCAGAATATGATTCACTTTGCTGCCATCTACTTACATTGCTCACCGCATTACGTAGTCAGTCATCACAAGAATGCAATTACACCCACTCCCCCACAGCTTCTATTAATAACTATAGATAGATCATCAATGTGACATGTCCATGACACACTGCCAAATTCTAATCAAATGACTGTGGCATGAGTGTGGCTCCAAACATAATGCGTCCTACAATTCAGATGGGAATAACTACATTGCCTTGGACATGAAACGCATTAAGTTAACACTTTAGAAAACATGGCCGCCTTAACAAGTGTAGTGTCGAGCCTTTAAACGCAAACACAATTTTCACATTTACACCTTCTCCATGTGGGCTCAGCAGAAATGTGACACCTTTGCGATGATGTGGTGGCGATCTAACACCTTAATCTCCAGGACCGTGTGTTGCCCCGACAGCTGATCTGGAGCAGGTCGAGCCAGAGACCTGCTGACTAGTAAGAGGCAGTGTCATTAGGCCAGGTGGTGCCGCTGTGGTACCCACTGAGAAGCACATGTCTGGCATTAACACCTACAGACAGGACTATAGATTAGCACACTCAGATCATTAATCATTGTTCCAGCAAAATACAACCAGGACTTAACCTGCTCTCTGGCTTACTGTTTGTAGTGTCCTTACAGTCCGATATGGAGATGGCAGGTAATAGTTAAAAGCTTAGAGAGACAGGCCTGTGACTGATTGTTTCTGTGGCATTGAGCAAAATGCCTCGGCTGAGTTCTGTGTACAGCACTTAGGCGAGAAGGTACTGTTTCTACCTGCTAGAAAGTGAACCACCTCAACAAGCCCTTATTTGTGCCTCTCATGTATTGCCATTACATTCAAGTCACAGAGCTAAGCATCCATTTTTCTGAAAAATAAATACCCAGCGATCTTTGAAAATCCCAGAGGGTCGTTTAATAACACTTACTGCTGAAACATTTTCCAGAATCCTCAAAGACTCCTCTAACCACCCGGATAAAAAAATATTTTGTCCACTGCACGATGAAAGAGATTTTTTAACCTGTTTCCCGAGTTGAGACTCCACTGCCAATATGAAAGTAAACAAAATCAATTGAAGAAGTTCAGGTAGGTATACAGCAATGACTATGAGCACTGAGCCCCCATATCTCCAGCTCCTCTTGTGTGCCAGTTTGGCTGTTGCTACCACCAGGTAGCTGTTCTTGGCTACAACCTCTCCAGACATGACCTCAGAGAATTGGATCCACTGGGGACAAACGAGACAACTGTCAGTGTCCACCCTAAGACTTGTGAGACGAAGGCAGCTCTCGATTTGCCTGCCAAACCAGCTCTGTAAATGACAATGGGGATCGCTGTGTTAGCTTTCTGAACTGTCTGTGAGTGATTTCAGGGAACAGATGCACTGTACAGATGGGCACTGGTCTTTTTTTCATTAGTAGGCATATGAAGCGAGCGCTCAATGTGTCCACCGGGCTTTTAGAAAGCTTGCATTCATGATATCGTTCAGGCTGGCAACTAGAGCATTTAGGGCCTGCCACATCTCAGGGATTGTTTTGGAACCTATATTGAACAATGATAATGTTCACTGCTATATACTAGAGAAATACCACGAAGACTTTGAGAGTATAGACGTACCTTTATGTGTAGTTCTCACCAGTGAGCATCACTCCTGCTTTTCTTAATGAATAGAATGGAGACAAGATTGAATTTCATTACGCAGTGCCAGTTTGAATAATTTGGGCTTTTGTGAGGTTGTGATCCCATCACCAGGATGTCCTTTTACATTGTTGATCTGGTTCTCAGGCCTAAGTAGCTGCTATTACCAGAGGGAATTAGCGAAAGCGCATTATTTCAGGACCACTGTGGGGGCATCATATATAAAAATTTTTATACTTGCCCCTGTCCTGCAGTGTGTCTCGTGTGTTGACACGAGTGACCTGGGAATAATTTAAAAGCAGACCAAAGTGCAAACCCACACATCCCTGCCTCTCCCTGCGCCATAGATTCCCATGCGTGTATTATTTATGCTTACAACAAAGGCCTTTTTATTATTCATGTGTAAGCTGCCTCTTCCAGTGCATTGGTAATCACTATATTTCCTAAAATAGAAACATATTTGATCAAATTACGATATTTGTTAAGACCCATAATACAGAAATAAGTCCCCATGACTACACATTCACACACACACACACACAAACACACACACACCAAAACAATGTGTCATCATTCCTGCCATTGCTGTTTTGGCTCCTGTCAGGCTGATTATGTTCAGGGCCTCTAAGCCGTTACAGCATTGATTGGAATCATATTTTGTTGCAGGGGCGGCAGATGCTGATCGACAAGCAAACTCCCAGGCATGTTCCACATATGGGAGTTGATGTGCTCGCCATTAATTAAATCACCCTGGGCCAGAGTCTGCCAATGGATGATGGCTTTTATTTAAGGAGCATAAAACACCAGCATTGTGGGAAAAATGCAAATGGAGCCTAAGCGAAGTGCACTTGTCCCCCTGAGTGTTCTTTGATTGGATGGAGTTATCCTGTACAGCTCTGTCACTGTGATTTATACTTCATGGCTCTATGCTGCAGTCATAGAACAAATTTCACGTCTGTATTTTATGACTCAGAACGAGCTTTTTGGTTTAATCCCATGCAAATTTACACATCAAATGGTATATCAAGGTTTTGCAGTCAAAGTCGCTGTCGATATCTTGTAACTAAATTCCATTACAAATACAGTTAGTTATTTGCCATTGCCCTGGCCAGTAGTCTGAAGATAATATTCCTTCCCATGGTCGTATTTATAAATTATACGATAGACTCACATACCACTGCATGTTTTTGGCCTCAACCAGCCAAGTTGTGACTCAGCCTTTATCCTTGATAGTTCAAGGCTTGTCCTGACAGCGACAGACCGCTCCCATAAGTTCCAGCTGTTTATTCTCGCCAGGACATAAATCTCTTGCTGCTGTCTCCAAAGGGACGACTGACTAATGGAGATGAGACTCAACATTTTTTATCTCTTTCTCCCAATGAAATTGATGTCTGTGCCACTAAACGTGAACCCCAAAGTGAACCATCTGTGAAACACTGATTCAAATCCATTTTTTTTACCACATTCTCCACCTGTTATTGAGGGTCCTAAATCACGTTAGAGAAACTAAGTATGTGAGTCTACCGGTGCCCTGTTTTTCTCTCTGATTCTCTCTTGTTTCAAGCACAAAGGGGGAAATGTTTCTGACACTTCCCTCTGTTTCTGTCCTTTCATGTGCTCATTTTTAATCCCCTTATCATTTACACCACCACTCAAATGTAGCCCTCTACGGTTACTATAACTCAAAACCTGACCTTTCTTCTTTTTTTTTATGACTAAATTTAAAAACAAAGTAATACTATAAATGTTTTTTCTACTTACATACAGCAGTGTCACATCTCATGTTTAAAACAGGCTGATACTAGCAAGCAGTCAGTTTAGGGGAAACTGGACTGTTTGGAGACACACTGTGCATTTTGAGAGCTGATGCTCTGTTCAAATACCATTGACATTTACTGTTAATCTTACATTGCATTATACTGTATGGATCTACTGAATGGATATTGTATGTGCCATTGGCTTAGATGTGGGGCTTCAACTAATGTGTATTTCCATTATCAATGAATCAGTTGCTTTTGTGTATTAATGGATTAATCATTTAATCAATAAAATGGTCAGAAAATGCCCATCATAATTTTCCTAATCTTTAAACACTACAAATAAACTGAACAATTAATTGATCATCAAAATGGCAAATTAAATAATAATAATAAATTAAAAATAATAAATAATCAAAATGACAATTACTTTTCTGATCAATTAATCAACTTATTGTTTCAGCACTAATTGGATGCCTGTAATTCTAGCCAGCCATGGCAAATATAAGTTGAGTGACCACAGGTTAGTCTGTCACCTGCTGGTTAAACCCATCAGCTCCCTCTTCGCTTCAGTGACTCGTTTGCTTTCATGTGCCTCTGTACAACAAATTTTATATTTACTCAAATTTAAGAAGTGCTCCCTTTTTTAAACCAGCTTTTCTCCAATCACCCTGCGGCCACTCCCTCTTGACTTGAAAGTGAAAACATAGCAGTGACATTTTAAAATAAAGTAGAAAAGTGTGACACACCCTCAGGTGGTCGCAGCTGCCAGCCTATCCACCCGGAAAAGCTGGAGCAGGCCAGTTGTGTTAGTCGAATTAATACAATACTTTTTAACTGTATGATATTCAAGTACCAGAGCATCAAACACCATTTAAAATGCAATCACCTACTTTTTCTGATTCCAATTATGTAAATCATTTGGCAAAGCCTGATTATGACATGCCTGTGCTTTATTTGAGGGATTTACTCACCACAGGTGGTCAGCTGGTCTCAGCCTCTGTAGAGTGGAGAGTGCAGAGTCCCTTAAAACCTGAGCTGGGCCCATCCGGAGCCAGCTACCACTTAGTCATGGCTACTTAAAGACAGCTCTGATGGACTCCAGCGCTGTTGGCCTGCTAGTTAGAGCTTGCTAGCCTGGGCACTCTGAACACAAGGTCAGGGCTAATATACTTCAGAAGTGCTCTCAGTCTATTAAGGAGCAGAGCTGAAACAATGGACTGTCACTATTTAAATGTAAGCATTGAATAAATTTGCACAGAGGTCGTGTTAGCCACATGTACAGTGCCTACAAGTGTTTTTGGTTTACATGCTTGCGCATAGTAGCATATACATCTACCTTAATATGGGGGTGGACACATGTTAATATATACTAGTATACAGTATGTCTGTATCTAGAGTGTGTTAGTGCTGATGTTATGATGTGGGTGGGGGTCATCTGGGAATCTACGACTGGCTACACACCACTACCCATCTATCCACATGGCCCACTGATGCTTAGAGAACATCTGGGGGAACAGTGGGATATTTTTTAGAGCAGACTCCACATCAGCGTGCCATTCCCACATTCATCACTCACCTACCACTCCTCCGGACGAGCCCACTCTTTGTGCAAATCAAGGAGATTAAACCAAATAAATGGCCGCATGAATAAGTGAATGATTTAATCTCTGCAGGAATGAATAACACACTGATATATGGCCCGGACAATGAAGTCGTAAAGAGGACATAAAAGAGGCCATCAATGCAATATTCATTCACATTTGAAAATACAGTTCTGCTACTACTCTATGACTCATGAGTGTATCTATTGAGGATGACCTCGCATCATGTAATATTCATCTTTCTGTCAGAGATAAACCCTTCCCCATGCTTCAACCCCTGACTTCGAGCATAACCAACAGATCCTATAGAGGGCCTCGTATTCGATGGCGATTGAAGAGCGTTGGCATCCTCCCTCCATGGGCATCCTCCTCTCTGGAATGGAAGTGGGCCACATTTAATCAGTCTTGGTGGAGCTAGAGCAGATGCATAATCATAAAGCTAATCCTCCAAGTAAGAGAGTGTGAGGGGAAAACACTTTGCACACAGGAAGGAGACTCCGCAAACACCTCGTTTGCCTCCTCCTCATCCTTGCCCATCGCCATGGCAACGGGATGTCTGCAAATATGGGTGAGCTACAGTGTGTGTAAGTTTGGGTGTGTGTGTCTGTATTCACATAACTGCACTGGCTTTTTGTGTATGTGTATGAAAATACACGTGTTTTTTTTAAATTTGAGTCTCTTCTATCCATATCTTTCTCTGTGTTCTCTCTTTGAGTCTCTCAATTCTTTTGTGTCCCTTGACGTGACATAAATGCACTCTGTCTTGTTTGGTTTTTTTCTCTCTTTTCACATGTCATTCCTCATATCTCGGGCATGCTACAGTCTTTGCTTGGCTTCTCATTCCACGGCTGTGATAGTGCCGCCTTCCCTGTAACAAACGACACTGCAGAGCAAAAAAGAGCTGTATTGTAGTTGCTAGGCTACAGGGGGACAAGGAGCCTCTCTGAAGGATTCCTCCGTTATGAGTTATCACATTGTATGGCCTTTAGCATTAAGGAGCTTTTGAAGTCATTGCAACGTGATAAGTATTTAGAAAAAAAAAACCTCTTCCTCTACACGCTGTACTGTTGTACCCAGTATTCCCCACCTGCCTCTGATTTTGAAGCAGGTGCAGATGAATGGGGCCAAGCCTGCGTCGGCTTTTTTGTAGGCCTTTGCCTTTTGCACAGTAAGCATTTACCCCTATAAGCCACACCTGCAGTATCTAAAGGGTATATCCCGTGGTGGACAGTAGTTATGTTGTCTTTCCATCAAGCTGCCGGGACACAGATTCAAGGTCCAATAACAGTGAGTGACAGAAGGAGGGAGGTGGTTACAAGCAGTGTGATGATAGCAGGTCAGAGGAGCTAACATCACGCTGTAGGGAAAGCCCAGTGAACAGTGTGATAGTGTTTACATTCATTCAGCAGGCATCAGTGCGTAGAAACACATCCTTACCCATCCAATATGGCTAAAACAAACACCTCTATCTACAACATCAAGCATGATTTATATGTGTGGGTGTGAGGCTTCCTGATATCAGCAGATCAGAGGTACTTCCTTATTTCCTCTTCACCACAAGCCGGAGGTCATTGGCAAATTGGTGTTAATCTTGTGAACCCCACGTACATATTGTTTGTGCTCCATTTGGTATCTACTGAAGACGGTGATGTGTTATGCTTGGGTACATATTCCATTTTTGGCCTTGAGAGAGAGAGTCATACCTTTCCTTTGTTTCACATCAACATTACTTTTGGCATAGAAAATACATTTTGGCATTGAGAACTGAAACACTGACACTGAAACAAAGTTTAACTGAAAAATAAGGCGCAGGCATTAAAAATTATTTCATTGTATTTTGAAATGTTGTCATGTCATATCATGTCGCCTTTTTTCAGTGGCAGTTTTTTTATGCAGTTTTTTTGTGTGTCTTGTTTGCTTTTTATGCTTTTTTCAGTGTCACTGGTACAACTTTTTCCAATACAAATGTTTCAATGACAATTTTTCCTTTTTCGGTTACAGTTTTGTTTTCAATGCCAAATTTTATTTTCAGTGCCAAAATTGAATATCACTGCTCTTGCCCCATACACCTCTTCCAGATGTTGCTTTGACCACACTGTCTTGGTTCAGCCATGTGTTTGGCTCCAGGCCAACAGTTTGCATTATATCAGGATTTTTAGACATATTGTAGTTAATCAAGTTGCAATATGTTGATATTTTGTTAAAACAAATACAAAAGAAACAAAAAAACAAAACCACTAGACACATATAAGTTCATGTTTTGTAACAGTGTCTTTTTTTCATTACTTTTCTTTCTATGGTATGTGTGCATGGCAACTACAGTAAAGACTGGGCAAATTAAACACAGGGAAAGAATGTAGCTGTGATGAAAAAAAAAGTCCCCATTAATTGTTGGACTGTGACAAGAACTCTCTCTAGGATATGACCCTTCTACCAACCAGATCTACACCGTTACTTTCCACCTCACTACATAAAGGTCACACTATTTCCTTTCTTGGCAACTGTTGTTGCCATTGGACGTTATTCATGTGTTACAACATCAGCCAATATGAATGGAATTCCTAGCTATTCTGAGCTGTGGAAAGACAACTGTCTGACAAACTGACCTGAAGGTTTTTCTGTCTCCAGAAAAATATGTTAAAATCCTTTTGACAACATTTACATTTAAGAACAACTCCTAAGCAATCTTCAGATACCTGGAATGATATTATTCGTTTTGTAAAACAAAACAAGTACACATAATACAGACTATTTTAATACACTTTGTTGTCTTGCATAAGAGCTTGCTTGTCTACAGGCACTTGGTTTGGATTAGAAATTTGCTGTAAGCAAAGCCACCTTGGTTATTCCCCAGGATGCATTTACTAGTTAGCAAAGAGACAGAAGGGCCCGGCACAGATCCAATATGGCCACCCAGTAACATGGCTGACCAGGTGTTAGACACATCGTACGCAGCCTCTGGGCCTGCTTTGTCTGCTTTCTCCTCACAGCCCATTAGGCCCATTCTAGGAGATGGAGCATAATGCAATACCCTGGACAGTACTCATAAAGTACACACACACAAACACACACGCTACTACATCTGTACCATGTAGCATTCCCAGGCGTAGCAGTCTGCGCCAAAGGCAGCAGGTGTGTAGCTGCTGAAATCTGCTGTGTTGAGATGCCAATCTTTCATCGTTACACAGACATCCAATCACGTGGAACAATGTTGTGACATTATGGTGACATGGAGAGAGAGACAGGGAGTGTCGAGGAGGGAGAGGAAGAGGAAGGTGTTTGGCTAGCTATGCCAAGTAATCAGTTACATCTGCATCCAACACATGGAGAGTTTGGCTGTTTGAAGTTTCTTTTGATAAGGTGGAATTGGCGAGACAACGGATTCGTGAGTGGGTGAATGTATGAATAGTATAGGTAGTCTGTGTGTGTTTGTTTAACACATGTGGATGACTCACAAGTCATCTGCACAGATTTCAACCTCTGTAAGTTGTGTGTGAAAGAGAAACAGAGGGAAATAAACAGAAATTGAATGCCGTGTCTTTACCTCAGAAGTCACCACAGTGTGAAGTTTTACAAAGTGAGTTATGTTTCTGTCTGTTGTGACAGCATATGGTGCCTAAAGAGGAATACCACACACACACACTTTGATATCTGATGCTGCTGAGAGTGCTGATAGCCAGAAGAGTTCTCTTTAAAGAGTGAATAGTCAGGCGGGGTGATTTATCAGTAAATACTCTGTCGCTCCCACTCTGTCCGTGTCTCCATCTTTTTTCCTCCCTGCCTGCCTCCCTCCATGTCCCTCAGTGTAAAATATGAGCACGGCAGCCCTATAAATCTGGACGGGAGATAATGAGAGTTGGTCCCCTCAGTCCAGTGGGCCACCAGCCAGGCTCGGTGCCAGTGACATCATCCTTAGGGAGAGCGACTAGATTGATGAGTGCGGTGACACTGTGCCATTGCTTCTGAATCAGACACACACTCATACATACATGTATAGCCTATTTCTCTTTCTAAGTCCTGGCACATGAGAAAGTGTGTGTGTTTGTCTGGTGTTGAGGGAAGGTGGTGTGGAAGGACATTGGGTTTGGCTTTAAGGAATGTATATTTATATTGTGTTAAGAGTAGAAGGTCTGTTCAAGCTTAGTGAAGTAAGCAATGAATAATTTCCTTTCACTAGTGTCTACATATCTTGCTTTAGATTGCTGTTTAACGGACATGCTGAGTCAGTTTACTGACAGTTCTTCTCTACTTGTGCTATTGTTACACCACATTTTAACCATTAACCCCCTAACTGTTACTCGCGCCACAGTGGACGCTGTTCAGTAGAAAATTAGATAAATAAATAAAATACTGGTACATCAATGTGTATTTGGTCAAACATATTGTGATCAAGGCTGTGTAGCATTTGAATTTAACAAATAAAACCAAAGCTCCAAAATGTTAAATGTTGTCTAAACACAATAAGTTGTAGAAGAACTTTGCCTAAATAAGACAACATTTGTGAATTATTCATTTAAATCAGCGACCATCTGATAGAAGAATAGGTAGTGACGAGTCTGACCATGCAAGTTCAGCGCTAAGAAAATGTAGCAAAACGTTTTTGTCAATGGAAACGGTGGTGCCGGAACACCCTGCTGTGTACGCAAGCGCACTGCATTTTCCTGTCTTTTTAACATGATTGTGTTTACAAACGTTGCGGAACGTTGCACAACGCTGCAAGGAAACATGCCGTTCAATCTGAAAATGTTGCAAACTGGTGCAAAATGTTTTGAGATTGAACTCACCCCAGATGTGTGATGCTAGCTTTTGGTACTTGACAGTACTTGATGCTAATGGCATGGCAACGCAATGTGAGTTTGGTGATGCCCTGATTTTTCCTCCAGCAGGAGGATTTTGTAATTTTGTAAAGCTATTCAGGGTGCTAAGAGGATGCGTGAGGATGACTTTGGTGATCCCCTGACCTTCCCGCGGCACCACCAGCAGGTCAAAGTTTTGACTTAATGTGGTACAGACATGGTTCATGGTTCCCTGATGATGTATCCTACTGACTTTGGTGCTCCCATGACTTTTCCTCTCATGGCATCAGAAGGTTGTCTCAAGAACTGCTGGATAATTAGCCATAACATTTTCTACAGATGTTCATGTCCCCTTTAGGATGAATTGTATTAACTTTGGAGATCCCCATTATTTCCTCGCCACCATCAGGTGGCCATTTCAGTTTCTCAAATACTCAATAGTTTTTGTCTCAAATAGTCTCAAATAGACTGGTGAGCTTGGTAAACATTGCACCTGTATAACATCAGTATGTTAACATGGTCATTGTGTGAGCATGTTAGCCTGCTGACGTTAGCACTGCTGTGCCTAAGTACAAGCTATCAGTGCCACTAGCTGTACACTGTAGAGTCTTGTTGATACTCGGTGCAATGGACACATTTTGGTCAGTATAATTATGACATGCAGCCCTAATTGGGATATTTGAGTTTGTCACCGTCAAAGAATTCATCTCGCTGAGTCCATTTTTACTAGTGTTGGGCCTGAAAATCTGATTTCTCTATGAACAGTTGGCAAATTCTGCCTGTTCTGTGTAATGAGTTTCCAATTCAAACCAAATTACTTACTTCAATCAAGTTTCATTTTCTTGATGCAAATGGAGTGATTCACATTACTTTGCCTTGTTCCATAATTGAAAATTACTGAAACAAGGAAAACTACATTGGACACAAACAGTCATAGTAAGAGACCAAAAAAAAATGCCTGCAGAGAACCCTGTGCGCGCGCACACACACACCACATATTGCATTGCCCTGTCTCTGTGTTTTTCCCCGTTCCCCCACTTTCCTTTCTGTGTGTCTTGTTTGCTTTGTATCTAGAAAACTAAAATGTCTAAATGAATAAGAATAATAGACAGTACCCCCAGTACCACTGCCACTGACCTTGCTGATTGCTTTCATGCTTGACAGACTGCCTTTTCGGCTTCTTCGTTCAGCGTTATTGAGCACAATTCTGTACACATGTTGGAGTCAATGAGCTGCAATAGAGCTTGACAATGATTACTTTTATTGATTCATAGCAATAACAGTTATGAGACATCAAAAGTGAAAGCCTTAATGACATTTGTCTGTGGAAGTGGAATTTGTAGGAAAGAGTGCCTTTCATGAATAGGGGGATTTTAAAATGATGAGTCACTGAAACATCAAAACAAACAGTGATGCTGTGTAGGTTTGGCATCAATTCAGCCTTATTTCAGTCACTTCAGAAGTTGACTTTCTTGGATAATTACATTCTGGTGACATTTTGCTATACTGTAGAAAACAGTTTTTATGTTGACTAGAGAATACAGTACATGCTGATTCACTGCATTGCGGTTACAGTTGTGTAGGTACAACACTATTTCACTGTGATATTAATTCTAATGCTTTATGCTATAATAATTCTATAGAACAGCTTTATATCTATTTTCTTTATAGCTTTAACAAAACACAGGAAAAAGCAGTTTTTCCCTTTTTCTACCATCTGTTCTTGTAAAACTCTTTATCTCTGTCTGCTTCTCCAAATTTTGTGTCATAAAGTGACACAATTCTTTTCAGAGTTTTACGCAGTGGCAATGTTATATGCAGTGAAAGATGGCTGTGGGTACCTGACACTTTCTCTGAGGTTCATGTTAAAATGCTACATGTACAGCTACTTTCATTCATGTGAATTGACCCAAGATGACTGCCAGGTGTCCAGACCAGTTGTCACAGAACATAATTAAAAATAAAAATAAAGACTAAAAGTGCTGCTTGTTTTGTAAGTGAACAGCTTTAAACCTGTTTGAACCTGTGAGTAATTTTTATGACCTCAAGGCTACTTTAACCCCTATCACATCTCTGTCACAAACTGACATTAGCTGACCTTGGACGCATTGTGGACAGTTATTAAAAACAGACTCCAGTCATGTTGTTGTTTGTTCCACATTCTTTTGCAAACTAAACACATAGAGGCAGACAAAGATTGTCAGTTCTGATCTAGGGAAGAGTTGAGATGAGGATGGAGTGAGCAAAGAGGACATGCAGTTGTACGGGGAAGGAGAAGTGAGGGATGTGTCATTGATGTCTGTACCCCTCCCTCAGTAGGTGTCCATATGGTCATCTATGGGTCTGAGTGCTCCTGAAAGATGCTCCAGTAAGACACAGGGCTGCTGGGGCATGAAGGAGGCCATCAATATCCTCTCTGCAGAACTCCCTCTGTCTACTTCTGTCTATACAGCTCTCTCGTTCCATCTGCCCAGCCTCACTTTTCCTTCTTTTGCACACATCTACCTCTTCTTCTTCTGTCATCCACACTTCAGCACAGTTTAGAAGCAGCAAATCACTTAAATACAGTCTCAGACTTACATATGTTCAATCCTCTCATCCTCCCTAAAATATTTATCTCCCCCTTCCACTTGACTCCCCTTGCTTCCCAGGAGGCAAGAGAAACCACCTATAAATCCGACCAAGGGCCCTTGGGGTTGATGGAAAAACGAGGGGAGGTTTTACCTCCTCTTCTTTTTTACCGACCTTCTCTTGCATTCATCCATCCAAACCGTCTCTCCCTATGCCTGATTTTTGCCTCTTATCGTCACAGTCAGGCATGTGAGGGGTTCAGGGACTAACATGGGAAACAAACTGCTAAAGAAAATGCTGCTTCAAACATCCACAGTGTGTCCACCCACATATTGTACAACAGCACACAGTGAGTGTATGCGTGCATATGGTATATCCATTTATGTATGCCTGACTTTACTAGATTACTCACTGCTGAACGTAAGTAGTTACACTACTAGTTACATTACTTTTGGATTACTGTGTAACATCACCTGCGATGCACAATAACTGCCAAATAACATAATAAGTTATACCTCATATATGCCCAGATCAACACAAATCCTTATTATAAATACAACATATGCATGATCTCTCTTTTATGCTCTTTAATATTACAAAGCTGACAACAAAGTTGTGAACATCAGCCCAACATTTGCCCAGGAACAAGGCTACAGTACAGTACTATAATGCTTAAAACTTTAATTGGCATTTCATTGGAATTTTTTGAATAATGAATTTCATTACAATACAACATAACTTAAAATAGGTTGTCCTTCCAACCAGTGCAAATATTAATTTGTCGAAAAATAGTATAAAAAAATAAGACACTGGCCTATCAGATGATGGTGAGAACATAACATAACATATGAAATGTAATTTGAACTGTGCAGTTCAAACAGAAACCCACACAACAAACTTACTGTAGCTCACTTGCCGAACTATGGCTTTAAAGTAGATTTTTACCTCTTACTGGACATGCCAATCAAAGAAGTGGTTATACCTGATGAGCAGAAGTCTCAAATCTTTTGTCAGACAACCTGTTCCCCCTCGGAGTCAGCACAAGACTGCCCAGGCTGAAGAGCCTCGCCACAGTTTCGCGAAACTAATACAACACTTCCACCCCTCGAAAGACGTCTTTAGCAGCTCAAAAGTGAGGTCGGAAAAGTGTTCCGCAAATACGCACGAAATGGGCTGTTTTATTTATTTTCTCTCCTCCCGTTATGCAGATAATTGAAGAATTAGTACGCAAGTAACGCAACGATTTTGTTATTAGTAACTGTAATGTGATTACTAAAGTTATCAACAGTAATGCGTTACATTACTGCTTTACAGACGAAAGTAATCTGATTACAGTAACGCATTACTTTGTAACGCGTTACCCTCAACACTGCATACGTAGTAGAAAGCTAATGTAAATGATTTAACTCACTGCATATTTGGTGTTATTTTGAGTGATTCCATACCCACTGAAAAAATTTTAAAAAGCTGCATAAGATACTTTTAGATATGCACTTACTTACAAATGAAAACCAACTCTGAATTTTGAAGAGCAATTTCAACCCCCTGAAAATCCAGTAGTTTTATGTATCACCTTGCTGCGGTGGTGTAGAAGTGTACACCAGTGTGTGGTTAGAGGTGCATAAAGTTGAAACTTTCTACCAGAGAGGGCAATGAAATACTGCAGAGTTTTAAGTCTTAATTTTATTAAAGCCTATAAATATTATCAGATCATTAGAAGAGGTCAGTAAGATCATTATATCCTTTGAAAAAATTAATTTGACTGTATCATCTTATTTGAGGCCCTAATTTCCATTCCTAGTGAGACAGGGTTGGATTAAAAAGCCATTTCCATTTTTAATTGTATTCCGTGTTCATAAAATAGCCATATTTGTTAAACATTGAACTTATCGAATATCTTATCAAATCTTTTATCTGTCCTTGCTCTATTAACAGAAACGTACAAAACATTCAAATAGCAAGCTTCTCATTTTATCAGCTGATTATATCAGCTGTAGATAATTACTCTATAAATTACCCAAAAGACAACATGTAACTTTTGGCTGTTGTTTGGCTTCTGTGCTCTCTGTACTCAGCCATTGTTTGTTAAACAAAGAAGCACCACTGTTTTTGAATTTAGAGCGGTGAGTCTGTTTCTTATCAAGTCATATTTTAAGCTTGTCAACAATATAGAGCTGAATCAGGACCTCGAGCATTTAGACTCTAGAGCAAGTAGCTTGTGAAGGATAAAAAAGTCAGTCGGCTACAGCTGTTACTTCAATGTGTCAATAGATAGCCAACTAAAGTCAATAAAACATGGTTACAGATCTCATTTAAATCTTCATATCCATCCTAGAAAACTTATATTCAGTTAACAGTGTCGATAGGCCGTGCACAGAGACCCCCTGCTAAACATTTCATACAAAGTAAATGAATTCACTATTGCTGCGTTAAACCCCAACACTTCCAATCAGGCTATGGGTGAGGATAGGAGCCTCGTGTGTGTGTGTGTGTGTGTGTGTGTGTGTGTGTGTGTGTGTGTGTGTGTGTGTGTGTGTGTGTGTGTGTTCTGCTTACTGTATCATGATCATGATGATGAAAACACTAGCATATATGTGAAGGAGGGGTGAGACTGGCTTGCTTATCCCAGGGGAGGGTTACTTTAGTCCCGCAGCAGCCACTGGTCCCCAGTCTCCATTACTTAACTATTGGTGGACCCCTACAGCAGCTAAGACCACAGGGGAAATTAATATAAACTCATACACACAGAGACACAGACTTAGTGTAGGTGTCTTTTGTACCAGATGTATTAATTGTACAGAAATTAACCACTAGCAAACTCTAAGAAATCAGTAACAGCTACAATAATCCAGAGAGCATGTGTTATGAATCTATAATTGTAGTTAGATGTGCTTGCCTCAAGCATTAATGGCCTCACAGTCACGCATCCACACACACACACACACACACACAGACACACACACACACACACAAAAACACAGATTTCCTGAATAGACAGGAGATGCATCATGACATGTGATGGCTTTTTCCTCACTGCAGAATGACAGTGTTTGTCTGTAACTGAAGGTCGTGCTGAGATCCCTGCACTGGCGTCACACCGAAACCGCCCACTGTTTCGTCTACGCACAGCCACAAGAGCAGACTAAAAGCTTCTTTTTTTTTTTAAAAAGAAAAACATTTGTTCTGATGCACCTTGTTTTGGTGCTCACACACCACTAAAGCTATTTGTACTGTTCTCACAGTGTCTTCAACCACAAACACTGATGGCTGGCTTGAGTTCAAACACTTGCTGTTTGGTGTCAGACGCCTGCTGTTTCCCTTCTAAGGATGGAATATTATGAATATTTTTGACAATGAGCTCCCTGTTGCACTATATTGAGGTTTTGACTCCCTGTTGGTCTTATAAAGTGTTTTTTTGTAGTTCTCTGATTTATAATGTGCTTCTAATATGTATTTCTACTTTTTTTAGTGATTCAGAGTTCAGTCTAAATCATCATAATCTCTCAAATTAACCAACAATTAGTGCTAGATATACTGTATGTCCACAGTCGAATAAAAAAGTAAAAGAGAAAATCCACCTACCACAAAAAAGTTTTATTTCTTTTGATAATCTGTAAAAACAAGAGCCAGCGCAGACCCCAGGAAGTTACTGCTCCCAGACAATAAACAGTCTAGCATATAATCCCCCCGCAAAACCATCTTGTATTTTCCCATATTTGTTTTTTGTATGGCATAAACCAGAGGTTTTCAAAGAGGGAGGCAGGCCTCCCCAGGAAAACTCCAAACAGTTTCAGAAGAGGCTCAGTGAATGGAAGTGAAAATGTATTACGTTAGTTATCAAAAGGAGATCACATATAATATATATATTTGATTTAGATATATAATAGAGAGATATAATAATAGTTTTGAGGAAGTTCACCATCTTTTCCACTTTCCCAGAGTCAGAAACTAATAAATGCCTTAGGACAGACCTTTTTTGTGTTAGGTTTAGTCTGAATTATGGCTCAATTGTTGAATGTCTATGAGAACAAATAACATATTCATTATCCCATAGGCATCCAGGAATGGAGCGAAACTGAGCAAGTAAGCTAAGAAGGTGTGTCCAAGCTTTCTCGGACGGGAGGCGCACAATCTCAGACTTTGAAAACCCCTGCCATAAACAAACAAGATATAACATGTTATTTAGTGAGCTTTCAAAGCGCTGGTTTTACCGTTTTGACAGATCCAGGCCAGCTTCCAGTCTTTATGCTATGTTGAGCTAACTGGCTGCTGGTTGTAGCTTCATATTTAATGGAAAGCATGAGTGTGGTATCAATTGTCTCATCTAACTCTCAGCAAGAAAGCAAAGAAGTGTATTCCCCAAAATGTCAAATTATCCCTTTAAGCCTCAGACCCTAGTGTTTCATAAATATTGATCCCATACAGTACTACCAGTGTTGTGCACCTTCGTATTTCCGAGCTTGTTCATGTATAATACGTAATGTGTGTGTATGCAGCATACCCTGTCAATGTGTGTGACAATGCAGTGTAATTAGCCCCTGAAGAAGCAAGCAGGGCTTATTCTGCCAGGCTGATGAGTTCTCCTCCAGCCCTGCGCTCAGCACCGCGTCTCCTCTGAGAAGTGCTAGATCAGCTCCAAGGGGAGGCTGCATATACGCAGGGGGGCCCCGCTGAAGATGGATTGTGCCACTCAAGGGGAAGGTAAATTGAAGTTGGTGATCATCATTGGGTGTGGGAGGGTGTGGGAGTGGGAAGTGTGTTGTTTTTGTGATTTGTTCGAGTATAATTATGTGAGTAAGTTTATCTGTTTGTGGTCATGCCTGGGAGTACGCAATCGTGTTAGTTCATCTGTGTCAGCGCACATCTGTGTGAGCTGTACATTACTGTGTACTTCCCTTTATTGACTACCTATTGACCCAGCCCCTATAAACACGTCTTTTTTTGACTTGTGCCTCGCAATCTGTGTGCTGCCCAATAAACAAACAGAGCTTATGGGGCCATTCCTCGCAGTAAATCCCCAAGTCATTGAGAAAGTCACCAACTCCCTAAATAAAGTTTTTATGCCCTCACACCTGTGGTATCACACCGAACACTTTTTATGCCCCATCTCACCTTGCTTTATATAACCTTGTGTGTTTTCTCAGAAACACAGCATTCTTGTGAAAAAGCCAAGAACAGTCTTAGCACTAGCTAATTAGCACCTGTATCCCTCACACATCGTATGAACTGGGGAAAGAAAGAGAGATCAGCCGGCGGGGAAGGTGTGAGCAAGCTGCGCTGATATGGAAATGAAGACTTTAATTATGGATGAATACATTATCAGATCAAGGCTAAGGATTTGCTCTCCATGTATGTTGTGTTTTGAGATGGGCTGATACCAAGGGACACCACAGACCCCTGTGAATATATGTGTGTTAGATTACTCACAACCAACAAGAGGTCAGCGTCCGGTTTTGTGCTACTTTTAAAGAATGCTAATTGAGACTAGCATACTTAAATAGACTGAAATTTGATTTAAAGTAATCTCTTGTGTATTTGGATTACATTTTATGCATAGATGGATATTGATTAGCATTTGTGCATTTCTCTCATAAAGTATGATAAAGGCCGTGTTGATATACGTTCAGTATTGATGTAAGTGGCTTAATGTAAATACAACAATGCTGTCATTGTTTCTTCATGTTCCTGCGTCATTTTCTTTGTACCTGAGATGATTGCGCAGTTCAGGCAGTTGCTTGGAAACCTTTTCAGTATTTTAGGTAGCATAAATAGAAAAGCCTCTCAATTGGGCCCTGATTCCACCTCCGAACAAGGCCATTGGATGAATTCCTTGTTGTTATTGTTTTCTTTTAGGATGTACTATTACTTTTCATTCCCAGCATGATATTTGGACTGTGGATTTCAATTATTAAAAATGTGTGATAAAAAGCAACAATCAAAATTCAACAGAAAAATGAACCCTGTTTGTGTTTTTGCTAATATACGATGATGGTTTAACATCTCAGATGGCAGCAGTGACGTACATGTGTATTCCAGGACCCTGTGACATCAGTGTTGAGTGTGGTTATAGGTGCAATAAAGTACACCCCTGACCACACCCAGGAGCATTACTGATGTCCTTGGTCAATCAGTTGGTCTAAACTGAAATACGGTATCTCAGCAATTATTGAATGCGTTGTCATGATTTTGATATAGACATTTGTGTTACCCTCTGGAGGAATTTTAACGTCTTTGTAATTGATCAGGTCAAATTGATACTTTTGTTTATAAATACCTGCAAAATTAATGACATTCCCATCAGATGTTGCACTACTGCTACATAGTGCTAATTAGCAAATGTTAGCATGCTAATGCACTAAACATAGATGGGGGACATGATGAATATTATACCTGCTAAACATCAGCATTTTAGCATCATCATTGTGAGCTTGTTAGCATGCTGCTGTTTAGTTCAAAGCACTGTTGTACCTATGTACAGCCTCACAGAGCTGTTAGCATGCCTGTAGACTATTAATCTCATTAGATTACAAAATCTTTGACTCAAATTAGCATCAAATTCTTCTTCCTTATCCTCAAAAGTGGGAGCATAATAAGTTTAGCTGATGGCTAAAGGGTAGTAGTGGCTTTACACCTACAATTGGAAAGCAAGTGAGAATTACCCAAGAAAGTTCCCATACTGTAAAAAAAAAAAGCCTGACCAAGATCAATATGTGCTCCACACAGGGAAATTCAAGAGCGCTTTAAATTTAAACAGGCAGGACAAACTAATAGAGCCAATTGCTTTGACTCTGTGGAATTATACTGAAGGGAGTGGGAAGTAAAAAAGGACTAATTAAACCAGTAAATTCTCTCCAGGCTTCAGCTGTCTGTCATTGCACTGCCGGCCACACCGTTTGTGTGTGGTTCAGCCTCACAGACCCCAACCACCACCAACCCAAAAAAACGCTTGAGAACAGAGATCCAAGTGAAGTCACAGCACAACGCAGTTACTTCTGCTGAAGTGACAATTAAAAGATTTTCTCAGGGGAATTATCTTTGCAGTCCTCACTCTTCTCAGTTTGTCTCTGGAGTGAGCCTGCAGCATGGTCTGATTGCAGTAGAAACTGAACTTGACTAGAAGAGCCAAATGCAGCCTCAGTGCCCTGGCAAGAACTGGCAGGCAGTTTTGTGATGAGAGGGTGGCGAGGCTTTGACACTACAACTGGTCCAGACTGACAGCAACAACAAACCATTAAAAGAGCTCTTTCATTCCTCAGCTGGTCTACCAAGCTGTCCTTGCTGAACTCTGCCCATAAGCAAGGTCATCTGGAGAAAAGAGGGAGAAACGGCAGCACATTTGAGTATTTATGGACATGTTTTTGTTGTGTTTGTATGCCCGTGAATGCAGGGATATAAACGTTCAAAAAAGCTGTCTCACCAAAATGTTTTCACCAAAAAAAGACATGTTATGAGTCCAAGGTTGCTGCTGATCTAATTAAGCCTCTAATTAGCAGTGATTAGATAAAGGGGAGCATCGACATGATAAAACCCCAACATGGCCTCTTTTGGCCACGGCTACGTCAGTGAAGAGAGACAAACATTGACACACCACAGCTGTTTTGGGGCTGTCTGTGGAAACTAAGGCCTGAGGACATAACGCTCATTTTCATCATTATTCTGTTTATAATGCCCAGTGTCTCTTGAATAACAAACCTATTTAATAATCTTGTTTGTTTAAAACAATCTTGGAGTGCTTCTTGGAGGCTGCCTACACTCTGTTGGCTCGTGGGAAAAACAGATACTTCATTAACAGTAATTCCCATATATTGATTTAGATTTTGAGGCTTACAGTACAGTGTGCTCTTATGTTTGCATGGGAATGATGAGGGCCGATTAACAGAGGAAAATAGCAACCTATCATTCATGTTTGCATTAAAATGCATGATGCATGTGAAGCCTGGTATAACCTTAGATTAAAGGGTCATTCCTAATGTGAATTATTAAAAAAATGGATAGAGTGCAATCATAAATCAATACATTTTTTCTTGCCCAGGTTTGTGTGTTCAAATTTTTGGCATATTGCATCTATTGCACATGGCAGTGATGAATTGAAGCAATATGATTTCTCATTTTGTTTTTCCTGCTGCACGTGGCTGATGGTCATATTATGCATGGTGGCTGGGTTTCTGTTATGTCGCACATGGGAACCGCACCGCAAGGACATTATGAGCGAAAAAAGCTTTGGTGTTCTCCATGTTGTTTGTTCAGTTTTATTGTTTTTGTTTTTGACAGAGAGCATTTCTGAACCTTGATGGCAGTTGTTAACATTTCTATATAAAGGGCGGCGATATTTTTTCCCACCTACACATGCACACACAGACTTTCACATATGTGTTGCCTCTATTAATCTCCTGTTGTCTCTCTTTGGTCCTTGTTTAGAATCACAGTGCACACTGTGTGGTGAACCAGAAGGTGAGTGGGCCTCTGCCATTCCCCAATAGCTCTTGCCATCGTCATCTCCAGGCTTGTTTTTCTGTGTGGGGAGGGTGGGAAGTGGAGCGGGGGCGAAGCTCTGCTGCAGACACACTGTTCTTCAGTCGTCATCTCAGCAACGGTGCAGACCAGGTTTTAGGTTCCATGTAGCAAAAAATACTATGTGCATAAAGATAGTAACTTCCTGGTTTGGAATTCATTTATTATCCCACATTGTAAATTCAACAACTGCCCATTACAAACTCCAGGAGGCCTTCGTTATGCATTTTAGGTTACCCTTACTGACCTGACTGACTGACAGCAAGAAGGCTGAAGGACACATTTCAGGGTGCTCACTGACCACGCTTCTGCTTCACATTTCACTGAATGTTACAAATCATGTCCATGCCCATGTGTATTTGTGTGTTCACGTGGGTTCAACATGTTGTATTTTTATAGCTGAAAGCTGCTTAGCTCTCAAGTGTTGCCACAATATAAAGTGCTGACATTGTCTCATTCTCCATTGCCAACCACAAATCAGTCCCATAAGTCTCCAGCCATTTCATTCCTAAACCTCTCTCTTTGCATGGCTTATATTATGAGGGATGATCATTCCTTTTCGGTCCCTTTCCTCTGCAATAGCTGTTCAGTATTGTTTAAATGTTTAATCTATTGTCTGTTGTTGAGTTTCATATGACAGACTGTTGTTACTGACAATCTCACAAAACAATAGTGAGCAGAAATCACCTGTGAATACAACAGGAGCTGACAGGTTGTTGGGTTTTTTTGCATTTAGCAGTGAGAGGAGTATATATCCCATAAACATGTTCAGTGACAGGCTCAGTAACATATATGATATTTCCCTCTGGACTTAACCTTGTCCAGAAATCAGCAAATGTGCCTCTAAGCCCAATAAACATTAGTCTATGTCTCAAAAATCAATGGTGCTCTCTCTGCTTTGCTTGATTGGATTAAGACGTAATCAAATGGAGCGTGATAACTGTGTGCCTGTGACCTTCCTGCTGAGACAGGCAGAGGGAGGAGAGGCCTGAGGGAAGGACAGGGAATATGTGTGTGTGTGTACAGTGGGTGTGCATGTACAGTATTTTATGTGTGCAAACGTGTGTGTAGCTGGGCAGAAGGGAGCTCTCGAGCCACCTCCATGCTGTTGCTCAATGTTGCATAGGGCATCAGGGCCACAGAGCCCCCGGGAGAAGCGTGGTGTCCCAAGAACCTCCAGAGGGAGACCAGCTTTGAAAAAAGGTTGTGTGTACGTGTGTTCTGGTTCAGAATTGTTGAGAAAGATAGAGAAGTGTGTGTGTGTGTGTGTGTGTGTGTGTGTGTGTGTGTGTGTGTGTGTGTGTGTGTGTGTGTGTGACTGAAATCTGTCCATAAAACTGAAATTCTAAAATTGTCAGTTACTGAAACCTGGCAGAGAGATTTTTAATCCTGGATACTTATTCTTTGTTTAAAGTCATTGTCACTGTGTGTGCTGCAGCTCCGTGTGTTTCTTCACCAGTGTATTAATGGAGTACTACACTAGCCGTTAGGCGATCATTATGACGCATGTTACATAGTGACGACGATAGTTCATGGAAGTGAAGGCTGGACCACAATCAAGCTGTTTTCAGGCAGTTGAGGAGCAGTGTTTTCTGTGGGAGATGGTAACTCCCTTTGGGGGTTTTTCACTATGCAAGCCTATAACATGAACTAAATAGATATAAAACACAATAAAGGAAAGGGAAAAGGCCAAAATGCACAATATGACCTCTTTAACTAAATTTTCTGATTTTAAACACGTTTGCCGAGTTTAGACAGAATTTTATGTTAAATTCTTTTTTAATAACTAGTTCGTGTCAAGACATGCCTTTGAGTATGGCTCTTTTTTTGTTAAAATGCATTTTGTTGGCTACTTTGGGGCAGCAGAACAAGCTAACACAGCTTTTATGTTTTATTCATTTAGAGTCATATTTCTGGCCAACAGATGAATGGAAGTCCAATATTCTGATTCCTTTTAGCTAGGTTTTGGTCACCAGCAACTCTTGAAAGAAAATGTCTTTATATAACTCTAAATTGTGTGCAGTTATTTTATCACATTTAGTTATCATATTGTCACCGGTGTCCAAAAGACATAAAAACCCAGTCCATATCTCTATGTGTGTGTTTGTGCCAGAGATGGGGACTCGAGTTTGAGACTCGACTTAAGTCGCACACACACTGACTTCAGACTCGACTTGAGAGTCGTCCTCAAAAGAATTCAGACATGTCTCGGACTCGAGGTGCGGGACTCGTGAACAACGTTTATTTTTAGGAAACGTCTGATGAGCATGCTGTTATTCCCCTCCCTGCGTTACCTATAATCTGCCTACGTAACACGTAGTATCAGCTGCGCGTGGACACACGTGAGAGAGGACAACAAACACCTGCAGCTGTTGTGCCATTCATTCTAAACTTTGTCTTTAAAACTTCTACAGTACACTACAGTAGTTAATAAGCTGTCATTACTTGTAGACGCGTTGTACATTATGTACCATGTACATGGTTGTGCTCTGTAAGTGAAACACAGGTTACAGCTCACACCAACACATAAAAAAAGTGATTGGGCGCTTTCTTTGGTGACAACATAATGTGAAATAGATGCTTGTAAGTGTAGTTTTAAGGAATGCGTTAATTGAAGTTTGTTTCTTTTGAAGCTTTTACTGAGTAATTTGTTGCACTTACAACTAATTAGTCATGCAGCAATATTCTCCATTGCTCTATTCTTACAGTACAGAATCTGCATAAGAGTTTGAAATGCTGAAGGCACAGCTGCTCAGTCAACACACTGAATAACTATTGTAGAATACTTGTGCTTAGATGATTTATTTTAATTTTTTTTGTAGAAACTCTCCATACAGGAAAGCCAAAGGTATTGTTCATTATTTTAAAGATGCACCAATTACCGCTTTCCATGGGTTGTTGGGTGAAATGGGCCATGCCCTGAATTTGAAATGATATACAAGGAGACACGGTTCCGAACAGTAGAGACAAAAAGCCGCCCAAACGAGGAAGCACTGTGACATAAAATAACATTTTTATGCGACACAGAGAAAAACGACATTACTCAGCTGTGTCTGTAAACTATTCTCTACTGCAGAGAGATAATTCAGAGGCCTGAATAATAGCTATTAAAGAACAAGGACAGGGAGGACACTTTCATAAACGGGGCAGCCTTAAACATAAACATTATTGAAAAGTCTAACTCGCTGGACTCACCTTGACAGGCGCACCATGACTTCAAATCCCAAAACTTAAATTATTAGGAGTCATATCCAGAGAATACATAATACCTTTAATGAAACTTCAAATAAGTTTAGTCAAGGTCTGACATATGGTGTCAGTCTCATTTTGCATTACTGATGTGGGGACAAGGAAACCACAGCTGTTTTTGAGTCAAACTAAGCGCCTCGTCCTTCAGCTGATGTATGGACAGTTCACTCACCGACAGCAGGCACAAATGTGAGCGGGAGCATTTCATTATTAACCGAACCTTAACCAAGACCCTGAACTTTCTCGTGAGGGAGCGAAAGAAAGAAAATGGGAGATGGGCGGGGAGGGGGGGAGGTGCTGGTGATGCGGACGGAGCAGGACAGGGAAAAAAGGGAAGGGTGAACGGGCAACCATAGAAAAAAATTTTTATTTATTCATTATTAATTTTTTTTGCCACCCACAAATCATATAAAGGTAGATGGGGTGGATGTTGGGTGTACAATGCACAGGACTTTGACACTGTTAAGGCTTTGGTTTAACGTTAAGCAGAGCCGTTAAATATCAACATTTTGCAACTTGGCGGACCCTCAGGAACAATGTTGCCTCATAATGTTGATAAAAAACACAATCTGTGCGGCATCACGTTTTTTAACAAAGCGTATTTGCAGTTGTAAATTAGAAGTATATAAATGTATTTCTAGGAGACAGGAGTAGAGTGGGAAGAAAAGGTGACAGCTCAAGCTTGACACAAATGATCATGGACACACCTGAATACAGAACATTACTGCCAACGTATATGCAGAGCTCACTTGCGGTTCAGTTCAGTGTGGTGGCTATATGTTGATGTTATAATGTTTTCCATGGTGGCCCCTCCCCAACCGTACGAAATGAATGCGTTGGCAATGTACTGAACTGTGATCCTCTCAAGTATTATATTATACTTCTATACTTAAATCCTGTGCAACAAACTGCACTTTATCGACACTGTAAATGGCTTTCTCTCAGTAATGCAGTAAAGCATATTCAAGTTTTGTATGTATTCAAAGCCTGTATCGTCATTTCCTCAGAAGAGTGGGGGGGTGTCTTAGAGTTATAGTTAATATCATTACGTCCTAATGCATATCCCCCATGTGCCCAGAAACACTGCCCTATATTGAATTGGACAGCATGGATTTTTAATTTTCAGAAAACCAGTTACATTGCATGTTGGCTAGACAAATAGGATACATGCCAGACTGCCGGCCAAGGTGAGTGTCCAAAATAGAGGAGGCTTGTTGGTAATTTTGAGGGTAGTACTGATGCTGTGCATTATTCAACACAGAGGTTCAACAGCCAGTTTCCATATGTACTGTGTTTGTGGTTATCTAATAAAAAAGAATGATTGATTTTAGATAGATTATACATGGACTTTGCTTTGATCGTGGTACTTATTTGGTCAAAATTGTAATTACCAAAAGAAAGGCATTTTAGTTTTCATTTTAGAAGTTTTCTTTAGAAGTCTTATTAGTATGCAGTGAAAACGCCTCCAACATTAATGTTCTCCAGGACTGCGTGAATTTTTGGTTCTGACTCATAGTGTGGTGGTTATTTGGTGAAACATCTGCATTGGAAGGCACTAAAAATAGTGTGTAACATCACGTAAATTCCAATGGCAACGGGACAGCCATTGCTTAGTCCCATAGTGAAGTTACACTGTGACTCTGAGCTATAGTTTGTGTTGGTCCTTTGCCGTCTCCACAACAAGACCCAATGAAATAAAGACAGCTAACATTAGCTAGACTGTCCTTTCCATAATGTGCAATGAATACTGAATGTGCGAGAGCTGCTAATGGGTTGACCAGTGTTGAAATAATATGAACGAATGATAACATCTAGTAGGAATCAGTTATCAAGCTAACTAGCTTAATTTTCCAAGTGAATGGCAATTAGCATAGCTTGCTTCCCTACAACTTCTAGTACAATAGGTCGTCATAAATGTTGAATGTTGTAAAATGACGGATGTCTTAAAAGGCTAACAGTGCATAACCAATTGGTTACTATGGAAGCCCTAAGCGGCCATCCATTCAAAAAAAACTCTTTTACTCTGTTTTCCCATGATAATGGGATAATTATTTTGTGATCTCGAGATAACGACTGTCGTTTTCCCGTGATAACAGGATAATTTACTTGTGATCTTTTTTTTTTCTTTTGTGTGTTTTTTATTATCTTCTTCAAAGTTGTTATGAAGAGATTCAGGAGAATCCAATCACACATTTCCCACCCTTTGCCTGTGAGTCCTGTGCTCTACCAGTTGTGCTAACCAGTGACACTAAAAACCACACTGAAATTATAATTAAGAAGCATTCCTTCCGACCCCTGCGTTAAACTGTTTTGTTATCTCGAGATCACGAGAAAATTATCCTGTTATTATTATAAGACCTATCAACATCCACAGATGTTGACAGGGTATCTCCTAGCAACAGTAGCTCTCAAATGTCAAACGCTCCGATTCAAACCCAGAGGCCTGAAACTTAAGCCGCATTTCGACCAAAGGAACTATACCCTGGAACTAGGAACCTTTGGAGAAACTCCCTGTGTTTCCACTGCAGGGACCAGGGTCTAAATTTAGTTCTAGGGTCTTTATTTTACCCCCAAAAAGTCCCTGCTCATGGGGTAGTACCTGTACTTTAGGGGGGTGGGCCTTGCCGTGCTGGTTAATTTGCCTCATCTTTGCAGGTCTTTAGACCACGATGGAAACACACACAACAATGGGCTGAAGGAACCTTTTAGTTCCTTGAAAAGAGATCCAGGGACTTAAAAGTCCCGGGTACTTTTGGTGGAAATGCGGCTTTAGACCATGTTTCTTCAAACATGTCCAAATTCAATTTTATTCTCTCTTTAAAAAGTGGGAAAATATGCAAAATAGATGCTGAAATTATAAGTTTCTTTTCTTTACACAAAAAGTGAGAAGAATTCAAGTTTCAGTTGGACTGAAGTCACATCCAGTTTGGGTTATTGTGCCACTGAGTGCTACATAGAGGAACTGTAATAGCTTTACTAGCTTTGACTATCAATGTAAGTGCTGTGTGGAAGTCTCACAAAATTGCAGTTTCTGCTTTTGATGCTCAATTTGGCATATTCAGAGACCTTTAGCCTTCAGCTCGACAAGTCACGTCTGTCAGCTTAGATATTGGGCTGCAGCTCCACTGCCCTTTGCCAAAAGATCTAGCTGTGTATGGCTCCATACACCATACTGTACACAGTCAATCAGCCAAGCAGCCTAGATGGCTAGTAGTGCAACTTGCAGCACCGTTCACAAGGCCGACACAAAGTTCCAGGGGCTTAGTGATTTGAGAGGATGGCAAAGCAGCAGCTTTATGTCACACAGCCATCTGAGAGAGAAAGAGAGGGAGAGTTAGAAGAAAATATAACATCTGAAGACTGCCTGCAGCTGTCCAGTGAAGTGGGATTAAGGAAACATGCTATTTAAACTGCAAGCAATTTTTTTCCTTCACCAGGCGCGGAGGAAAAGTGCAGCAGGCAGTCAATCTTTTGAGCTTATCATCAAGTAACCAAAGTTGCTCTCTCAGCTTTCTCGACCTCTCATTCTCTTTTGAGTCGCAGACGCACACTCGACGCACTTTTCTGACACTTTAGTTCCCCATTTTGATATTTTTACACTTATTATTACACTTCAATACATTTGAAATTATTTTTTTAATGACTCAGAGAGACCCTTCTAGTTAGGTACGTGACATATAAAATAAAATGATCAGGCAAAAACCCAGTGGATGGACCAGAAAGATAAAGTTGTGTCAGATAGCTGGCACTCCCTTAGATATTACATGCCATCTAATCTAGCTTCAATTTGAGCACAGGCATGACAAATGTGTGGGGATGTATCTGCTCTGGAACAGCTCTCTCTTTTTCACACTCTGCTGCCATCGAGCTGTCCGCCTCTAAGTCACCAGGAACACCAAAATCAGTGGCGTAATGAGAAGGCAAAGATACAGACACCTTACCAGAGAGAAACCCTTAGCAGATTTAGCAGAAGTTCAAATCAGAGGTAGCATCTGTCTTTGTCTGTCCACCACTATCAGTATTTTGTTTCAGCAGTGTGATATGAGAAACCCCAATGTGTGTGTGTCTGTGTGTGTGTGTGTGCGTGCGTGCGTGCGTGTCCCAGGTGAGCAGCTGTCCAGGTTTGGCTGTAATGGCTGCAGGGGAATGCATACGGAGCAGCTTTGCTCAGAGAATCCTGGGACTGCGTGGGGAAAGTTTGACATCACTCCAGGCAAAAGACTGATGAGCAGCAGGAACATCGGGGGAAGTTTGAACCTACTCAGAGAGGAATGTCTTGGATGAGCTTGTTGTCAATGCTCCTATTTATGACTCATTTAAGAAAACACAGCGAGAGTTGGTTGGCAAAAATGCAACACTTTTTTTTTCCAGTGAGATGACTCACAGATAAATATATCTCCAAATATTTGTATCGTTATCACCCATAAGCATCATGTTCTGAGGCAGAATGCAGTCAATAAAATGATTTGTTTTATTCATTGCTGCCTCTAACTTCTCTGTAGCTCATGGGGTTTTATTGGACTCTGGGGACGATAACAAGAGCAACTGACCATCAGCATGCAAATAGTCTCATTACTAGGGAAGCTCCCAAAGCCATTGTGAGAAGGCACACATGACCAGGGGGCATGATAAACTGAAAGAATTTGTGTTTGCAAGATTGATTCAGACAGAACGAGGAAAGAAAAGACAAACAGGTGATGATCATTAGGCAAACATGCACGTCATGTTTGAAATATGACAAACGCCTGTCTTGCTCTCGAGTTTCAGTATAGCAGTAGAGATTTGATTCTTTTGTCTAAAAACTCAGTTGTTTTGCATGTTTTTTTAAATGTACACATTCATTTCTTAATGGCTAATAAAAATGAATTTAATTTACAGTACGTGCAAAGGGCATGAATTATTTTGTCTTCTGAAAGTGGGGCATGAGAGAGAAAGTTTGAGAATCACTGCTTTAAACAACATCCCTATCCCTACAGTTTTCTGATTGGTCTGGTTCAGTGGATGTTTTCACATGATTTAGATCTTATTGCAGCAATTGACCATTGTTGTCTGGCTTTGCAAAGCTAAATTTTGATAAGCACGCTGAAGTTAAAGTTTTATAGGGGAAAAGTTAAAATGTTTAATCACTTTGTCAGCATTGAGAACTTCCATCAGGGCATCGCTAGTGGAAAAAGAACAAAATGATGGTGATGCATGGTGATGGTGTTACAACGTAGTGTTTTTTGTTGGTAGAGTTCCTTTCTGGTGGTACAGAGAAAGATTGAAATTTGATTCAGCAGATTATATATACATGTATACTGTTTCCTGTTGTGTTTCTATTAGTTAACAAACCAACCACATATCAGTAAGTACTTATATAACATCTTAGAAGTACCTGTTTTGAGGTGCAGTCCATTATATTAATGTGGGGCTTATAAATGGGATGAAGTATTCACACAGAGAATGACACTGTGATTCAACTATTACAACTAATATGAAAACATTTGTTTCACACGTTGTAAAAATGGAACAAAGGGTCAAAATTCAGAGTCAACTCTAATTGATCGTTAACATTTAGAATCAGGTGGGAAAATGATCTTTAATGGAGCAGCAGTCCTCCCTGATTATAATACCTTGTACACTGTCTGTTCGACTCTCTCTGTCTCTCTCCTATTCCTGTTCTTTCACTTTCTCATACTCTCTTAAGAAATTGTCAGAATCTTTTTAAATGGAGCACACAGACACAGCAGCCTGCTGATCAGCAGGTCTGTCCTGCCTTTGCACTCTTCTTAATATGAGTGTGTCCACTGCCTCAAGCCACCATGGTCATCAGTGCTGAGGTCTTCTCCCTCTGGGCACAACCTCTTTCTTCAGAGCTGCCTATTAAAACCCCAAACCTGGCCTCTGGGAGCCTCCTGCTATCTTTTTCCTTCACCACCTATTTCTCTCTAGTCTCCTTCCTCTGTAAAAACACACTCAGGGGCAAAGGCGGGAATTTCCTTCCAGTTTGTTCCACCCAGTCAGGCATGAACTCTTCAGATTGTTCAGCAACAAGAACCAATTACTGTTAATACAACGCCTAAAAATCCCTTGCTGAACCACCGATGTCATCATTTCACATCATTCCTCTGCTGGTGCTTTCTCTTTAGTCAGCCCTGGTCAATATGATCAAGGGCCTCGTGAGTGTTGAGCCCCAAAGAAATTAATCATCGCTCTCCAAAATGATGGTACCTCAGAGATGCTAGTGATTACAGAGCTCCGCAAACTCACCATATTTAAGGCCCACATCGGTTTTTGATTATAATCAAAGTTTATTGCCACACTTTTATTCATGAAGTCTCCACAGATGCATCGCTTGGCTAGTCATGCATTCGACAGGACTGGAGATATCGGATGATGCACTGGTTTGCTACTGAATCGCGAGCACACTGTTGCTATGTATAGGCTCAGAGCGCTCAGAAGAATTGATTTGGAGAGTAAAAGACTGATGGCTACTGTCGGGCTGTAGCAGGGGTGAATCATGAACACTCCTATTTTCACCCATGAGATATTTCCACATAATGTTCCACCTCTTGAACATTTCCTGCTGGAAACATTGTCTCTGTTTCACCAGCATGAGGAATGGAGGGTCAATTCTTTTCTTTTCAACCGAATTGACGTCATTGACATTTGACATTGTGCTGCCAGAGCAGCTCATAAAACAAGGAGGGCTACAGCTCACATGGTGCTCAGCAGTTTATTGTGGTGCATTGTTTACAACTTGATAAGCTTAAACAGCTTGAGGTCACAGAGAAGCACAATCCCTTTACGTAACAGGGAGACTCAGTCCTCTGTGCCCTATGACAGATAGTAAGTCTTTCAGTGACACTGAATCACCATGACGTGGGAGATAATGAACACACATCCTACAGTAGAACATTGGGACTGTTTTTTTACTCGATTCAAGGATGTGCCGGTTTCATTGCCAAACACTGCCTCTCACTTTGTGTTGTTCCTCTCTAGTTCACACGCTTGCACCAAAATCACATTATCATGCTCTGCAGCCTCTTCATTTAGCCAGATATTTGGCTCAGCAGCGCTGGGAAAAGCATGTCAGCCAGCAGGAAGTAAGGCTTACTTTTTTTCATCTGGTGTTCTCTATTCTGTCCTGCTTTTCCTAATGGCAGTAGGCAAACGTCAGAGCCCATGTTAACGCCTGTAATGTCACCCGTAATGTACCATACAGTGTTCTTAATAATGATGTGTTTGGGTACATGCACATCCACTATGTGGAAACTTGGGGTGTAGTACTTCAGTGACCAGTCTATCTGCAACTCTATTAGCTATTAACCTCAGTGCAACTCAGGTGAACACAAAATGAGTTGAGCAAGTCAGACAGATTTCCCACAGGCCCAGAATTCATTGCCTCAAGTCGGACTATACGTGTTAGCGACACACAATAATTTAGAAGGAGTTTAGGAGCTAGGAAAATTGAAGGATGCTGAAGAAACATCATCGTCATCATTATCGCGCTAACAAAACTGGATCCTGCAGTATTAAACCTTACATAATAATTCAGGCCCATAACTGACTGCAGTCTCTAATTTCCTTGTCATTATGGCGCTTTCTGTCTGATGAGCTGTCTTGCCAGCTTTCAAGCAACTTCTAACACAGTATTTTCCATTTAATATCATCAAAAGCGGTCACTTATTAAATACATGGAGTGCTTCAAGCACAAATCTTTGACGCTACCTCTCCTTCCCATTCGTGCGTGCCTCGGAGGTGCAGTCCTAGAGCTGGAGACAATGCTAAAAATAAACACATCTCATGCGCCGCCATCCTGGTTTTCAAGAGAGAACACACACACAAGGAGCAAAAATAAGGGAGAGAAGAATAATGCTCACAGTGTGAACTGCTTGAGGGGACTGTCATTATTTTCAGCAACAATTATGACAAAATTCATCCACGAGTGAGGCTGATTCACTCACAAATGATTTCTCTTCCTACACGTGTTATTTGGAAGTCTTTGTTTGGAAATTATATATTGGTGATCATTTTTTAGAAATTCTTCCAGTAACTACCACGATGTTGTTGGTGCAGAACTGAATATGATCCTCCGACAATAATGTAAATCACGTCAGAAGTGTCATAGTTGCAGGGATTGCTTCAAATTTGGCTTCTTTGCCCCGAAAATTCCCTGTGCATCTGAAAAGAAGAATAAGTACAGCCTTTTGTTGTCACAGGCTGCGTACAATCACAGTACTTCCCGTGGCAAGCTAACCTCGGGACACAATAGCTGGCCCTTTTGGTCGGGTCTGTGTGTGATAACCAGCATCAGTCTGACGTGGCAATAATCCAAGATCAGAAGGGTTAATAGTGTGTACTGTGTGCTCAGCCGCTTCCCTAAAGGGTCCTCATAACGACTCAATGCCTGGGTCCGATGTGGACCCGATGTAAAACATTAATTACTCACCTAGACTCTGTGGAGGTCACTTTGGGTTAATCTTGAAGGCAGGAAGCTAGGCTGTGGAGCCTGGGATGATGGATGCATGCCATGGCTCATGGCCCTACATCAGATGTGTTTTACTGAAATGTAATACACCCTCTTGCTTGCTTACACATTAGTCACATTAATTGTGGCCAAAAGGTCATGGACTAAGCGGCAAGAATCACATGGAGGTAGAATTAAGCCTGTTTTGCATTTTTGTTTTAATTCAAATTGATTCAGGGAGCAGTGACATTCTTATAATATTCCCATTTTGTAGCAGCAGGGTCCCTATAGGGCTCGAAGATTTCACCTAAAATCAAAATCACGATTAATTGAACATTTCACCTCGATTACGATTATTGAACAATTATTTTGTTTTTGAATGTTGTTTTTGTTTTGTTTTTGTCCTCATAGCTGGGTTTTTAATTCACAGATTTCACAAATCCATTAGGCTATCAAAATGTAATATTGACGTGCACATATGGGTCACCTTTATTCGGAGAATCTCCTTTGCTGAATTATGACCGCTGCTACAAAAATTGTACTCAATTATTTAATATCAATGCGGAACAAATGATTTTCACTTGCACACTGTGTCAGCACAGTAAATCACGCTTTGTTAGCTTCCTCTCCTCCTTCATCAAGTGACATCTACGAGACAGGTGCTGTGATTAGAGCGACGGAGGTCTTTTAACTGCAGCGCAATGTGTTTGCGCAGCGAGTGAGTGGACGAGCGAATGAGAGAGCGCGAGCAGCAGAAAGTGGCGCTGAAAGCCAACGAGAAGTTGTCAGTCTGGCAGTAAATGTACTGTGTCACAGTGTGTCCGTTAATAAAAGTCAGTTTGTTGTTTCCACAACAGCTGGAAAGTGAAGCCAGTTAGCGCTAGCTAACATCTCCCTGTGCCTTAAGACTCCGGTCTGAAGGCTGAGCAGTAGCGGACAGGGCGGAGTCACGTGACTACACACGCGGTGGTATGTTTCAAGGGGAAAGTAAGGATTAAATAACCGAAATAACCAACATGGGAAAATTACGTAGGTTAGAGGCTCTGAATTTCGGTTTCGATTACTCGTCTAGCCCCTGGTCACCACCTTTATGCTTTCAAGGAGCACACAAGATACTGAAACTGGTTTCCCTCTAATCCACTGCACACTTTGACAGCCAGCCCCACTTAATGTGGAAACCTCTCTAAACTGGTGAAATCTCACTCCTACTGCCACTTATCTGCCCAGCTTCTGAGATGCAACAACTGAGCACCAGCAGACAACGGTGCTTCACCAAACATGTTGATGGCTAAATGAGACATTCTTCCTGGATGAAGGAGAGCTCTATTACTCCCTGTATTTCTTGTTGCTTCCTAGTGGCTGTCTGATTCAGAGAGGTTGATTCATGGTTTAAAGACCATGTCAAGCTGCGATGCATTATTATTTCTAATTAACAGTGTGTGTATGAGTTGGTGGGTAGGTGGTAATGTCCCTTCCATGACCATGTCTTTCTGCCCAACATTGAAAGTTCAGTTGTGCAGAACATAAATTTTTGTAGTAGTAGATTATTTACTTCATCAAAAACCCATGATTTTATTTTTAATTCATTCATTGTTTAGTCCATTAAATGTCAGACAGGTTTGTGGAGCTTCTCTCTGCTGCTTTGATACTGCAGGAACAGAAGTGTGAGCTGAGTCGCTCTCCTCCTGAGCCTGTCTATTTTGTTGAGCTGCTTGGCATCATAGCTAGTCTAGCGTTAACAGTGTTAACAGACACCTGTAATGGTATAGCCAGTCAGAGGCAGAGTACTACCGCATAATGGATAGGCGCTCACAGTGAGTCAGTTTAGTCTCTCCATTTTGGGGATCTGTCACGTCATCCTTCTTTACTTTCTTTATACAGTCTATACTCAACACCTAGAAAACTAATGGCATTCCCATTAGCCTCAGCTTTATAATTTATAAAGCCCTATAATTGTTAGAATGCTAAAAAAAAAAAGAGGCGACCAGCCACAGCTGAGCAGTGGACCTTAGCAACAGCAACCTCGAGCGGGTAAAAACTTGTAAATGGTCAGAGAAGATAGTTGTAGTGCTACTATCAGACTTAACCATCAGACTATTTCTGATGGTTAAGGTGAGACAAGGCAGGTGAATAGGATAAAATATTTAACTGATAGATATCACTATGAAACTTTCCTAGTTTATTACTTACATTAACACAATATTTTTTGTATTACATGTTCTCTGAAATATTATATTTAAATATGCAAATGAGACCGTATCTAATGAAATATGCGCTAATTTACATCTATTTCAAAAATTGAAATCTGAACAGTGGATTAAGTCAGGTTCAAAATTATTGTTTTATTTTGTTGACATATTATACCCAATTCTTTTTACAGAGGGGATTTTGGATATCCTTTTGTTATTTCATAAAGAAAAAAATACTGTCAACGGGCATAAAAAAAACAATTTTTGACCTGTTTTGGGGAATAAAATATTATATAATTCAGGCTATGAATGATATATGAACAAACCCCCCTGTACAAAGCTTCAGAATATAGTCAGGAAGACAACTGGAAAGGTTGTCTGGTTGTCTGGTTGTACTGGTTTATGTAAGAACTGCTGAAGTGGAGATTTTAGGCTCAGAGTATGAGGAAAAACTCATTTTAAGAAAACAGCCTGTAAAGATAAGTATTGTAAAATTCTATACATTTCCATTGGAAATCAATATTTACAGATCGAATCAAATCCTTAACAACACCAATATATCTACAAATATATCTCAAACACAAAAACTGTTAACTGAATTACAGCATGTCTGAACTGTCACACAAAACACAGAGAAACAGACAGTGCCACCCGCTGACTTTTAGGCGAAATCTACAAGACACAGACAAACTGTAGTAAAATAAACTACTGAGTGTATATCTTGGACTTTTTCCCCAGTAGTCTGAAAGAAGACGTTTTAATGAAGCAAAGTTGCTCAAAATCTCAAAATTGACCAGTGCATGATAAAACGATGTTTTTGCCTGCCCTGTCTCGCCAATCAAACGCCATGTATAAGTTTGACATTTGCTTTAGAACTATTCTGTAAATAAGCGGAGGATATTTTAACTGCAACATTGATTTTATGAGTTTCACCTCCCACTGAATAGTTTTTGCAAATGAGGAGATATTAATTAGTCCCAGTGCCGTTTAACTTTATATCCTCATATACTGCAGCTCTGTGGCCTTTGCCGGGTTCTTAATGTAATGGAGCCACAGCCAGTATTTACAAATGCATCCCTCCATCACTCCTAATCTGTTTGTGATCAAGTTTTGCACTAAGCCGCCCAATAGGACTTAGTGAGTGATGCCCAACGCTCAGTGAGTGAACACAACATTAATAACTCAAGGTAATGAGTTATTATCTATTGCCTTTATCAGATTGACAAAACCCATGGCATTAGCAGAGCGCTGAATGAGGGGGCCAGCATCAATTAAATCACCACCTATAATTGTTCACGTTCAGGCGGCATTAAAGTATGACAAGTGAAACATAATTGGGTATTAAATCGTATTAAATTGACCATTGAGTGAAACTGATTCACAGCATGTTTCGTATATTCCCTGTTAATTCATGCAAAACAACGTTAATCCATCATGAGCATGCCTCGTTGCTTGCTTTGCCTTGTCTCACCTTGTCCTATGTTAATTCATTCTCTTCTATGGCTCCCTTTCCCCCTCAGCTATTCTCCATGTCTGCCTTTTCTGAACAGAAAAAATTATGTGAGACTTCACCGCGCTGTTCCTCATTTACAGTAGGATCACATGCTGTCACACAGACTTCTCTGAACGCAACAGTTTGTTGATATTGAATCACACCTGCAAATATTGAACACTTTGTAATTCGTGTTTTCCCAGACTTGTGTAATCTCTCTGATGAGGAACGGGAGGGGAAAAAAAGAAAAAGAAGAAAATGTCAACGAGGATGAACCAACTACATTACCCAAACTGTTTTGTTCTTCTTTCGATTATAATCCTCACTGCTCAGGGTGAAGTAATTGTGGACTCATTCATTTGCAGCATGCGTACACATGACATACAGGGGTTTTTCAAAGCTCGGGCCTCAAGGACAAGCATTAGAGGCCAATCAGGAAGCAGTGTGATGTAACGATGCAGTCGTTACCCTTGGGGGCTCGCCTTGTTGGATATGGAGATGAGAGTGGGAGGGATATCACATGCACTTTAAATGATTTCAGTCAAGGAACAGACCACCCAGATGTGCAATTTCTCTATCCATACCAATAAAAACTGAAAAACACACAGCACATTTTGTTGTGATTTACTTCATGATAGTAACAGTAAGGCAAACTGTCATTAGTGACAGTGATGTAATTGTCAGAGAGGGTCATATTAAATTGGTCTTTGCTCACAGAGCATGCACACCCATCATTTGTTCTGCCTCTTTCGTTTTGAATTTTCAACAGTGCATGTTGACGTGGACATTTTACACGTTTATGTGCAGATGTCGTTACAAGCTTTAAATGCCAGCATTATTTTTAAGACTTTTAAAATTTTGTCTGAATTGCATCGATTTAGGGCCTTAATAATGCAAGTACATGTTAATAAAACATAAATCCGAAGATTTATTTTGTTATATTCAACCTTTGTGAGAGACTCAAAATCCTGGCGGGCACTTTGGTGGGCACACTGCTTCAGTGGCGAACTCAGGCTATTTGAGGGGCAGCAGCGAAGCTGTTATGGTATAATCAGAATCAGAATCAGAAGGACTTTATTGCCAAGTAGTGCACCATCACTGTCTGTGGCAGGCTGAACTTCTTCAGCTGCCGCAGGAAGTACATCCTCTGCTGGGCCTTCTTGGTGAGGGAGGTGATGTTCAGCTCCCACTTGAGGTTGGTGCCCAGGAAGCGGAAGGAGTCCACAGTGGTGACAGAGGACTCACACAGGATGATGGGGGAGGGTGGGGCTGTGCTCTTTCTGAAGTCCACGACCATCTCCACGGTCTTCAGAGCATTGAACTCCAGACTGTTCTGGCTGCACCAGGTCACCAGATGGTCGATCTCCCGCCTGTAGGTGGACTCGTCCCCACCTGAGATGAGTCCAGTGAGGGTGGTGTCATCCGCAAACTTCAGGAGCTTGACAGACTGGTGACTGGAGGTGCAGCTGTTGGTGTACAGGGAGAAGAGAAGGGGGGAAAGAACACAGCCTTGAGGGGAACCGGTACTGATGGTCCTGGAGTCAGAGACATGTTTTGTCCCAGCTTCACGTGCTGCTTCCTGTCCATGAGGAAGTCAGTGATCCACCTGCAGGTGGAGTCAGGCACGTTCAGCTGAGAGAGCTTGTCCTGCAGCAGGGCCGGGATAATAGTGTTAAAAGCAGAGCTGAAATCCAGAAACAGGATCCTGGCGTAGGTTCCTGGGGAGTCCGGGTGCTGGAGGATGTATTGAGGGGCCATGTTTGCTGCATCATCTACAGACCTGTTGGCTCTGTAGGCGAACTGCAGGTGGTCCAGGAGTGGGTCTGTGATTGATATAAGGTGGGACAACACAAGGCGCTCAAAAGACTTCATAACCACAGAGGTCAGGGCGACGGGTCTGTAGTCGTTTAGTCCAGTGGTCCTTGGTTTCTTGGGGACAGGGGTGATGGTGGAGGCTTTGAAGCAGGCTGGCACATGGCATGTCTCCAGTGAGGTGTTAAAAATGTCTGTGAACACAGCACAGTGCTTCAGGGTGGATGGGGAGACAGAGTCCGGGCCAGCTGCTTTGCGGGGTTTCTGCCTCCTGAAAAGACCGTTGACTTCCCTCTCTGTGATGGAGAGAGGAGGGTAGGGGGTGGAGCTGGCCAGCTCTGAGGAGGGAGGGGAAGATGTGGTGGACTGAGGCTGAAGCTGAGCGGAGGAGTCACGGGGATGGTGTCTGATTGACTCTCAAAGCGGCAGTAGAACTGATTCAGCTCATTTGCCAGGCGAGAATTGTTTATGGAGTGGGGGACTTTGGGTTTATAGTTTGTGATCTGTCTGAACCCGCTCCAGACAGAAGTGGCGTCGTTTGCAGAGAACTGGTTCTTTAGTCTCTCTGCATACAGTTGTTTAGCTTCTTGCACCTCCTTGCTAAACCTGTGCTTTAACGCCCTGCACCCTCCTAAATGCCTCCTCCTTTTTCAACCTTAGCTGTCTGAGTTTAGCTGTGAACCAGGGTTTGTCATTGTTATAACTCACCCTGGTCCGTGTTGGAATGCAGCTGTCCTCACAGAAGCTGATGTAGGATGTCACAGCCTCTGTAAACTCATCCAGATTGTTGGTAGCCTTCTTGAAAACATCCCAGTCAGTACAGTCCAAACATGCCTGTAGGTCCTCAACAGCTTCACTAGTCCAAGGCTGTGAGTATTGAGTACTCTCAGTAAGGCTGAGAGTACTCAGATGCAGACATGGAGACAGTTGTAAAAGGAGAAATCACAGGGTATTTATTGCTAATAGTTCAATCAATGTGCATGGTGAATCTCTGTAAGCAGGTAGGCAGATAGAGCAAGCTGGGCAGGCAGGCAGGTAGAGGCAGGGCAAAAACCTCGTGAGGCAGACAAAACGTCGGGCCGTTTATGTGGTACTGGGTAACTGGTTTTCTCCACTAAAAGAGCATCCTAGAGGGCACTTTATCTGTCTTTAAACAGAAGGAAGTATCTCATAATAGTGGCTGGTGAAAGTCGCTTAGATGTGACAGCTGTTGTCCAAGTATTTTCCCCCCGCAAATGTGTGACTTTATAATGTCAGAAAATATTTGAGTTTTTTTCTCTTTAATTTACCACTTTAATCTCAGAAAATATCTTTTTTCTCGTAAATTTACCACTTTAATCTCAGAAAATATGTTTTTTTCTCGTAAATTTACCACTTTAATATCAGAAAATATCTGTTTTTTTTCTCGTAAATTTAGTTTGAGTTTTTTCTCAGACTACCCACTTCCTGCAGCTCTATTATTTTGTTTTCTCCTAAAATTACCTTTATTCTCAAATCCTATAACATTTGAGATGCTGGCAAGCTGGCATTTTTCGCTGTTGCTGATTATCTGTGATAACAAATTCTAAGCCCAAAGTTCAGTTAGCTATTCCCAAAGCTTTTTGACTGTATCCCACAGCCTAAGTATAGGACTTAAGTCAAATAATAACAGGTGGTCAAATGTGAGGGGCAGATTGTAACCCCTGTCACTGTTCACAGATGTTCTGTGGTGTTGGATACAGATGGTCTCCTTGATCTTTCTCCAGCTCTCCAATGACTCTTGGTGAGTGACTGTGTCCCCTATGTTGTGACTGGTTTTTGGTCAAGAAGGCCATTTGAATTTAACACCAGAGGCAATCCTTGAATTGCTAAGTAAACCTTGAGTTTAGAATTTGTATCACAGATACGTGTACCCAATGTCAAGAACGAGCCTCCCCGCTGATTCATTTTCTTCCGTTGACTAATCCATTAGTCAACAAGTCTATCAATTAAGCTCTAAATGAGAATGGAGCATTCAGGCCTTCCTTGTGAACTCATAAAGTGAAATATTATCAAGTGTATCACCAGGTAGTTGTTCTCATAAGGCTAACAAAATGTAAATACCGATGCTAAAGTGAGGCAGAGTTTACAGGATGTGTTGTCATGTTTCATTTCAACACAACATGGACAACTGGCATACAGTGTGCCAGATTAATGGTAAATATATCCATAGAAATGACATAAAGTATTTTCCTGGAACACCCTGTGACCCTGTGATTAATAGCACCAGGCTCTGATTTCTGATTATTCACACCTTGCAGTGGATTTTTCACTGTTGTCATTGTTGATGTGATACTTTGTGTTTGCCAGTGATGGATTCCCACTTGAGCTTAACTACCTGGTGAATTTGATGTGGTCGCATGATATTTTCTGATTACAAATTGCAGATGATCTCCTGAACACACCATTTAACAATTGGCCAGTGCACATTAAATTGTGGGACAGTGACAGCTGCAAAGAATTCACATGATGTGTTCTCCAAATTTGGGTAAAGGCACACAGTGTTTCTCATCACCATTCGGAAGAGCCTTTGAAATGAGACAGGCGTTGTTGGCCTGCGAGGACATACTGAGTCTAGAAATACAAACTCCTCGCGATCAGGCCCCGGAGGTGGGACACAGTTAGTGACTGTGACTGTCACATCTCCCCATGCACTGTATGTGTCCCCAGGCAAAGGCAAAGCCTCTGGCCCTGGCTGCGATGTGCTCAAGTATTGTTTCTAAGCAACCTCCAGCTTAAAGCTTGGAGGAAATGAACGACCAGAGTTGTTGTAGAGTACTGATGGGGTGGGTGGATGGAGGGATGGATGTCTATTGTGGTAGTGCTTCCGCTTGCTTTAGAAACAGTTATGTCAGAGATTGCTTTTAGAGCAATGTTGAGAATCTCGAGTTGGTTAGCTTCCCAGCCATGACGTAAGTCCAAATATTGGCAAACATCTTTATCAGCATTACATTTTGAAGCCTGTTTCCTACGCATTGACTTATTATGAATTATGAATTATATACTTAATGCTATGCAAGTTCATTTTGCTTTGCTGCCTGTCTGCTATTTATCATTTTGCTGTGTATTTCAAAGAGCGCACTGTTGTTATACTGTACCTCCAAGTAAAATGTTATTGTCATCTCCGTTTACTACACCAAGTGAGTGTTCCTGACAAAACTTTGTGCTGTTAACTGAAAACCGGCCTGTCTTTCACCCTCTTTCTGCCCCCATACCTGCTACTCTTCTTCACACACTCTCTCGATCTGACAGCACACAGATTCCCACACACAAATGCATGTGTGCTAACCCGTCTGACATTATGAGTTACTTCTGCTCGCCTCACAGAGATTCAAAAATGGCATGTCGATGAGATTCAGTGGAAGAGGCTGCAGTCAGACCCCTGGGAATAAGAATAAAAAGGAGTGTGAAGAAGGGATATCAACTGACAATGGGAAACATGTTTGGCCTGTCACAAATCAATCTCAACACTTGCTGTTGATATGTTTTCTCTGTTTCTTGTGTATTTCTTGTGTCTTCATTTCTGTTGCACACTTTAGAATCAAATATAAGGTGACACCTTAAATTCGATGCAGTCCGGCTGTTCTTAAAGCCTATATCCATGTTTCTTTATCTCCTTTTTTTCCATTACAGCTACTTGTGTTGGATTTAGGGGGGAAACAAAATCAGCCTCCTGACTCCATTGAATTATTACTAGAATCATATGGTTTGAGTGACTGCCTGAGGAGGCAAATGAAAGCCAGCCTACCTCCTTAAGAGTGCTTTTGCACAGATGTTGACAGTCAAGGTGGTGTTAATGTCAATATCTGATCTTGTGGTGCCTTCCTGGCACAAAGCTGTAGTTTATACTGTTTATTAGCACTTCTGTGTACTTGTGTCTCATATAAATTTTCGTACACAAAGTGCTGTCTAACTGCTGTCTGTGTACATGTTGCTACAGTGTTTAGTAAGAGTAAATACAGCACAATGCGTTTTTTTATCAACCAGCGTAACAATGGCTAACCTGGCTAGTTGTAAACAACGGCTGGCCGAGCAAGGTTTTCCGTTTTCCGTTAATTGGAACGCCGCCAAATGTGACGTCGTTTCCAGTTCCAACCTCAGACTTCCGAGGTAAATAGAACGCACCATAATAATAATCATGGTTTACATTTGTATAGTGCTTTATCTTAGACACTCAAAGCGCTTCAGAATTCAGAATGATCTACATTTCTTTGTAAGACAACATCATCAACAAGTGCTATGTATAAGTTGCTTTTCCTATCAGCCTTCCTTACCTAATTAATACTTTGCAGTGTAACCTCCTCTATGACTTAGAAGAGGGAAATTTAAGGAATCTAGAAAATATTTTATTAACTAATATGTAAATTAGCATCTAGGTTGCCAAAATGCAAAAAGTCAGACAGCTCAGTGTTCTGTGACCTTTTGTACTGGACTCTTCTCATCTCACAATGGTAATTTTTGAACCTTGGTCTGTTATTGACTTCTCATTACTGTGGGTCATTTTGGGCATCAGCTTACCATTTTAAGAGGCGTTAGATGGGCTTGAACTTGCCAGACAAGATAAATTGATGCAAATCCAAAGAAACAGAATTCATTTAAAATAAGTCTCAAATGATTGCACATTTTGTGTACACATATTGTAACTTCACATATTTTTCTTTATTGTCATTAATGTCTTTCTTCAAGTTATTCTTGTCTAATCACATAAAGCTTATGCTTTACCAAGTGTCATAATTAGTTCTAAAAATTACCTTTTAAGTTAAATTAGTCATTGACTCAATTATTTCATTGAAAGAAAGAAAATGTATCCGCAAAAATGGTGACAATTGATTTATAGTTTATGAAATTTCAAGGCATTTTTCAAGAAAACATACAAAACATTTACTGGTTCCTGCTTGTCCAGTGTTGTTTTAGTCTTCTATGATAGTAAACTGATTATCTTTGGGTTTTGGACTGTGGGCCGGACAAAACCTGAAGACGTCACTTTGGGGTCTGGGCATTTTTTCAGTATTTTCTAACATTTTAAAGACTAAACAATTAATTGATGAATCAAGAGAACAACGGAGTTGCATGTTCTCCTCGTGTCTGCTTGGGCTCTCTCCAGGTGCTCCGGCTTCCTCCCACCATCCAAAGACATGCAACCTAGGTTAATTGGTGACCCTAAAATTGTCCTTAGGTGTGAGTGTGACTGGTTGTTTGTCTATGTGTGGCCCTGCAATGGACTGGCGACCTGTCCAGGGTGTACCCCGCCTTTCGCCCAATGTCAGCTGGGATTGGCTCCAGCCCCTCACGGCCCTGTACACAGGATAAGAGGTTAACGATGGATGGATGGATCTAGAGAACAACCTGCAGACAAATCTGTGGTAAAAGTACCTTACGGTTTTAATTTAACATTTAGCATTATTAATAGGATGAAATACAGCAATAACAACACATTCTGTCACATCAGTCCTAATAGCAGTTGTTTGCAGCACATTGCCCAACAAGTTTATCTGTACCACTCAATGGAGTGGTTATCTGCTGTTTGACTGTTCCAGCATTGGATGGTTTTTGTATGATGCGTTTAGAGTCCACCCAGGGCATTGTCAATAGCACTTCTTTCACTGCTGTGAAATTGGGCCAGTAAAACACTGGGACAGGCACTTACGCTAATTACATTTTACTGTCAGATCTGTCCAGGTTCACCTCTACTCCTCAGAGCGACATGTAACCTTCCTCCATCCAGATCAACACGTGGATGTTTGTGGGTGTCATGAGTGAGGGTTGTTTTAGCCCATGGTTTTGTGCAGCAGCAGAGTTCAGTATTTGAATTCCTACAGTCACACACAGTGCATGTGATCCTCATGGTAATTAGTACTACTTGTTTCCACCCTCAAATGTTGTCAGTACAGTTAATTTTTCTGTTCTGATTTTGTCCAGATTAACATCACAGCTAATCATCACACTGATTGACTTTGTGCTTCTAATGTTCCGTCTGACTTTGGAGAAGAAGTCGAATGAGAGACAACGATCTGAACTGGATTGGTATCACTTCCATCTCAAAAAAGTCATTACGGCCGGCCCCCCGCTCTCCGCTCTCTGGGCTACTGTGGTCTGCAGAGAGGAAAATTACATTAGAGGGGAAAGGATTTCAATTGTCTTCTTCAGGCTGAGTGGCTAGTGTGGATGCCTGCAGGGCACGTGGGACCTGTAATGTTTTTAAAATCAGTTCCGTGCAGGGATGGTCTTGGGGGACTGAGGTCTGGTCTTGACCTTCTCGTCTGCCGGCCAACATGAGCTGGATCATGAATAGTTGATATGTGATGAACCTGCTGCCGAGTTGAGCATTAAAACATCTGATATACTTATATCATCCCTGCAAATGATAAACAGTGGGACAATAACTACTGATCTCTCATGTTGTCCTCGGTGGCTGCAAAGACAGCAAAGGATGGGAACTTCAAAGCTTGTTGCTACGGCAACCAGGAACATTTCTGAGGCTTCCTCTACTAAGTTGCCTGGGAATGCAGTCCTGGTTGTTACATAAGATGTGACTTACTCTCTTTTCTGTCTCTCTCCCACACACACACACACTCAGGGCTTTTCCTGTGGCAGAATTTCACATTCAGCATGATTTATTCATAGCTGGATAGCTGTGCTGGATTTATGATCCCACCATGTAAATGCAAGCCCATGCAATCTACCACACTTGGCAAGAGTTTGCGCCGGGCATTGTTGGACTCCAAGTCAATTTCTGTGGCTGTTGTGAATGAAAAGGGGGCTTTGAAAAGATTTAGATTGAGAAGATCGTTGCCTGAATAACAAATGATACAAAGATAGCAAGGCAATTTGGCACCATTGCTACTGTTGTGATGTTGTGTGGGATGAAATGACCGCAGTTGAATATGAGATGGGCTGTAAGTTTTCAGTGTGAGCATTCGTAATTCAGCGTTTTTATGTTCAAGGACATAAAGTTGGAAAGCACAAAAGCCTTAAGTATTGTCGTTCGAGGAGGAACAAGGACAGCTGATCCTGACTCTTTGTTAAATTTCACTCTGTCACCTATAGTTCCGTCCCCACTTTGACTGGCAGAGAGGGAGGGGAGCTGAGGAGGAGCACTGAGCGTAGCACAGATAACGCGCTTCATCATTAGCGGGCTCACAATAAGTATTCAGACATTCAGCTGCTTCTCCATATCTGGCCCCTATAATCTATCTGCAGCTAAATACTATGGCTGCCTTCAGCTCACCACTCTGTAGGTGAAATTGGGTGTTAGAGAAGAGAAATTGGCATTTTACATTTGTTGGGACAGCCTGCCAATAGTCTAATCATTTTTGAAGAGATTAGTGCCGAGGCTGATAGACTTGCATGCAGAGCTCTTTTGAGGTGTGTGTGTGTGTGTGTGTGTGTGTGTGTGTGTGTGTGTGTGTGTGTGCATGTGTGTGCATATCTGGTGTTATAGTTCCTGTTGACTCTGTATCAGTATAATTTCCTATAATAGTCTCCTGTACCTGTTATCTCCCTAGACTCTCACAAAACATACAGCCACATATTAACTGTCTTCCCTTAATCATTACTGTTGTTTACAGGAGCTCATACAGACAATACCCACTTACCTCAGCTAGCTTCTCCTTGCTCTAATCTATCCCTCTGTGTTCACAGGCAAACCTCTACCCTGCTGAGAGAATGATAGTGGGGTGTAGGCTTTGATTGCTAGGGAAGGGGGGCACACTCAGGTGTGTAAGCGTAACCACATGCAGCTTGGTGCAGCTGGAACTGCCAGAGGCTACGGTGCAACAAGCCAAACATGCACATAAATGTGTGCATTATTGTAAATTGGGGTTGAATGTTTTATGTGATTTTTAAGTTATTTCCTCCTGGGAGTATATCAGTCATTTTCCTGTGGAAACTGGATTTTTCTCCATGAATGAAGTTTAATTTTAACCACAGAACCGCTGTTAATAATTATAGAACTGCTGATAATTATAACATTTTGTGATGCTATTCTTTCATATTAGTTAGATAATGTGGTTATATTTTTAGTAGAGTGATTCCTGTTAAAAGTACACTATTTTTGAGGTTGAAAAAAACACAATGGCAACTATACAGAAAGCTGTATGTTAGGAGATCCTCTTTCTAGTTTTAATATGTTTAATATAGTTTTTATATCTGACCATCTTTACAGTGCTAACCTGAGAGTTTCGCTTCATATGTGGCAGTCACAGGCAAGGTAAATCTCTTGCATGCGTGAGGAGGGCACTTGTTAAACAGCCTGCATAGTTTTTTATTGACATATTTTACAATATGTGTTGTTACATTGAAAAATATTTTGTTGCACAGCTGAGCTTCTTTTAGCATTACAAGCAATTGGAGCAAGTTGCTGCAGCTGAAAAGTTGATCCAGTTATATTATTTCAAGGTTGGACTTTGGTGTTTAGCTATTGCAGTTCTGAGATTGCTTTAATGAAGTTTGGAAAAGGCATCTTCATTTAACTACATATAGTCTGATAGTATGGAAACATACAGTTACATACATAACCACACACACACACACACACACATAAACATGAAGGTTCTTGTTGTAGATTTCGGCCAGAGTTCCCAGTAAATACTAGGGTCTCAATTCCCTCTATGCAACCCTATTGCATGTTATCAGATATACCCACACTTCTAGAAGAACATAAATAATAAGATCACTGTTGTGATTGTTTTTATTGTGTAATCATTGTTTTAACACAGCTGGTAATGTTCATCATAGGCTCCAAAACAGAGTGTCCCTTGATATTTCACAGAAGCGTGTGTATGTGGACTGCTAGTCTTTTTTAATAGTGTAAATCATTGTTACGGTATAGATTTAGTGACTCTGTAAATCACCACAGCATGAATTCCCAGTTTGATTTAAGGCCAGTTGCAAGAGTGGGTCCTCCCCTGTGTGTATGTGTTTGGGCAACCATGAGAACATGTCCACATGTGACACATACAGTGCTGCCTCAGCACACGATAATGTAACCGACCCTTTGTTTCACCTCATGTGAGCGGAAAACATGGAATAAACGTCTTTTTTTCTGGCACACTCGGCCGAAGACAGATATCAGTGACAAGCGCTTGGCTCCAAATTGCTGTGGCAGTTTAAAACAGTTCAGTTACTTGAGTAGCTAAAATGCTGTGGGTTCAGTTTCGGCTCACACTCTATGTTTGAAATGTACAGTATGCATGAATCGCACTGTGCCGTCACTTGGATGGACAAGTGAGCAGGATATCTGCCAAAGCCATAAGCAGGGGCTTTATTTTGATCGGCGCTGCTGTGGTGGATATCATGAGACTTGCAAAGCTGACAGATTTGCTACTTTGCCTCTTTGTCCATTGCCTTCCTCTCAAATCTAATAGCTCAGGCCATTGCTGATTTGCCCCGAGGGTTGAGGACACAATTCGCCTTCCTTTGATTTTCTAAGGAAAGGAGACTGCATTTAACCTTTGGGAGATGGATAAGAAAGCTGCTCTATTGATTTGTTTTGCTCAGAAAATAAAGGGTGTGACTTTCCTCTGGCCAGTTGGAAGGGATGCTGCTGGAATAGCTAGACAAGGCTGTTTCAGGAAACATATTCTACACCAGTTTTTGTCACTGCTGCTGAACTGCTATACGAAAAATGTGTCCCTGCCTATGGCATTTGTTGCACAAAATAGAAATTTTCACTGAATTTAAAAGTATATACAGTAGTATCTAAATGAACTTGGGGTCTAATGGTTTGTTTCATCTTTTTCAAAAGTCAACACAAGGGCCACCAATACAGTTTTAGAAATAGGTTTGTAATCCACAACACCTCAATGAATTACTAAAATAAATGCATGTATGTTAATAATACAATGTTTATCAGTGCTTGGATTAACAGTTACATTATTAACTCACATGGTAGAATCCATTTCTAAAAATCACCTTTTTACTGTTGTTTCATAGATACATATGTAACAGTAGACCAGTAGTATGATTAAACAACCAAATAAAAGTAGTTTAGCAGTTTGACGTGTTTGATGCCAGACAACTTAGAAATTAACAATTCTTTAGCTGATGCAAAACATTAAAGACTGTCATCGCACGCCTCTCATGTGTTGCCTCAACACTGGGACTCTTTATCTTAATCCCCTCTTAAATAGTGCTGCAGCTAGCCACCACGCTAACCACTGCCAATTCTGAAGGTCGCATGCCTTTGATCTCTCAGTGTAGTCCAGCGCTTTATTATCTTTTAACTTTGTTTTCAACTCCAGTTAGGGTCTGAGCCTGTGGAAGAGTGGGAGCTGTCAGTGATACTCAGTGCAGATATAATGCTATTTAAATGCTAATGTGTTAAGAGGAGCAAAACGACCTTTACTCACACTCTGCACGCGGGCGGAGCAGCAGCACAAAACAGAAGCCCTTAATAAATGAGCCTCTTCCCTCTTCCTCGGACTCTTGTCTTCCTACCCTCCACTCATTGTGTCAGAAATAAGCTGTGTTTATCACCCTCAAGAGCTTTGCCAACATTACAGAGCTAGCGGATATTGGTTCAGGTGTTAAAGGTTAAGTGTGTAAGATTTAGTGGCATCTAGCGGTGACGTTGTGAACCGACACAGGGCAAAGATGTCGTTGTCTGAGACAGCAGAGAGTAGCCAAGAAATTAGGTTTCTTTAAATAGATATATTAAGAAATTACATTAACTTAATTATTCAGTAGAACCATATGTTATTGCTACTTGGTCACTGACAGATAACATGGAAAATGTAAGAGTGTGTAACATTGTCACTGTTTCTGCACCTCACTCCAATATAAACCACACTATGGATAAAGTTTATACAAAGGCATTTTACAACATTGACAAGGAATTGAGATTGACACATTAATTCTCTCAGTGATTATGGACCCTCGCCAAAACTGCCCTCCAGCAATAATATCTGGCTTTGATAGTGGTGCTGAAATAGATCTCAGTCATGGCAGCAACAGTTACTCACATAATCACTTCCTCTTTAGTGGTTTTGCCTACAAAATAAAGTTAGAAAGTTATTTTTTGCAGAAATGCTTTATTTCGAGTTGAATTGAGAGCTTTTACTTTGAAAAATTCTCTGAAATAGCCATCAGAAAACGTGATTCCCCTAAATGTCCTCTGTCTGGAGATACTGTGGAAACGAAAATAAGCATCCGTAGGTTGTTGAGCGCCTTCTAATGAATAAATGCAAATGCAAAACGTATTTGACGACCCCTGCTGTATGTTATTAGTTCTTCTTCGTTTTCAAACGTATGTATACATCGTTATGAGTGGTCTACACTGACAGAAATGTTTTTCCCATTTTGGGCTACTGTAGAAACCTGGCGCTGCAACATGGTGACGTCCATGGAAGACGGAACCCGCGGTTATGTAGATAGAAATGTCTCATTCTAAGGTAATAAAAACATAATGGTTCATTATGTAAGGTCTTTATACACCACTGAAAACATAGTTAAGGATCTTATATTGAATTTCTGTCACTAGATCCTCATAAATATTACACACTGAACCTTCAAGTTAGACATGATTGGACGATTGCAGAATGTGCAAAGAGTTGAATATGATTGGGGCTTTTAACTCGGGAAATGTCTGTTTATCAAAAAAGGGCTTCTTAACATTGCAGTGAAAAAGTCTGTGTGTCTGGTGAATTGGTTTAGCCTTTAGCATAAAGACAGCATTAAGAATCCCTGCCTTTTCCTTTCATAAAAATATTGTTATTCATCTTCATATGCATCATTATTATCATTACCTCATCAACATTTAAAAGCACGATAGCCCAACATTAAACGAAAATGTTGCTGAAATTTAATTGCCATCCACTTTCTAAATTCACCCTCCATCCTAGCAGTCCATTCAAGCAGTTGGCACCCTTGCCAAGAAGCTGATAATGTGATGGCAGGTGCTGGTATCAGTGTAAAAACAACAAGCCCTCTCCCTTTCCACAGATGTCACAGATACTTGTCTCCCTGTTTGCAGAGCACTTGCCAGAAGGATGCGCTCTCAGTGAGAGAGCTGCTTTCCCTCAAGCCGCATCGTGTTCATGTTAAATAACCTTCAAGATATTTTGTAGAACTTTGTGCGTCTACTTTTTTCTTTACTTTAACAAAAGTTCCATTCTGTATCAGCAGAAGACAAGGTTAGAAAAGAGAGAGAGATGGAGGGCGGATGAGTCTGTCATCTGCTGTATAATCCCAGGAAATGCCATAACTCTGCTGCTAGATAATGTATTCAGTGCAGCTCCCTGAGAGACATCAGAGAAAGGCCTTAGAGTAAGACAGTGACATAACTTCAGACAGAAATGTAGCATCACATCTATCAATAATGCACCCTCATCCTTCTGCCGCAATGACTAGTGAGCAATGAACTGGATTGACTTAGGCCAAGCAAGTTCACCTAATTCAGCCTGTTGATTTGTACTTAGTAGTAATGTTTTTTTATAGGCATTTTCAGCTCTGTTATGTGCAGCCTTACAAAAACAGTCCTTCCTGAGGGAAAATGTCTTATCCTTTTCCACCCCTCCATGCATGCTTAGAGTAGCCTGGATTAATTTTACAACAGGCTGCCGAGTAGACATCCTCATGCAAGACTGGTAAACAAGGAGAATTTGTTTTCATCTCAACAGATGGAGGACGACAGCAACAGAAGAGCAAGGCTGCACCTCAGGGGTTGAGATCTTAGACCTCATTAAAAATAAGTTTGAATGGAATAAATTTTATCCAATTTGAAAGATGAAAAGGAACATCCACCCTTAATCCTTAGTCACAATTCACATACAGCACAGTAAGTATTTCTCGTGATCGTGGACAGGTTTTGTGATTTGTGAATGAGAAATTCTCAGAGCAATTAACAAAATAATTGAGTTGAAAATCCTCAGTATACCCAGAGACAAACATTTTCTTGGTGCAGGGACAGGACCCAGAGGAACTTCACACAGCACACTATCTGGTTTGTAACTTGTATGTATACTAAAGTGAAGCTTATACAGTTGTATTAGTATGTAGAAGCACACAATAAATATTCAGACATCAAAAAATCTGTTTTAAATTAATTACTGAATAGTTGCTGGAAGGGTTGAGAGAGAGTGTGTGCATATTAACATCAGTCATCACAGATATGTCCACACTGTGTATACTGTTTGGTAGCTATCCCTTAAAATGCCCTTGTGAGAAACGTAGCTATGATCTGATCTGGCAAGGAGTGAGTGGAAAGGAGCTGACGAGGGAGAATGGAAACAGGTGAGCAGGGAAGTCCAGGGCCGAGTTCAGGCCTGACAAAATGTAGTACGTTGATTTGCCTTTTTAAGCCGGCTGTGTTTACATACTTGTGGCTGCTGATTGGGTAACAAGGAGGGAAAGTCCGAGGGCATCTGGTTGATCAATGGAAAATGGCAATGAGGGCCTGGGGTACCAGGGGAGGAGGTACAAGTCAGGGTTCTTGCACCATTTTAAAAGTCAAATTTAATGCTTTTAAAGACACCTTAAGACCTCAACAAATATAAATTTAAGACCTCAAATCAAAAAAAAAAAAGAAAGAGAGATGCGCGTTTGATCTCTTAATTAACGACGCAATGCCACATTTGGCAGTTTTCTTTTCACCACATTTGAAAGACTTGGCATATTCCAAATCAGGAACATAGATGCTGTATTCACCTGGCATTAAAATGTATTTTGGGTGATCAGATTGTGACTGGGTAGCACTTAACCACATGAAAGTACAGGTGTAAATGCACCCGAGACACATTGAGAACAGATTGTTATCCAATCAGCAAAACGACCTCTGGAGGTGGTCAGGATACACCATGACCACATGGATGCAAATGCCTTGATAACCACAAAAACAGCAGCTACTTGGGCGGAAATATGTATCGGCCGCAGTCTTCTGCAAATAAAATCCAAAGGTTTGACAACGCAGACAAGAGCCTAGACAGTGTATCCATTCAGTGTTGTGCATAAACGTGCTCAAACAGTGCCAATTATTGATCATGCTCAGGTTTTTAGTTGGGCTGGGCAATAAAACAATAATGGTACTTATCATGATACAATCTTCCTCAATAACAAATGTTCAATAAATATTTGATTTACTCACTTTATTATGTTGAGGAAAAGGGACTGAAAAAAGATTTTACTTTTCTCGTGCATATTTGTTGTTTCGAATTTTTTACCTCAGCTTTGTGAAGTGATCCACTGTTTGATACCAGGCTGCTGTTTGGCATCAAGTGTTTGTCATGTTCTGACTGCAAAGAAAAGTTTAAAAGCACAATTAACCATCTGGTTTCTTCAAGAGCAACAAATCAGCCTTTAAACTTATAATAATAAAAATAATGATTAAAAAAAGATTTGACTATTTTTGGCCAGGCAGCCAGACATCAACGTCTGCAGCTAACCTAAACGTAACATGTGAGTTATATTAATGGCGGGGTCTCACATTACTAAAAGAAAATCATACAAATACACGCTAATTAGGCATTTTAGGTTTTTGTGCGTGACAATTTTACCACTGGCCTTAAACGCACCATCTGCAAATTTAATACCTACAGCAAATTTACGTAAATTTAAGACAATTTAAGACCTTCATTTCCCTGATTTTATTTTAAGACATTTTGAGAAAAGAAAAGGAAGGAAGCAGATGTCTTAAGGGAAAATGTGGTCATAATTAATTAACAGCACTAAAAATAGCATCGGTATGAGATGGACAATCACATTTAACTCCAACCTAGCAGTAAGAACAATTTGTGCAGCCACAAGGTTGTGGCACCCTGCTGGCATTTCACTCATTAGTACTTATATATATACTTATATAATTCTGGTCATTGGAGCACCTGAATGTGCTAAGTGAAGGTGTTTTTCCTCCACAAACAACAGGGTCCTCAGACCCCAGCCCAGTTATCCTTTTTGTTTATGGTATTTATGTCAAGATATGAGAATTAAGATCAGAATCTTTTAAGAATTGATTGATTTGTTAATACATTAATATACTTTAAAAGTGCTACAATTTGGCCTAAAACCTCGTCTATCTCTCTCTCCTAGTAGCTCATAAAAACTCTCCTTTATTTTATGGGGTTACTGTGGGAGTGAAAGTGCATGGCTTTATGAGGCGTATCATTAGCAGGCAAGTGAGCTTAGATATAGCTATTCTTTGTTTGTTTGTTTATTTCCTATTTCACACTGTGCAGATAAGTCTGAAATATGACCCAGGCAAGCTTTTGGAGAACCATGGTGATGAGGAAAATCAAAAACAGAGGGCGGACAAAATGTTTATTTTATGAAGCAAAGCTAATTAGAAATGATAAGATTCTACACTTAGTTATACAGTTTTACTTAATTAGCACTCATAAGCTAGTTGTAATCTCGTACACTAAATATATGATATGAAGATATGAAGTACTTCAGATTTTGGGATCTGTTCTACACTTTAATTGTTTCCAAGATAAAGCCACATTAAGGCAGAGGATCAAGTTTAATATTTAGGGGGTCATTCATGACATAACATGTAGCATGCTTACTGTCCCATGTGGAATTTTAACCTCCATTGTCCTGAAGTGATTCAAAGGTAGGGCATTGTAATTACAGTGACCGCAGATGGTGGTGAGGCCTAAAGATAAAGTAAACCTATCCTCTGATTAAGTTAAAGACATTGGAATAGAGTGGTGGGACGTCTACCCTTGGTAACCGATCACTCAGAATTGGGTTTTAATCTAAGAATACATGGCCAACAGAAAGAAAAGCAGAGAAGGTGCATTTCGTGATTGTCTCCCAAGGACGCCTATCTGGCCGTACGCCTCACAGCGCTCTCCTCAGGGCTTTGACGGATGACACCAGCACCATGGAGTGATAGGCTATTATTTCACTTTGCATTGGATAAATGGCAGTGCGAGCTCCTACCTGTCTCCTGCCTTTCTCGTTCTTTCATTCTCTCTTTTTTTTTTTCTCTCTCGCAGTATGCCACAGACCTGAAGAGAAGGGGAAAAATAGGACAACTGAGATTTTGTTTGTGGATTTCACTTCCACATTTTGGATGTGCTACCTTTTGAGTTTTTTTGAGTGTCCTTTGTAGTTGAAGTAGATGTGGAGAGTGAGAGTATGGTGAATAATGACCTATTGGAGGACATGTCATTTGGTACTAGGCTTTTTCCCCCTCATCATTAAGTGTGAAATGCATTTCTTTTTCTAGGAAAATGTGTTTTTCTTTGGGTGTGATTTAATATTCTCTCTCTCTCTTTCAGACCAGCAGTATTCATGGTCGCCCTCGCAGTACTTCGATGAGGACAGCTACTCCCCTCCACCCAGGAACATGAAGGGTCTCTCTGGCGGCCGCCCTGCCCAGCTCCAACTCACCTCAGCCCACACCTGCGGCTTGGCTGAATGCGACCATTCCCTGGATCATCACCTCCACCATGGCAATTCACGCCCCCCCTCCTACCTCCTCAGCCCCACTGAAAGCTGTCCCCTTGAGAGTCACCACCGCTGCTCCCCACGGAGCTCCATCCACTCTGAGTGCATGGTGATGCCAGTGTCCATGTCGGCCACTGACCACTCCATATCTAGTAGCACTTTCCCCCGCATGCACTACGGCAGCGCCTCGCGGGACAGCGGTGGCAACACTTCTGGTGGCAGGGAATCCAGAGAGGACGGTGGCTCATCCTCGCACGGTGGCAGTGGCAAAATGAACCGAATCCCAGCAAACCTCCTGGACCAATTTGAGAAGCAGATGCCGCTGCACCGGGATGGCTTCCACACACTGCAATACCAACGCACCTCCACCACAACCACAACTACAGAGCAGCGTAATGAAAGCCCTGGGCGAATACGTCACTTAGTCCATTCGGTACAAAAGCTTTTCACAAAGTCACACTCTCTAGAAGGTTCCTCCAAAATGAACGGTACCAAAAGCGACTCGCACCGGGACAACTCTCACCACCACCATCACCACCACCAAGGCCACCACAAACACAGCAAACGCAGCAAGAGCAAAGAACGCAAATCTGACGGTAGCGGCAAGCAGCGCTCGGGAGGCTGGTGGAGTTCGGATGACAACCTGGATAGTGACAGCACATACAGAACACCCAGCGTCATGTCACGGCATCCTATGGACCACATCAGCCACTGCTACCCTGACTCAATGCATGGCCACCTGGCTGGAGACCTGTCGCTGAAGACATCCAAGAGTAACAACGATGTCAAGTGCTCAGCCTGCGAGAGCATAAGCATGGCACCAGAGGGAAAGTTCATGAAGAGGAGCTCCTGGTCAACGCTAACGGTCAGCCAAGCCAAGGAGGCCTACAGGAAGTCCTCTCTCAACCTGGAAAAGCCCATGACGCCCACCGACCTCAAGCCCAACCTCAGGCCCTGTCACTATCTACAGGTGAGTTTGGCTTATTTGGCCATGTGTCAATAGGGTTGTGTCTCTCAAGTGGTAATACACATGGTTATGCATGTTTTCTAGTCAAACACTACAGCTGCTAATTTTACCCATCATAAAAACCTGCCTGCACATTATTTTTGATGCCATTTGACTGGAGAAACCGTGCATGGCTAGATGATGGGTATTTGGGTGGTTTTGGTGAAAGGAGAATATGGTGATTTGGATGGAGGCACAAGATGAAGACAAGCAGTTGAAGAAATGATTCACCATAATGTAAAATTCACAAGAAGGGGAAGTGAGGCACTGCAGCACAGAGAGAAACATCTGTTCCAAAACTTAAGTCTGTGTTGTACACGACAAAGCATTCTTTTTCTACAGGCATCGCCGTTGAATAGACAAGGAAGCAAAGATCTGTTCATCTCAGCTGGATTTCTGATTGATCTAAAAGACACTGTTTTGTTTGTTGCTGTCCTGGATATTACAATGTGAACATGTCCTATGGCTCAGCATGTGGCTGGCAACAGAAAGGGCTCGCACAGCAGGACAAATCAATTAACTCCGTAAATGATCTGCGCTGGAGGGGAAGCTTTGGCAATATGAGAATAAAAGATCAGAGATCAATGTGGTTATTTGCTTCGATTTTGCATAGGTTTCAGTTCTGTAAAGTGTTAGCATTTAGCTCAGGCCCATGATCGCCTCTGTGGGAGACCCCACAGCACCTCTGGGATCAATTCAGAGAGAGTCAGCACTTTACACAGAAGTGTCTCGTGTTTTATTTTTTTATGTACGCTGAAGGGTATATGAAAGAGAAAAATAAAAAGAAAGCATGCTTATTAAATCTATATTGCAAAAGCAGGGAAAAATAGATTCTGTAACAATGCTGCTCAATATACAACATTGTGATATCCGATAGCATCATGTAAGTACCGCCTGCAGCCGAAATAAAGTGAGCACTTCAGCACATTGGGAGAGAGGACTGTGAGACTCTCAGAGTGCTCTAAGCAGAGAGTGTGCTGTATGGATTAGAGACTGTTGTAAACGGAAAGCCAATACATTACTCAAATCAGCCAATGGAGCCAAAGAAACCACTCAATCTAAGCTTACGTCAACAGAAAATGTTTTAGAGGACTAATTTTGACTAGCATATTTTTAAACATAACTGATGATCATTTTGAACTGGACAGACAGTGCACTCATCCACTCAGATTTTTTGACAATCCCACTAAGTGCAGTAATCTCTCAATGAGAGAGTCACAGTACCCCCCACCCCTTCCTTACTTCCATTTGGTCATTCAGCTGAGGTAGTGTCCGAGTCGCGGCACTATAAACACATCTAAAAATATCCTCTACCGTCCTGCCTGCCGCAGGGCTATATTTAGCCCAGCGTTATCAATCCAATCCGTGCAGGGTGACACATCTTCCCTCCCTGGAGAAGAATCAATGCCCTCTCAGAGAGCTGGAAGATGTTTCGAAGGAGAGAGGGAGAGAAAGTTGAAGATGCACACCACCGAGTGGCACTTTGCCTCTGTGGCTGCGTTAAAGACACTCCAGGAATCAGAGGGGAGGAAACGGCAAAAGAGATGGCAGTTTTTGCTCCCCATGGCTACGGTTGTTGCTCATCAACAGGAGCAGTCAGGCAGAGAGATAGAGCCAATAGTCAGGAATGATCCTTTCCACACACAGGGGGGTCACATTGAGAAGTTTTCACTTCCTGCTGCTACTGAATTGGGATTACCCACAACTGTCTGAACTGTAACAACATAAACTGTATCGAGAGAGAGTGGGTGTACTGAATGTCTGTCCATGTGTTAGTGAGAGTGTGTGTGGGTGTGTTTTTTTTTCTGTTTATCACATACCAGATGGTTTGATGATGATGTGCTAGTCACCTTGTTTGCATCCTTGGTTGACGACAGAGGGAACGGAAAACTTCTAAAGTGTTGTAAAAGTATGACACAGCAAATAGAAAGGTGTGCGGGACTGAAGTATAGTAATTGGTGTGCAGCAGGTGTGTGTGAATCTTTGTGTGCAAATCTTTGCGAGTTAGCGCATGTGCGAACTGGGCATTGGGTAAGACAGAGATAGATAATATTGGCTGCTCTTTCTCTGAAATGACAATGTTGGGGAATCAGACCTGACAGTCATTAAGTTAGCTAAGCTAAGTCATTGTAAAGCTACAAATTAGCTTCAATTAGCCCTCCCCAAGGCACACATACACACCTACACACACACACACACACAGTTTTCAGGATGTCTGTGGGTTTGACTGCAGCTTGTTTTTAATGAAAGGAGGTGATTGAGGCAAAACATTCTTCTACTCTTGGTAACAGGCTCACCTGGATGGATTTCAAATTCTGCATTTTGTGCATACACAGTATGCTGTGTTTGGTGCACCATATCTCCCTGGCTCTCTCTCACACACACACACTTTCCAAATTAGGCATGTAAATACACCTGGACTGCAGTAACAGCTGTAATCCATGCCTCTTACTTGCACCCAGCCTTCACAGCACAATAACTTTGTCTTACTGACAACTCTCAGTCCTGATTAAGTCAGCTGCTCCAGCAAATGCTACTCTGCTCTATCCCTGCATACACTATTGTAGTACAAAGGGAGGATTAGTCTTTGATAGTTTTGCTGATAGGGCATTGCGGAGGGATTTAATAAGCCAATTAATTGCCATGTTGGCTTGCCAAAGGTGGAGCTTGAGACGCAGAAAGGCTGCTGATTAAATTACAAAAGGGAAGTGCAAAGCAGCAGAAAAAAAAACTGCCACTGCGACTGAAAGCTACATTAACACCACCTACACACAGGAGGGGTTCCCTAACTTTTTCATGAAGGGGTTCCTGGGTAGCTATCAGGCCATGAACCACTAGTTAGTAAGATTTTGTCTAAGGAACCCCAGGATCAGACAGCAGTTTGTAGTTAAATGTTACTCATCTCTGTTACTTGAGGCGACAGTGTGGCTTTGTAGTTACCACCGTGTCGGCAAGCATCTGCTTGTATTTGTGTTTTATTATCTCAAACCTTCAGTGTCCTTTGATTCTACAAGGAGGTTGTCAGCCTATAACAATTAAATTGTGAACTGTTAAGCACATTCTCCAATATCCTTTTTCTGTGCGCTACTGCATCCCCAGATCAAATCTATAATAATAACCAACGATGACAGCGTCCAAATTTTTAGAGGGTTTAATACAAATTAATAGAAGTACTAAGTAGCATTTTCTTGTCAATAGTTCTTCACGGAATCTTTTAGCACAGCTAAACACATTTCTTGCCATTTGGTTTAAACACAGTCTAGCAGATACCTTGTAATGTCTCGTGGTCTGAGTTTGGAGATCGTGGAGGTGTTAAATGTTTTTTTTCTTTTTGGTGTGTTCTCTTCCATCTGTTATACCTGTTTATATTTACTGTAGGGTCAAGTTTGAACAGCTCTCATCAATTTCCCATAGGCAGCCATTTTTAGAAAAAAAGCCAACTGTACTGTATCTTCCCAGCAGATGGACAAAGCTAGAGCAGCTGGTGAAGAAAGTCAAACATCTAGCAGGCTAAGGAGCCAGATATTTGTTTTGAGGAGTTGGTAGTGACCAGAACAGAGCTAAGTGGCAAGGCAGAGTACCGGGAGTTTCCCCTGTGGGCCGCTGGGAAACTGGGCCAATAAACCACTGAAAATCTATTGGTATGTTCCTCGATCGACTGGCCCATAATGCGTGGTTACTGACCCAGACAGGGGTGGGGCAGGCCCGTTTTAATATGATTGGCTTTATCAATCAGTCATACACTCCCTCAGAACAAGCAATGACGATCAAGCGAGGATGGTGTGGAGAAAAAAACATAAAAAATACAGGCAGGAATGAGGTTGATTACAGGCAGGTGTGGCAGGCTGACGAGGTGGCTAATGAGGTGCAGGTGCGGGTAGTTGGCTGGGCTCAGGAGCAGAGGGAGAGAGGAGGAGAACACAGGGAGGCAGGCAGAGCAAAACAATGGGTGAAATAAAGCGGGGGAAAAAAAGCAAACCAAGGCACTCACCGTCAGCCGGGCACCGTCCCCCCCCCCCCCTCAACGGACGTCCAGGATCTGGCAGGAGGGAACCCAGGAGCGCTCCTCCGGGCCGTAACCGGCCCAGTCCACCAGGTAGCGGTACCCCCGACCTCTACGCCGCACGTCCAGGAGCCAGCGCACCGTGTAGGCGGGGTGACCATCAATCATCCGTGGAGGGGGAGGCGCTGCCGCTGGTACGGAGAGGGAGCTGGTGGCGACAGGATGGATTCTGGAGACGTGGAAAACAGGGTGGACTTTCAGTTGAGACGGGAGGGTTAAGCATACTGCGAGGGGTTAACGATGGCCTCAATGGGATAGGGGCCGATGAATCGGGGGGAGAGCTTTTTGGAAGGGACCTGCAGGGGAAGGTCCCTGAAGGAGAGCCAGACTCGCTGCCCAAGCCGGTAGGTGGGTGCAGGGGCCCGGTGGCAGTCTGCCAGCTGGCGGTTGTGGGCCGCGGTGTGGAGAAGGGCGGCCCTGGCCTCCCTCCAGATCCGGCGGCAACACCTGAGGTGGGCCTGTACAGAGGGGACTGCCACCTCCTCCTCCAGGGACAGGAACGGGGGGGCTGGTAACCCAAGGCGTACATGAAGGGGGACATACCAGTGGCAGCGCTGACCTGGGAGTTGTGAGCGTACTCAATCCAGGGGATGTAGGAACTCCAGGAGGTGGGGCTGTGGTACACCACGCACCTGAGTGCCGCCCCCAGGTCCTGGTTGGCCCACTCGGTCTGTCCGTTGGTTTGGGGGTGATAGCCCGAGGAGAAACTGGCAGTGGAACCAAAGGCACGGCAGAAGGATTTCCAGACCTGGGATGTGAACTGGGGTCCCCGGTTTGAGACAATGTCCAGAGGGATTCCATGGAGGCGGAAGACGTGGTCGATAAGCAGGCGGGCCGTTTCCAGAGAGGAGGGGAGTTTGGGTAGGGGAATGAAGCGGGCAGACTTAGAAAAGCGGTCAACGATAGTGAGAATGGTAGTGTTTCCGTTTGAGCTGGGGAGACCAGTGACAAAGTCCAGGGCAATATGGGACCAGGGACGACCGGGGACTGGGAGGGGGCGAAGCAGACCGGCGGGCGGTTGATGGGAGGGTTTGGCGCGGGCGCACACCTCACAAGCCGCCACGAAGGCTCGACAGTCCTTCTCTATCGAGGGCCACCAGAACCGTTGGCAAAGCAGAAAGAGGGTGCGGGCCATCCCAGGGTGGCAGCTGAACTTGGAGGCATGCGCCCACTGGAGGACCTGGGAGCGCACACACGACGGGACGTAGAGGCGGTTCTGGGGGCCGGGGCCGGGATTGGTGGACTGGGCTCGGCGTACGGCGGATTCCACTTCCCAGACCACGGAGGCGACGACACAGGTCGGTGTCGGTGGAGTGGAGCCGGGAGAGAGCATCGGGTTTGGTGTTGCGGGATCCGGGCCAGTAGGAGAGGGTGAAATTGAACCGGTTGAAGAACTGGGCCCATCGAGCTTGGCGGGAATTTAGCCTTTTGGCAGTTTGAATGTAGGCGAGGTTCTTGTGATCAGTCCATACCAGGAACGGATGTTCTGCTCCCTCCAGCCAGTTTCTCCACTCCTCCAACGCCAATTTGATGGCCAGAAGCTCCCGGTCCCCCACATTGTAGTTCCTCTCGGTGGCAGTGAGGCGGAGAGTGAGAGGGGGACCAGGGCTGCGTGAGGAGGGGATCAGGGAGGCTGTCCCCACAACAACGGGTAGTCTCGTTTTATTCCATGTGTCTAGCCTGGCTCCAGCAAATTGGTGGGTCCAAATTTTATTATTATTATATAACATTTAAATAACAGATGCGTGGTCCGAAAAGCCACTAGGCTTGCATGTACACTATAATTTATTTATTGTACTCAAGAGCTTAGCTGTGGTGATTACTTTACTTGAAGAGAGCTAGATAGGTGTCTCTAGTTTTGAAAATGTATTTTTATGGCTCATTTTGTGATGTACTGTACTTGTAAAAAAATTCTCAAGAATGCATAAAGACCCAGAGACCCTGACCAATGGTTTGTCCAGAGAGTGGGCTGACCATGGACAAATTCCTGGTCCATTTTTTTGTCTCAGTCCGAGAGTGGATATTTAGAGAACATCGGTGCAATTCTCACAAGCTGCAGGTCTTTCTGCCCTCTCCATATCAGGATCTCTGGACAATGCATAAATAAATAAATAAACATCATTACCCAAGAGGCACTATGTGACGCTCACCTGTTCCCGTTCTTGTCTTCCTGCTAATCTCTGTCAGCAGAGACAGAGGAGGGAGAAGATCGGATACACATTCTTTTCATAAAGTCATAAACTGACCAATCACCGTGTGGATGTGGCAGGAGAGTAAGAAAAAGTTTAACACACTACAGCAAACATTAGAAATGTTGAACTTGTTCTGTGTGAATATGGTTATGATTATTGACAGTAGTTATCAGCAAATTAAGGATTTACAACCATGTAGACAATTTTTGGAGGTGAGCTAACAAGTATATAAATCATATTGAACACTTACATTTGCCCTAATCAAACCTTAGCCACAGTAGTGTAACATGATCATAAAATGTTTTTATTTGTTAATGTAGACAGGTGAATTATTTAATCTCAACTAATAAGTGTTGAAATGTTATAAATATTCTATAAACTATCTGCAGGCAGACTATCCAAATAAAGTGTAACCTAAAGTGTATTACCGGTGTACTTTTTATTTAATGGTATAACATTATACTAACACACTAATTTATACTAGTTACTCCTTCAGTTTGTGGTTCCTGCAGTGTAGTATCAGGATGCCACTGTGCTAATGTGCTCCTTCAAGCTTCAAGCCAGCCTCCATGTGAATGGGGAGTACTGGCACCTACTTTTTCACTTCAAGCACTGGATGTAACAGTTGAAACTTGCCTGTTTTCAAGCTGGTCAGCCACATCAGCAGGTCTGCCAGCGGCCTCACTCTCGAAGCTGTGAATTAACTCTCTATTATACTACAAAGTTAGCTACACAGTAAAGTCAGCAGTTAAGTCTGAACATTTAGTGTAAAGTTAATATTTAACACTACACCAAGTGCAAATCAAGTTCTACACTAAGAAAGAAATAACACCCACTGTTATTCATAATTTACTCTTATTAATTCACTCTTCATTAGAATTAAACCTTTTCACTGACTCCTGCAAGTGGTAAGATAATATTAATATTTACTCACCTGTAAGTGTTATTCTTGCCAAACACCTTGTTGGAGTCCTTTGAAATAAAAATCAAAATACTTTATAGTGTTTTACAGTTTTCTACTTTACCATGTCCAGCTTACATTTAAAACAAGGAAAACTTTTAATGTTGCTGTGAGCCGGCTGTTTTATGGTGTTAGTGGACTGCATGTCGTTAGCTGCCGTGTTGTCGCTGTAGTGCAAGAGAGGCTGTCCCCACATTAAAAGCAGAATAGTGGCTGATGCAAGCAACAGAGAAAACAGGCGTGTGCTTCAAGTGAGTTTTGAGCCCACTGACAATAAGGCAATGAAAATTTAATTAATTTCATTGAAAAACTTACATATAGTCCCTTTAACGTTTTTATTTTATGAATTACATTTTAGTCTCGTCATTTTTCGTCGACCAAATAAGCCCCTCAGAGAGAGTTGTGATGCCGGAGTATGTTTGTGCTGAATGTGTCTCACGAGATTTTAGATTGAGAATTGTGTGTGTGAGACTTCAGTTTCCTGTTAAAAACAAAGAGTGTCACTGGGAAGCCATCTACTGCACTGATTTAAAACTTTCTCTACATACTAGTCATTTCAACACCAAAACCTATAAATATACTGAGATTATCCTTTAACCTTCTGTTGGTGAGGAGTCAGTCAGAGCTTTCTTCACCTTGATGATATGACCTCCACCAGGTTTCTTGGTCAGTGCAGATTCAACCAACTGTGAAAGGACAGTAGAAGACGAGACAATATTCACTAAAAATAAATAATCATGAACAACTGACAGTAAATACACCTACAGAAATAGCTACCAATCAAACTGTGCAAAGGAGGCTCTCACAATAAAAACATTTTACACATCAACTTACATGTTTGACATCATTGTCTTCTGTCGTTTTCTGGAAGCTTAATTCCTCATCCAGGATGAGGCCAAGCTCAAATTTATAGTGCTGACTTGTTTACGACATCAAGCAGTGGCCTGGTGGACTGGGAAGTGCTGGTACAACCTGGACAGGTCACCAGTCCATCGCAGGGCCACACATAGACAAACAACCACTCACGCCTAAGGACAATTTAGGGTCACTAATCAACCTAGTCCGCATGTCTTTGGAGGAGGAAGCACCCAGAGAGAACATGCCAACTCCACACAGAAAGGCCGGGGAAACCGGGGTTTGAACCCCGACCTTCTTGCTGTCAGGCAACAGTGTTACAACAGTGCTAACCACTGCACCACCGCTCCATATGAAATGTTCAAGATAACCAAATGGTATACCCTGAAACACACTCAGTGATACCTTTTGAAACTAATCTGGTCACAACAAATTAGTGTTAAAAACACAATATTGCCATTTAACTCACAATTAGTGTGGGAATTATTATTTTAAATTTCACTTAAGAAATTATTAAATATATCACTAAGTGAAAGAAATTGGGGTCTGTAACAAAACAATCATGACTTCTTAAATCTCGAGAACAAGATTCGTAAGCCAGGGCATCTCTTCAGAACTTCAGTACTTCATCATGATGCACTTTTGTGACATATTTTATATGTGTGTGTGTGTATGTATAATATTTAACTTGTTAACTTATTAGCATTAACACAGCAGACACAGTTACTGCTGTCTGATGTACTAGCACTATCTTTGGCTGTAGTGACATGTAGCCAAGCCGTTGACCACTTTTCGTGTTCAGCCATCCCAGCAAACAACCAACTGACCTAATGAGAAATGAAGCGAACAAGGGCGTGAGGTAGGCCTGTACGATGTGAGGAAAATCTGCAATAACATTGTTATATATTGAGATGATGATATCACTTGTCATAAATAAAAAAAATAATTGAAGTGCGCATATTGGCTGCCTGGTTATAATATTCTAAATACAACTGAATGTTGTTTCTAGAGCAGCAAAATTAATGTTAACAACAGCAAAGTCAATAGATGAAGTCAATATCTGACACCACAGTACTGAGTGATGTTTACAAAGAATGAAGAAATCAATCCGTTTCAGTCCTCCTGTCCTCCCCCTCTCTCTGCAGTTATTTAACTGCCATCAGGTAACCTTACCTGGTAGAGAGGAGCAGCTGGTTCGTCTCAGCCAGCAGCTGAGTTTTCAACCATCTGCCATATTTTAAGATACCAAGCTAAACAGTTAGACTTACGTTACAAAAGGGCAGCTTTCAATTTAGCTTGTTTGTAACATTTGGATAATTGTCAAGCTAACGTTAACGTTAGGTGTGATCCGTGCTGCCTGCCGGATCCCTATCTGCACATACGCAAAAGTGGTCCTGTCTGTTAAAGAAGGTTACCACAGATGTACCTGTTCATAATTACTCGTGTTGTTGTCTGTTCTCATCTCAGAGTGTCAAATACCGACGCTTTCAGAAAGGCTGTTAATTTATCATAGTATTTGATGCAAAAGGTACCCTTCGGTGTGCGTATGTGACGTCCCCAGGCGTGTCTGTATGTGACGCCCTATCTAGACCATAAGCACTAGTAGCTGGCTAGGTAGCTAGCTATGTTAGTATAAAAGGCGTTGACAGCTTCCCAAAGCCCCTTACCCTTACCCTAATCATCATAGGGGGGTGTGCTTAAACCTAAGTCAGCGATTATATGCATGTCGACCGGCTGACGGCTGATGTGCACAGCTGTAGGGTTAGCCTCCATTGTGTTGCTACTTTGTTAGATTGTTGTCATTATTAGAAATTAAAAATGTACTGTTGAAGAAGGATTTTCATATCTTAAGTATATTCCTATTACATCATCTCCAGTGATTAAAAAACATTTTGTTATCTTGATTTGAAAAATTTAGTTGGATCACTTTGAATAAGCAGATTTGCGTTAACCTTCTTTGACTGACAGGACCACTGTTGCGCATGTGCAGAACTGTTCTGGCAGGCGGTACACGGATTTGGCACTGACACCCCCTTCACAACACTTTTCCCATCGTGGCCTCTCCCCCTGCTGGCCGCTGTGTGTGTGTGTGCAGGAGCCGACACAGAGCAGGCAGAGGCTGCAGCCTGAACAGTACACTGTAGCCCCGGGCCCGTTTAAGGCCACGTTTCAGTGCCGGCACTAATAACATTAGTTTTCTTATTCATCACGTTTCAAGTTAAATCAAATGACATGAATTAACTCTCGGGACATAACGTCTGCATTAAAGCACAAGCTAGACTGGATAGTTATCTGTATTTATAAGCTCCGACCGTTATGGTTTTGAGAAATTTGGAACCTGATCCTATATAACCGGGTCTCTGTCTCGATCCTCATCCCCATCCCTAGCTAGCACTTACGATGTTACTCCTGTTGTGGCATCAGCTATCATGCTGCATGAACTGATTTTTTCTCTAAAAATTGAAAGATTGTTTAGCAGGTTGGTTTAAGTTAAGGCTTTTTACTTGTAAAATTTTATGGCACTTACAGTAATGAGCATAATTTCCAACTGGACTCCACCATACTTTGGCCTATAAGGAAATTGCTCGTCCATATAATGGCACATTTGAGCTAAGGTTAATCATCAACTCTGTCATATTAGCCCTTCGGAATTCTGTTTTTTAAGACATAGAACCGGCTGGAGTGTAGGTGAACATCAAGATCAAGTTATTCTACAATGCTGCTTCTACTGAAATGCAAAAATTCAAGGACAAGGGAAATCCAAGAGAAGGAGGTGGGCGGGGCTTTCCTGAGTTATTCTTTCATCAAGTCTTTTAACTACGAAAAACTACTCCAACAGAGGAGGAATCTTACTCTAGCTGTTGTTGTAATAACCATGGAATAATCCATGTGTTGACATTGAATGTGTTTGACTAAGGAATTCAATTCAATTTCAATTTTATTTATATAGCGCCAAATCACAACAACAGTTATCTCACAGCGCTTTTCATAAAAGAGCAGGTCTAGACCGTACTCTGTGATGTTATTTACAGAAGCCCAACAATTCCCACCAAGAGCAAACACTAGGCGACAGAGGCAAGGAAAAACTTCCTTTTAAGAGCCAGAAACCTCAAGCAGAACCATGGCTCAGGGTGGGAGAGAGGAGGGAGGAGAGAGAGAGAGACAGAGAGAGAGAGAGGGCAAGAGGTAGCCTACACAATATACACACAGAGGTACAGACAGTAAAGGTGATGTTGCTGTAGACTAAATGAAAAATGGTACAGATATGTATAGTAGTGTTAATGATAACAATCGTAATGTTAATGATTATAATAACAATAATACAATAAGACTAGTAACAATAGTTGTTGTAGCAGAGGGTGTCGAGCAGCTCCAGAGCCAGAAACACCTGCAGGAAGTGATAGGAGGAGAGAGGAGAGGGACGAGAAAGCACAAGACTACCGGAAAGGGGAGAAGTTGTGTTAGTAACATGCATTAATGGGATGAGGTTGCATACAGAGGGAGAGAAAGTAGAGGAGAGAGAAGCTCAGTGCATCATAGGAAATCCCCCGACAGTCTAGGCCTATAGCAGCATAACTAAGGCATGGTTCAGGACTCACCTGAGCCAGCCCTTAACTATAAGCTTTATCAAAGAGGAAAGTCTTAAGCCTACTCTTAAATGTGGAGATGGTGTCTGCCTCCTGAACCCAAACTGGAACCTGGTTCCACAGGAGAGGAGCTTGATAGCTGAACGCTCTGGCTCCTAGTCTACTTTTGGAGACTCTAGGAACCACAAGTAACCCTGCATTCTGGGAGCGCAGTGCTCTGGTGGGGTAGTAAGGTACTATGAGCTCTTTAAGATAAGATGGTGCCTGACCATTAAGAGCTTTATAGGTAAGAAGAATGATTTTAAATTCTATTCTGGATTTTACTGGAAGCCAATGCAAAGAAGCTAAGACAGGAGAAATATGATCTCTTTTCCTGGTTCCTGTCAGAACACGTGCTGCAGCATTCTGGATCAGCTGAAGAGCCTTAATGGACTTTTTCGAGCAGCCTGATAATAAGGAATTGCAGTAATCCAGCCTAGAAGTAACAAATGCATGGACTAGTTTTTCTGCATCATTTTTAGACAAGATGTTCCTGATTTTCGCAATATTACGTAGGTGAAAAAAGGTGGTCCTTGAAATTTGCTTAATGTGAGACTTAAACGACATGTCCTGATCAAAGATAACTGATGAGATGAGATGCCGGTTAGATGCACGCTTGCATGGAAAATAATAAGCATGATGGAAATATGCCATTAATGTTCATTTCATGTATTCATTTGAGGAACGTTACAGCCTCCTCGTTGCTCCACACAGATCTGATGTTTTCGTCTGCTGCCATTTTTCTTCTCTGCAGTGGAGTAGAAGCTTCAGTGGATGTCAAAGTCACATGATCCATGTACGTTATGATTTATTCGCTGTGTCTGTTTCCATCACACTTTGCCACATATTGCTTTTTATCGATACACCAACTTTTCCACCTGAGCTAAAGTTTTTTTTTGCTCTAATTGAAAATGCTCAGAAAAATGTGTGGATGGAAACATACCTACTGGCAGGGGCTTTTATGAATTTATTATAAATATTAAACTGTCAGTGTTCAACTTCGACCATTTAATTACTACCAACACATTTTCCCTGTTACTTGGACTTTAAAGGGTAAAAATACAATATTGAACAACAGAGAAGTATCATGAGTTACTATGGGAATATTTTAAAATTGTGTAGTTAGATATTAGACTTGCAAATTAGTCTGGATGTCCTTTTCCTTGGCACTTTCCTCCAGCTATTCCATGAGGAAATGTACTGCCAGGCACACTGGGAGACCTGTTTCCAGTGGGTTTGCCCTGGGGTCTCATTCTAGTCAGCTGTGGTTGGAACACCTTCTATTAGAAGCAACCGAAAGGTGTATTAACCACTGTAGGTGCTTAATTAGTCTGAATTGCCTCATCTTATTGTGAAAATGTGTCTCAATACCATGATCCTCCTGAACTCCTGTTTCTCATTCTGTCCAAAACACTGAGACCCATTGCCCTGTGGAAAAACCTGAACTTGACCACTTAAGTATATATGAAATCTCAGTTTTGGTGTATTACTGTCATGTCACTGGAGTCACATGTATGCATTTTCTGACACGTCTCCCTGTGTGTCAGTAAGCGACCCAACTTTAACCTGGCTTGGGACAGATGCACATGTGTCAACACCTGGCTCAAAGCTGGCAACGAAAGGGGAAAGGGGAGGTCTCACACAGGGTTCTAATACGAAAAGTAATTTATTGAACCAATTAGTTGACTGAAACATGATAATGGTGTGCGTAGGCAGAAGTCAGAAGTATTCGTTATGTGTGGATGGGGTAAAGGTGTGGTGTAGTGAATATTGTTAAACATACAGAGGAGTGGTTAGATTCATCACAGCATGAGGGAACCACATACCCTCTTTTTTACCTGCCACCAAAATATGTCCCAACTATGTGTTATATATTTTTTTTTAGATTTCTCGGAGCATGTTTCCTTGTGTGATGTACTTTATTCTGTTCCTCAAGGTTTCTCTGAAAGGGTTTTTCCTGTTTTTCCTTGGCCTCAGCTGGGGTTAATAGCTTGATGTGTTTTGACTGAAGTAGTTTCTCATATAATTCATTTGTATTTTTTTGTATAAATAGTGCTAAACAAATTATGTTAATCATTATTGATATTTGGGATTTATTTTGTGATGAAGTGTTAAACTCTACTTTTACTGTATCGTTTTTACACCAGCCTATATGTACTTCTAATTCTGTTGTGATGTCCTGTGTTTCCAGTTTGGTGACCCCTTAGAGAGTGTTTTTGCATTGCAGCTGTGGGTTTTAAATGTAGGTGAAGAGAGGTGAAGTGATAGTGATAGTGATAGTATGAGTAAAAATAATGTAAGAATTGAAGTTGAAGAAAAAGCCTCTTTAAGAGGTCTCATGGCTGCATAGATTTCTGGTGTATTCAGGGCACTGTGCAGCAGTTGAAGAAACTGTGTCCACTGTCCCATGTTCCACAACATATCTGCAAATGTCCAGTTACCTGAGGAATAAGAGAAATGCACAACCAACAACAGACTGCACCCCCTACAGGAAATCAGCAATTGGCCATACCAGCTACATGCTATTTGGAGCATGTTAATATGCTAAAGTCAGCATTAAGCTGAAAGCACTGCTGTCCCTAAGTTTAGCCTCACAGAGCTGCTAGCATGGCTATAGACCCTTAATCTTGTTAGAAGTTGTTAGACACTTTAGTGTGACTTGGGATCAGAGTTAGTCTCAGAAATAGCATCATAGTATCACTATTAGATTCAAAAGGACAAGATTATGGAAGTTTGACAGTGGCTCATTTTGTCCAATTTTTCAAACACCTTCCAGTGCATGACAGTTTCCTTTTTTCTTTTATCACTGAGTGTGTCTGTTTACACTCCCATGCTAACATCTGATAGCATAAAGTGTCAGTAAATAAACACCATGAAGACAAGATCAACACACAGACTTTAAAATGCTGCATGCGTTGGCGTATATGTGCGTGAAACAGAAAAACGAGAGGAGAAGAGTTGACGGTGGGCACGCGGTAGGTGTTTTGTTAGGTCTAGTAAGGAATCCATGTATTCATTCTCCCCTGCGAGGTGGGAAGAGACAGAGAGAGAGAGAGAAAAAGAAAAGAAAAGAAAACAGCACCTGCTCTATAAGACACAGCGTATCCATGCAATCTTGTGGGAGGAAATGAGGGGCTGGAGACTGGTGGGTGGGATTACCAATGATTGAACCTTTAAGAGTTCTCTAACTCTGTTCCTTCCTTTCTCTCTCTCAGCCATTACTCCATCTTCTAACGCTATAACCCTCTCTCCCTCTCTTTCTCTCTCTCTCTCTCTCTGTCTGTCTCTCTCACTCTGTTTCTTAACTTAATGGCACTGAGTTATGTTTCTTAGTGGGAGAGGTGCTGTGTATAGATAGAGCTGCAGAGTTAATCAATGAAATGCACTGCTGCACTGCAGGAGCATTGGCTGAGGCCTGTCTAGCCTCACCACCCAGCACACACACACACAAACGCACGCTGCCCGTGGCCTCCTACAGAGCCAAAGATCAAAGCACGGAAAGTAAAGGTATATCTATTATGCCAATGTCTGGACCATCCTGCCATGAGATATTTGTGAGCCATTTCACCAATGTTATTTCTTGGCAAAGTGTCAAAGCAGCTTGAGTGTACAGTATGTGTAAGGAGTTGAAGTCATACCCCGGTGGGCATCAACAAAACCTTGGTCGTAGAGTGTGAAAAACTACATTTCCACAAACCATGTCTGTTCTTTATCGAACACAATCCAATTAAATGGAGGAAGTAAAAGTTCTATAATTATGAAAATGTAACTTTTAATCTGAATGTTCCCACTTGAGCTGTGAATTTTCACACAGCTCCCACAAAGCTCGGCTCATATTCATAAAGGGCTTGACGTCATTGCAGGGAAAATTGCGCCGTGGAACAGACCAGGTCACATTTAATTTGGGAACAACAGAATCATGAAAACATCCCTGAAAATGCGTAGAATAATTGCACCTGGCAGCGGGCTTGTGGATGCATGCTCACCTCTGAATTGCATGTCTTCCCTTTGCATGATGTTTACGTCAAGGTGAGTGTCCATGTTGACAAGCGGCCATATTTCCACTCCTCTAAGCATGCTGGGACCCCATGTGTGTTTTCACAGCAGTCAATATGAGTGTGCGCTGCTGCCCAGCCTGTGTCTTTATCATCACAGGGAGACACCCTACAATCTATGCAGTTTATCAGCAAATCCAAATTAAACAAATCTCACCACAGCTTGCGCCTGTCCTCTGGTGTTCCGTTCATTAATTAGACGTCTAAAAATATCAAACCCCTCCAAGACTTAATTAACCCATTGACTCCATTTGGTAGCTTGTGCATGCCTGTCTTTTAGAGAGGAGATGAATGACTTTTATCAGAGTGTGTGTGTGTGTGTGTGTGTGTGTGTGTGCGCGCGTGTGTTTGAGCGTGCATGTTCGTGTCTGTGCATTTCGTGGAGAGAAGGCATCACAGTAAGCTTATGGATTCCTAATTCACGCTTGCCTGTCTATGTCAGGAGGACACACCGTAATTCGCATCAATCATGCTACCCCCCCGCCCCGTGCTAACACCACAAAATACAGATGAAACGTAAGAGTCAAAAGCTGCTTTGACCCAGTATTCTCTGTAATTAACAAAGAGTGGGCTGTAATAAAGCCATAATTGATCAATTATTCAAGCTGTTTTGATTAGACGTGACACTTGTTAGAATAGTAATCATGGGTGGGCGCGCATTGATGCCAGAGGTTAGTAGAATTAGTGTCACAGGGAAGTAATTTTTTCAGGACATAAACAAACAGATACCTTCCGTGCAGTTGACAAATTGTGTGTCTCATAAACGCGACATGTCTAAATAGTTTACTGTTGATTCCACTCGTTACAGCAATGCAGTGTTGGGAAGGAATCATTTCTGTTTTTATTTCTGTTTGAAAAATAATCGCATTAGAATTGTTATTTTGCAATAGCTGACATTTGGATCAGAAAATGATTAGAGTTGCGTGTCTGACGCATTAGTGACATTTGAATGCAGCCTATCTCCTCCTGACATTTGCCACAGCCAGTCAGCTGCCACCCAGTTCATTGTGAACCTGTGAGTAGTGAGTTAGTCACTGATTGGCGGAGGGATTTCAAAAAGACAGTAAAATCACACATTTATACAGTTTTCTAAATTAATAGTGGTTGGGAGCTTTTAAAAGTTCTTCTTGGGTACAGCTCTGGTCCATTGTTACTGTAAAGTCAAAGAAATATGGTCCCAAGTCAGATTTAACTTAATGAAATCTAGAGCCAGGTGGACTGGCTCTGCGCCAAGGCTGATCCGGCTGCCAGGATGTTAAAGTGACGGATGGATACAGCATCAGAGAAGCCTTCAGCTTCCACATAGAATTTAATAATGACTGACAATGTCACATTTTATGCAGTGCAGGTCACTGACCATGGAAATGTGTGCCCAGCTAAGGCTTCTGACTAGCGCACACGGTGAGCAGAGTGCATCAGGGTAAATCCCAAAAGCAAAAAAGGAAAACAGGGGAAGACAAGCAAGAGAAGGTTTGTGCTTTTGCATGACTGTAGAGGGTCTGACCGTGACCCTGACTCAGCTGCCACTGTTGTTGTCACAGCAGTTGAACTCTGTTGTACCGTTTAACTAAAGCAAAACGAGAGAGTGTGTGAGTTAGAGGGAGAAAAAGAAAGAGTGGTATCGTGTGAAATGAGCTTGTGAGCAACAATCATCAGTTCATTGCATGAGTGGGTGAAGTTAGCCCAGCAGGTTTTAATAAGCTACAACACCATCTCCAATACAGAAACCTATTAGGATCATATAATAACATTTCTACATGTTGTATAATGACATGTACCATAATTGACTCTCATTTTTCTTTGGCATAAAGATCATGATTCCTCTATCTGATCTGCATTCACAAATCTTCTCTTTATAACTATTATACCACTAGCATGTGCTATGCTTGAAATGGATTCCAATAACGTAATTGTCTGTTCTAGCAAAGCATGCAAGACCAATGTCAAAGTGCATTAACCTCGCTTGAGTACTGCCACAGCACATGCATGCACGATACTCTGTTTGTCTTCCTGCTCACTCCACATTCGACATTCAAGACATCGCTTGTTTGATATAATGTTCAATAAAATATTCACTCTATATGTTGCAAAGACAGGCAGCGAGTTCAGGTGAGACACCCTCTTCTCACTCTGAATGGGATAATGGTGACGCTGATGTCGGGATACTCAATTACCTGGTTTAACAAGTGGAAGAAAACTGCACCGTGTAAACTGCCTGGCTTGTTTTAATGGCAGGTTTCCACGTGAGATAGCTACGACAGGGCTCCTTTTCTCTATTTTCAAGCTTTCTTTTGCCAGTAATTATGATTAACAGCCCAGCCAAGTTTATAATAGCATTTCAGTCAAGGTTTTCAGCGGTTTATAACCTGGCCAAACTAAAGAAAATCTCAAATACTGAGCAGCTGTGGAAGCTGTGAGAAGCTTTTAATGTGTGTTGACTCATCGTGAAAATGGTCCTGTGTAACTCAATGGAACTAACTGTGCCAGAGGTATGGGGTTCAATTCAAGTGTCTATGAAATGGCACATTGCTTCATCACTGGAAAATGTAATAACACTGTATTTTATGTTTTTTATGCTTTTACATGGTTTCATTTAGATTTGCGTAGTCCTCTAGGTGAAAAATGTCAGTCCTTTTATAATATATTCAAGAATACATAGCCGTTGTGCTCTTGCAATGCAGAGGTGGGAATATAATGTACTTTCAAGATGTGCTATTATGAGCTTTTAGCAATGGTAATGTTGGTAGGAAGAAACACATTAAATCTTCCAAGAGATTTATAATAATTATGATGATTATCTTTGATACGTAACAATATCCAAAGAAAAATTCTCTGAAATGCAAGTTACATTTTACAGCAATTTCATCTCAACAGTGGATGAAAGGTGTCACTTTTAGTGACAAAGCCATCGAGAATTATGATCCGATAAATTTTCTCTCAGCTTGACTAAACTTTTCAGCATCTTTTAGCTCATGGTTTTGGTGGCAATCTGCTGTTTACTGTTTTGGTTCACTCTCACCACTCTCATAGAATAATTTTCAGCCACAGCAGGCACCTGTTTGCAAAAAAAAACCCACTGTACACTGCTCAGCTCCAAACAGCAGACAGAAGTTAACGGGTAGCTGGTGAACACAGTGGAACATTTAGCAGCTAAAGGTTCAGATATTTCCCTCTGGAGTTAGTAGAGACCAAAGCAGAGCTAAATGGAGAGTGAATATTGGATTTACATTCATCAGGTGGCCAAACAAATGCTAATGAGGCTTCATGTCTGCAGATATAAACTGGAAGCCATTTGTTACATGTCTGCCACAACTGCTTTATAATGTGATAATGTTGTGTTGTCAGTGTAGCTTCTTGGCTATCCCCAAGTGGGCCCAAAAATCCATTATTATATTTACTATTTTCCTGACCCATGTCACCCAGGTACCCCAGGATGACTGGGGGGGTTACCCTGGCGATGGGAAGGATGACGAGATCCCTTGTCGTCGGATGCGGAGCAGCAGCTACGTTAAAGCCATGGGGGACGAGGAGAGCGGAGAGTCGGACTCCAGCCCCAAGACGTCGCCTCAGAAGTCGGTGCGGCCGGACGCCCTGGTCAAGGCCATTATCAGACCCAGGGACTTGTTGGACTCCCAGAGGTACAACACGTGCAGCTTAAAGATTTCAATGATTCATACTGTTTAGCTCTTCTTTTGCTTCCTTTTTTTCTTTATATCTTCACTTCACATGTAGTGTTGATGACACATCTTAACCACTCTTTGTCTCATTTTGGGTCTTGAATATATTATCTGTTAGTTTTTTCCAGTCAAAATTTGTGCATTCTATTTAAGGCCATTGAGCTTAGTGCCCCCTGGGTAGGAGTCCCCTGGGATCCAACCTGGGGACACAACATTTTTGACACTATCACTGGAGGTACCACAGACAAAATATTTCAAATTCTGCACACAATATTGTTACTATAAGTAAATGAATCTCCCAGTGAGGTGAGATAATTATGTTGTCCTCTTGATTGGTACCAGTGAATTTCTAGAAATATCACATACTAAAACAATATATTGCCTGAAAGTCCTGAAAACTACGTGATATGGTAAATTTAATTACCTCAATTCTCACACGTTGTTGTGTTGATGTATTATTTTCAAGACACGCTTCTTTCTGTGTTCCTATTTTGAGGTTGCATTTTAAGAGTAAACCTGTTTTTCAGCTTGGTATCTATTTATGTTTTGAACAACACTGTACTTTTTTATTTTCTTTATTACATTTCCTCTTGCAGTTTTCTTGTGCTGTTGTCCCACCACTACATCAGTGTCAAGCACTTGATTGCTGAACCCTGTATCCATTAGAATCCCTTTATAGGTGTTCATATCAGTGTCTTCAACTGTAAGAAAGTGTTCAGTGCGTTGTTCTGGGATGTGTCCCATTAAATGCTGAGAAAATAGAGGGCTTTTGTTTTTGGAACTGGGCAACGGAAGAAAGCGCTCATAAGAGGATTACACGATGAGACAAGCTGTAGACAATGTCACAGAAAAATAAAGACAAACAACTATTTTACGGAGAGATACAAGGAGAGTTACTATGATTACAGCATTAACAATTCCATTAGATTAGGATGAATTTAGATTACAAAGTACTTGCACTATAAAAAAAAGAGTTATGTAGCTTCATGTGAAATGATGCTATAACTGAGAGACCATTCAGTAATGGCTATTCCCCCCCCCCAAGGTAATGGTGGTAAAATGCTATGGTTGTGTTATCATTAACATAAATATTAAAATGATCTACCTTTCTTAATAGTTATGTGTGCAAAGCCAATTATAGTAGCGTGAGATACACCCATGATACACTGCAGAGGTTACTCTAAAGCTGTTTTAGGTCAGAAATGGATTCTCTTTTCTATCCTGCTGCTTTTACTGTGTTGTATGTCCTGATAATTGTCTGTTTTATCTTTTGCCTCACCTTCTGTTGCGCCTCATATCCTCCATCTCCATCTTTATTTTCATTCATTTTCAGCATAAACCATGGTACTGGGTACACACCGTTCACAAATACATAATATGTTTCCTGCTCTTGTCTTTTGTAGTTACTTACATGTTGTTAAAAAGCCTACTTTTTCAATTCTTTTCAACAGTTTTTGGATTTTAATTTTTCAATTATGAGTCCATAAATGAAACTATTCAAATGTTACTTATCGTCTTATTTTAGTCCCTATTGTGGTTTAAAATGGTGTTGTTATAGTACTTCACACACCAACTTATTCCATTGTGCTTGACAGATTCATCTTTTCCAGAGTCGTTTTTTAAGAGGTGGCAATACGAGGGAAAAAAACCCATCACTTTTGTTCCCCCTTCAAAGGGACCTGATCCTTTGTTCGCAGCAGAATGTGAAAACAGTAATTACAGCCGAGATTCATGAGTCTATTTTAATAATGTGACAGTTTAACAAATATCCTAGACCTGCTCTTTCAAAACACAATCTTTTTTTATCTGCCTTTGCTCTGCTTTGCGGGCCTTGTACTGTATATTGAATGGATTTACCAGTCAAAGTTTGAGTTCAGTGTGTCCCCATCAAAGGCCTTTAGCCACATCTTAAAGACAACCTGGTTGTACATTCTCATTTTTTGACAGTATTACCTTTTTTCATTTCTTTTCATTACTTCAAGTTTAGAAATAACTCACACTGTGCTTGAATGACTCTGTGAGGTTAGAGACAACTAATTTCCGGTAATTGTGTGACCAGAGCCAAGCAGAGTCAACTGTGCTGCGGTTGGCCAAGACATCCTTGTAAAAGATATTAAAAATCTCAATGGATTTCTTTCCTGGTAAAATAAAATTAAAATTTGAGGTCACGTTTGGTTTAAGAGGAATATGCTTTTAGAATTTGTTGGGGGCCTCGCATCATTTATGACCAATTACAGTTAAATCATCTGTTTACTCACCTATCGATTAAAATCAGTGTGTTTCATGCACTCTGACACAAATGTTCACCAAAGAGTAAACCTAATGGGTTTAAAACAGGTTTTCCTACCCCAATTATTTTTGTAGTGAACATATCCAGCATACATTTTGAATTACTTGGGGTTGCAGAAATGTGTCATTTAATTAAAAAAAAATTGTGTTGAATTCATTGAAAAATTGAGTGGACAAAATTTGTGCTCTTTCTCCAGATAGTCTCTCTCCTGTCAGTGTCATGGTAGAAAGGAAAATAGAGCTTATACATCCTGACATTACATGCTTGGACAACTGGCATTAGTTGGTTGATGCTGAAGTAGCTAAAAGCTAGTAGAAGCATTATTTCATCAACATCAGATACTGAATTATCTCTCAATTAAGTATGATTAAATTAGAGCTGGGCAAGTTAACTCATTATTATCACGTTAACACATTATTTAATTAACGGCAGCAGGCGTGCGTGTGCGCGAGGTGAGTACAACCGCGACCGGTTCACGTGAACGCGCCCGCTTGGAGCTATGCCTTGTGCTTGACCACTTCACCTCACTCTAATAGGGACACTTGCTACTGAACAGAGACTGTTTATGCTGCTCCCTGATAAAAGAAAAATGTTTCTGATGATACCTGTTCAGAAAAAAAAACAAGAACAGATTTATATATGTTAACCTGTTGCTCAGAAGGTGCCTTCTATGATGTTATGATCGTGGCTCTGGACTAACTTATTTTAACAAGCTGTAAAAGGTAATGCCCTGGCAGTGGCAAATAGCTTTGGTTTTAAATTTGATTTGATTACATTAATGTTTAAGTTGAGATTTACAAGAAATATTGTATTGCTGCTGTGTAAAGGGAATACTGCTGGTGAAAAGCACCTTATTTGTGTAAGTGTTTGCAAACCACATGTTATTGCACCTTTGTGTATTTAGCAGTGCATTTAAATTAAAAGTGTGCAAAACACTACTTTAGAATTCATTATTAAATTTTTTGCATGATAATGCGATTAATCGCAATTAATCACAGAAAATCATGGAATTAATTGCGATTAAAATTTCTAATCGCAGCCCAGCACTAGAATAAATGTTTAGTCAATTACCGTACTACAGATAGTGAAAGAGAGGGTGAAATAAATGTATTAATAGATGCACACTGTGGTTTAAAATTACAAGTCACAACAATGGCTAAAAATAATCTGAAAATTATCCATGGAACTGCGGAAGAATGGAGGTACTGAAGGAGTGTGATAGCCTTAGCCAAACAGCAAAGGCTTAGGATGCTGTTGCTCGGTCTGCTAGAACACAATGTGAACATATCCTATTTTATCTCTCCTCCATGCAGTGCGTTTTAATCCAGGAGGTTTGCTGGACTGTGTAGAAAAACTCTTCATAGGTCTGCTGCAACTTCTGTTGTACGTCTGTTCTACTTCTGGTCTGCACAAGCCCAAAGGCAAATAATCTGACAGTTGTAGACATGATGAAAAGACGACCTTGTGTCTGACCTCAGTATAGAGTGTGGCCTATGACGGACACATAGCTGCAGTATGTAATGTCAGACAGTCACCGTAAGAGACAGTGATACACATAGTGACTAACACTGATGATTCCCTCACTCCTATTGTCATATCCTCGCCTCTCAGTCTTTACTCTGCTGACCCCATGCTCATTGCCATTCAACAGAGGTTTTTATATTGCTACTCTCTTGCGCTGAACAGCCCTTTCTCTGGAAGCTCAGGAAACCGCAGCGCGCATCACCCCCAGAATCCGCTAATATGCTTCGCCACTGTTAATCTGACCCTGATGAAAACATGTACATATATACACACAAACAGAATAAAGGATAAGCACGTTGGGTGGTGTTTGTGACATTTCTCTGCAGGATAACAGGAGGAGGAAGAAGGGCAGGAGAGATACTCAGGTTTTACAGTCGTTTCAAGTAGTACCCATGCATGCTTACATAATAAAGCCAGATATTCGTCCCTGAGGATATGTAAAGACAAATCGAATGTTATGGATTGTGATCAGGCAGCATCATAATATTATCTGTCACAGAAGATGAGGTTGTTTGGCCTGTATAACAGCTCTTTCAGACTATGAAGTAATGTATGAGGCAGCTACAGTGAGGTATGCTCCCTTTTCCATATCTTGCAAAGCTTCCCCTGACTATTCGTTTTGAATAGCTGTAAACAGTGAATGATTTATGAGGATGCAACAGCAGGAAGGGCTATCAGTTGCAGTTATTGTACTCCAAGGCCCCTCTGAATAATGGCCCTCTCAGTGGTTTGACCAAGAGTCTGCTGAACTCTGCTGAAAGGAGGATATTGACCAGGATGGATCAGACTATGTGTGGCCTGCCTCTGAGTCCATTGACAGCAGCGGCAGCATTATTGATTTAGGGTGTCATTAGTGAAGAGTCCTGATACTCTGCTGAACCTACTCTAAGAATGTCATAATATGGTATCATTCCTCTTGGATTTAAATGAAGATGTGTCATGTATCTTTATCTTTATATTTTGCATCCTCGGAAGAATCAGTTTTTCAGATTGCAACAATATGAGAACGGTTTGGTGCAGCACTAGACCAATAAATCAGCCAGGTCAATATATCAGCCAATATGAACTAAACACAGATCCACTGTGTTTTCGTATATGATGGCCAATGAATAACACAAATGCAGTACAGAAATAGAAGGGGAAAAGACATGAGTGAGGTCATTTAAAAACAGTGTCATTACATAGTTTGTCCAAATTACATTTCTTAGCTGTAAAATGTCCCACTCATTATATATGTTGATCACAACTCATTGAAAAAAAACTAATTTAAGAGATAAGATCAGATTTTATTGATCCCAGAAGGAAAGTTTTACATTGCAGCAGCACAAGAAGAAATAGGAGGATGGATGCGGATAAGTAGAAAAAAATATACAAAATTTACCAGTGTGCATAAATGTGCATGCAAAAACAATAGTTCGGTGTTCTGATTATCCAAATCAAGACACTAGATTTTTAAAGAATATTCATGTTTATGTTTTTGTAAAGAAAAAAATGTTGCGGTAGATAGCTTTATTTGGAAGAACGCTACAGCTGAAAACATGGGCAGCTTCAGAGTGTGGCAAAAGGTGACTGTTTTTCAAGTGCAGCTTATACGAAAGGTACACGGCCCACTCATGTTTGCAAAACCATCTGCTCTTTAATCGTTTTATACCAAAGAAAACGAAAGGGACAGGAAACCAAACAGTGGTGAGACCGCTTTTTGCGGAAGAAGAGGAAATACTCATTGGCGTTGACATTTGTTTCACACTCAAACATTTAAAAATCACACATTTAGACAAAGACCTGAAGAGGATTTAATGTAGACACAGTTTACATAAAAGTCCTGTCCAGTGCAATAATAAATAAATAAATGTATGTTATTATCAGGTCATCTGCCGATCAGCTGAATCACTCATCATTTGTTCAGTTTTCATTTTATTTTTTAAATCTTATATGTATATATGGAAGCCACCTGACCTGAGAGCTCTTGTGCTATTATGGTTCATTGGGCGTGTTGGGATGGAATTAGATTGGATTTAAGACAGACATGGTGTAGGTTGAATTTCCTCTGCTCTTGTAGCAATTTGATGTCCCGCGGGGGCATTCAGATAGGCCAAACACAAATTTGACAGTGGCGGCTCCCTGAAGCAAATCATGTTAAAGTGAGAACAGGTTGTCAGGTTGTGTCACCTCCCTCCATCTTTCCATCATTCCCTCTTTCAAGCTCTCTGTCGCTCTCGTGGTTGACAAGTTTCACCTCTTTGTTCATCTCACTAATAAAGAGTACATCACTGTCACGGGCCGTCCGATTTGGAAAAGCCTGTGCACTAGAAGGAAGGTTAGATGTCAGTGATTGTTTTAATTAATAGTCATTTACACTCTCCAAGCCCCCCTGCCATTACAACTTCACCCTTGGGTCCTGTACGCCCTGTAAGCTGCAGAGCCGACAGCTATGATAGATTGAATATGAATCAGCTTTTTTGTGCGACAGTATGACCTGCCAAAGATTTTTAAAGAATGTATTAATGACGATGGGAACTGAATGACATATGACAGATTTCACTATTATACATTAGCATAATGAGTCACTGAGTCAATCAGTAAGGATATGTCCCTGTCTGATAGCAGCTTGCATTGACACACACGCACACACATGCAGAGAAGAGCATTAACGATTAACATCCATCTCCGGCAGCTAAACTTGTCTTTAAATGACTTTGGCCTGGTGTCGAAACACAAGCCAATCAATCCCACCCATTTTTGGCAGTTTCTGAAATAACTCACATTTGTTTGGCCTCCCCCCCTTCTTGTGGCACTGTAATTAATCAAAGTTAACACTGGCAAAGCTTTCGATAATTCCTGATTCGACATAACGTAATTACTCATTCAGATTGCATATTGAGCATTGAGTATGAGCATTTTGCCCTCAGATCTCAAGGTCAACACAGAATTCCAATCCATTGATTTGTGGCTGCGTGGGACGTGTCATGCATACTTATCCTACTTTTCTGCTGGCAAGGCCTATTCTCAAGGCCTGTCTCCTGCTACCTAATGTCCCATTCACAGGAAGGTATCAGCTGTTGTATACAGCTCTTGATTGTTTGGCACATGGCTGGAACTGAATATACATTGAACTTGAATAGAAAAGGCTGGGCGTGTTTTACAAGACAGAGGTGCATGGATTCACTGATTGCAAAGTGTAAGAAAACACATCATCTTTAACCTTCTTCAAGTTTTCCTTAGCAAGATGAGATTCACTCCTCTTGTTATCCTCAACCATATTTGGAACCATTGGGGAAAAGTAATTATCATCCACTGGGCTTTGCGTGCATTTTGTGTGTCAAGAAGAAAACATATATTCTGATTTCCACATTCTGGACTAGCAGACACATTTCCCCTAGGTCTCAGTGTGGCCTCATTCGCTTGCTCTCAAGTTTGTATCTTTGTGTTAACACTCCTTGTCCTTGTTCTTTCCATATGCACTCTTGCAGCAAATGCCTTGCTTTGAACCGTTCTCCTCAGAAATTAGCACACGGCAGCTATTGCTGAGCCTGGGATTTGTTTACCCGCAGAAAGACTTTCACAGGCAACATGAAAAGGCAGGAAGTGTGAGATTCCCATCATCCGTTCCCTTTATATTGGCCAACAATGGAAGTGCATTAGCACCAATCAGAGACATTAGAGGAAATTTGCTCTGGCGTGATTTGATTAAGGGCCAACGCATTCTCAAAACAGCCTCCCTTCAACTAACGATAATAGACATCTCTACAGGCAGGGATGGATGAAGGCGGCCTCTGCTATGCCTGCACTGGCAGTTATATCCGATTTGTCAGCTAAAAAGCTCAGCTAAGTTTCATTGCTCAGGGAAGGATGTTAGGTAGGTTTTTTTATTCTCATTTGGCTTAATTAACCAAATCTAATTAGCCACACAGGGAAAGAATATCTGTTCTATGTTGTAGTGTAAATGTTTTCTGTGTGCAGCGTTTCATTATCAAGTGCTTTGTTATAATTTCTCACCTGTGTGTGTGCGTGCGTGCGTGCGTGCGTGCGTGCGTGCACTTGTATGTCTCATTTAAAAGAAGACTTGCCTTGACCAGGCAATTCTGTCTGCTAACTTTTATCATTACTTGAGGGCCATGTTGGTCATACTATATCATCCTAATGTTTGCAGCACGTTGGTGGAAACTCCCAAGCAAACATTAGGTTCACCACAAATGCCATACAGAGCCAGTTCCACTGGACTTGTGCCCAGTGTCGTCGCATCCATCCAACTCCCACTTGTGGGACCCAGTAACTCTGTTTTCTTCTCTACCCACAGCTCTTACCGCCTGGATAAAATCAACAGTGACATGCGTAACTACATCACCAATTTTGCTGCAGACTTAAGGTGAATACAGGCTCAGCTCCTCCCCTCCCCTTACCTCGCTGTTGCTGCCATGTTGCAGTGGTCAGACGATGGAGCCAGCTGGCTTGCTGCCTTGCTGACATACCCAATATGGACACCTCACGGAGCAAACACTCAAGACCAGTCAATGAGAGGTCACCTGGGGCAATCTGCTCATACTGGCAAAGCATAAGGCGCTGTTAAACACAATATAGATATGATTTAATTCACTGCTATACCTCACACCAGCACATGCCTTTCGTTTACAGTATTACAAATGAACGAGTTACAAATGTTTTGAGAGATTAATCACGTTAATTAAGAGATAGTACCTTCCATTTCCCTCTTCTTTACTTTTGCCACTTCATTCAGACTTAATCTCTGGATGTTTCTGCTCTAGGATGTCTTTGGATGTTTAGAAGGTTGATATTACTTTGCAAATACACACAGCCTTGCTACAGCGTAACAAGATGGATTGGGTGACTTTTAATCACACTGGTATTTTCCTTGCTGCCAAACAGCAACGTTTATCTCTATAAAAAGCCCAGGAACTGCTTACTCATCTCTGCCTGTCATTAGAAATAGATCTGACGGAGGGAACTTCGATTTGGTATTCATAATGTGACTTACATAGTATTCTTTAGTTAACTTAACACACCTATCTCCTTCTATGTTTTTCTATCCGTCCTCTCTCCAGCAGATTTCAAAACCAGGCTTGTGTTTCTGAGCATCTCTCTTAGACTGTTGAGGTAGCACATTTAATTGACCTAGCTGACACCAGGATGCTCTCTGAAGTGCTTGCTCACTAACTAGCTCCTGATGTGCTTTTCTCTCATTTCCAAACATTGATTATGTTTTGGCACAACAGAAATCGAACTGCCTTTTTAAGGACACATGGTGAACACATCAATGAAGAGGGGTGGGGGTGGGGTCTCCTTCTCTTCCTCTCAAGTTCAGGTTCCCCAAAGGAGGCCTGCTGCTCTTAATAACACTTGATTGTTGTTGTCATCATGTTACACCTGTAGCCACTAGTCAAACTGCTTGTTTATTAGTTCAATTATATTTAATTGACTTGCTTAAGAAATCATCACCGTGACTGTATTCCCACTCCGTGCCTGCTTCTCCTTTTCTCTCTCTGTTCAGTCAGAGCTACCACTTGCAAGCCACCAGAGACATGCACCCAAGCATTGCCCTGGATCCCTCTGCCAACTACAACTCTCCCAAGTTTCGCTCCAGGAACCAGAGCTATATGCGGGCCGTCAGCACTCTTAGTCAGGCTAGCTGTGTTAGCCAAGTGAGTCAGGTGAGTCTGCACCCTTTCAATTAGGAGATAATCTTACCTTGTACTGGGGGAGCTGTGGTTCTTACACTGGTGGCTGCTGAGGGACCCCGAGGAGGTCCCAGGGAATCTCCAGCTAAATTAAATAAAATAATAATTTCACCATAAAGTTATACAATTTAAAACATCAGCTAAAGAGCATGTCTGTGCCAATCATAGTTTTCACTCTCACTACGACTCTTTTATCGTATACCATATACATACTGTTGTACTGACTTAATTTTACTTACTCTTATTTTATATGACAGTTCTTTGCACATTGTTTATCTGGATAAATGAAAAGACTCCAACATGGGTTGTTGAGATAATCATCTCCCTCTTGAAAGGGAGGCATATTGATTGTTCAGAGTTTTAAAAGCTCAACTGAACTGCTACTAATTCCAAATCCCAATAGAACAAGATGTTTATCTTTGATTCTTGATATTGCCAAATGGGAGTGGAGTGATAACCATCAAAGAATTTATACTCAGTAAACAACCATTTCTAACAAGTCAGCATCAAAGACATTACAAGATACTGTGCATCGCACACATCTGAAGCAGGAAACACAAATTATTCTGGTCATCATTAACAGCAAATCCTCTCTGACACCGTGTGACCTTTATTTCGTGAAAATCAACATCACATTGTTTGTTTTTGCAGTAAGCCTTATTTTTATTGTAAGGGAATTGACAGAGCATAATGTCAGTTTTTACAACCAACCAATTAATTTCTCCAGATAAACAAAGAAATATCATCTCTTTCTTAACAATGGGGAAAGCATGCTTATGGCTTTTGTTTCTCACAGGTGAGTGAAACAGAAATAAATGGCCAGTTTGAATCAGTGTGTGAGTCAGTGTTCAGTGAAGTGGAATCCCAGGCCATGGAAGCTTTGGACCTGCCTGGCTGCTTCAGAACCCGGAGTCACAGCTACCTGCGAGCCATCCAGGCCGGCTACTCCCAAGACGATGACTGCATCCCCCCCATGGCCTCCACCGTCACCTCCACCATCAGGTCTACTACAGGTAAGGGCGACTGGACATAAAAATTAGTTTGTGCAATACAACGTGTGACTTCCTGGATGTTGAAATATTTGTTTGTACTTACAAATTGACAACAAAGCTTACATTTGGCATTAACGTGTGTTAATGGATGAATATAGAATAGTTAAGTGCAAACTGGCTATACTGTCAAACAGCTTCATATCTTTGCATGAATCACTCTTGTATGTTTCCATTGTTTTTGATGGACGTATGATTACCGTAGCTACCACATGTGAGCTGTGCTAGTTCATCCTACTGTATTTTGGATACAGTGCTTCATCTGCTCATCCAATGGATGCATCAGAGAGTAAAGCTATGAACCCTATTGAAAATCACAAATGTCTGGAATAAAATCAGGTCAGAATACGGACATGACAGCTTTTTCCACAACATTTTTGGAAATCTGACTTTCTTTATGACGGCACATGGTGACACTTGTTAGCATACTTACAGCTTTAGTGTGAACTGGGCAAAGAAATGCCATATGCAAAGTATGCATTGTTCACTTGTAAACCCAGTTTACACTCAAATCTTACAGCATAAACTATGACATTTGTTCGCCTACAGATTGTTTACTTTACAGAAATTATTTTGTCTCATTGCAAAGCTCATGCTTACACACAATGAGATGACATTACAGAGCTGCACACTATTATGTCTAGACCTGGATAACGGATAATGTAAAACTGACAATGAATATACTGGTAACTGAGCTGTCACACTGGTTAGTTTCATATATCACATATCTAAACCTACTCAGCTGACACATGCATTTATTTCTGATACTGAGCCTGGATTATAAATTGTAAGCTGCTGGTGGTTGCAACAATTCCCATGATTGCTGGATTCACTGAGGAAATTATACATCCTTGTACAGATGAAGAATGTGGGAAGAAAAGAAGAAAAAGTGTCTGGACGAGAGGTCTGAGTGGATTCTACCGCTTCCCACTGTAGATTCATGAAGTTACAACATCAGCTGGACTATAATAGGGAGGGTTAGGGGTGTGGCCATCTGGAGATGTGCTTATAATAAGTTCTTCATACCTATAAATGTTTGCTTACACTGCTTTCTCAGTAAACTCAAATATTTTTTGCATTCTTAGGATACAGAGTTTGATATCTGATGGATTTCTCCACTATTTTGGACATGGGGCAGTTGGTGCTTCGAATCAATCAAACTGGACCTCACATTTTCAATAGGGTTCATACTATACTTCCTGATTGATGGGAAATGGTTTGGAAGCTTTGCTCATCTTTGCCTCTTTTCATTGCACAAAGTACACATTTCTTTACCTCGACTGAAAGCAAAAGAGCATGCAAGGATTGTTCTTACACCTCATTTATTAGAAATATTGTCCATTCTCTGTGATGTGTTCCGGGAGCGAGGAGTTTCAGCTTTGTGCATTGAAAAGATGTGAAGAATGCATGCTACAAATTAAGGTTGAGAAGGCAGTGTAAGCCATTAACAGAAATGAGTCAAAATGGGAGCACTTTCACAACGTTCTACTGGTTTTCAACACTGTAATGTATAATCATATTACAGATTATTAAAATTCTAGAATAAAAATTCTTCAATTCACATCTACGGTATACAGATAAGTGAATTGGGGCAATAATCATAAGGTTAGCATTTAGTTGTTGTAGATTTCTGCTATTATCTTATTTTGACTCATGGCATTTAGTGCATGATTTGATGTTACTGCTTTGTGGCAATAAAAAGCACATTCTCTCCAGCTGCTCACACCTGTGGCCATATTACAGATACGTATTTACATTTGTCTTCCAGACAGAAATTATGTGCAGGAAGACTGTTGTTTACCCGACCAGGCCAGTGTACATGAAGATTTGGCAGACACGGCCCCTTTGGCTCATGATGATCTAGGCTGCCCCATCAGAAGAGACAGGCTTTACCAACAAGGTAACATGGGGGCTACAGCCAAACCCCTGTCTGGACCGCCTGTTTCTCCAAGCCTCTTCAGATCCCCCAGATCTAGTGCCCCAGAACGGCCATCACCAAAAGCCATCCAGGCCAGTATCAAAGAGTCAGCTACCTTGGCTGCAGCTATCAGCATGCAGTGGAAGGAAGAGGTCTCGGCCATGCGTCGAGAGCTAGCTGATCTAAGGAGGGACCTGTGTAAAGAGCTTCGTGCTTTCAACAGTAATTTCAACACTTTCACGCAGCATTACAACACATGGTCTCCCCAAGGTGCCACCATGGCTGCTGGAGCTGATGTAGGTTTAGGCGGAAGGGTTGGGACAGGGACAGGGACAGGGGCAGGAGCAGGGGCAGGAGCAGGGGCAGGGGCAGGAGCAGCGGTAGGGGCAGGAGGACTTGGAACCACTCTTGTAGACAGAGGCACTGGGGGAGCTAGAGAGAAGAAACCCCAGATTTCAAAAGTGTCTGTGGGCACCCAGGCCAGAAGCAAGGTCCTGATCCGCCAAAGCACTGCAGATGCAGCTGTCAATTGTCCAGAAGAGAAGGAAGAAAAGAAAGGCGCCCGCCGAAATCTGCCAAAGCAGCTGTCTATGGACCCAAGCATTCTTGCCTGTCCACAGTCAATGTATGTGGAGAGTGCCATACCACTTTCTTTGGATCCAATACTTCCAGGCGCGGTTAGAGCATTTGAACCGGAGCCATTTGACTTGACTGCTATGCCCTCTAGCGGTAAACCAGAACCAGAACCAGAGCAACCAGACCATGTAATTGTGAGTACATCTGATATGGTCACTAATGAGCCAGTCACCATGTGTGGTACTGTGCCACTTTTCTCAGAAGCAGCCCTTGAGGGCCCCCAGGATTCAGTGACAGCAGAACAAGAAATGTTAATCACTCCACAGCTAATGAATATAGACCCTGCTAATGAGTCCCATTTAGATACTGAACCATCTCATCCTGATGGCATGAAACCCCCAGAGTCAGAACTAATTGAAAGAGATATGATAAAGTTACCGTATGCCATACCTGTAGTCACTGTGTCTCCACCAGAGGAACATGATTATGACATCACGTCAGATTCAGAGTCTCCAGATCCTGTCACTGTGGACACGCCAGATCCAGTGTCTCAAGAACCTACTACTGTGTCTTTACCATATTCAGGATTAGATCCAGATCCAGAACCCTCAGACCAAACAGAACTAGAACCAAAACCACCCATGGTTTCCTCATCTGAACCCATTAGTCAAGGCCCATTCTCAGTCTGTGATGCACCAACCCCTGATCTTGAAACTGTTACACCATGTAATTTAGAGATGAACATCACATGTCCATCTATTGTGGTGTCAGAGTACCTTGACACATACTCTCCTGCAAGTCCAACTGACAGTGACACAAATCCAGATCCCATTATCACCCTTCCAGATGATGCTTCTGACCCTCCTCCAGAGAAAATGATATCGGCCTCAATCTTAGCTTCCAGTTCAACAGAAACTATACCTAACACTGAACCAGAGTCCGAGGACTCAGAGTGGCCACCACTTCCGGAACCACTTGATACCACCCCTATTTACCATGCCGATCTCGTCCACTTTGACTTAGTCATGCTGACTTCCCTTGATCAAGATGATCTTGACTCAGTGTTCATGGACCCTGAACCAGATCCATTTGACCTGAGTGTTGACTCTCCATCTAATACGGAGGATTTAGATCCACCCTTCTACCAATCAGATCCAAGTTCACGCCTACCCATTGTTGACCCTGCCACACTGTGCCCCATGGATCCTTCACAGTCAACAGAATCTATCTGTTTGGATCCAGCTATGAAGTATCGCTTAGCTCACATGCCTCAGGATGTAGCCTCAGAATTACATGAAGTTTCACTAACACAGGTCACTGTCACAATATCCCCTCCAAGTTCAGTATCTCCTGATACGTCACTGGAAATAGACTTTGGACCCACAAGTCCAGCTCCAGATCCTCTTCCACTAGATACAGAACCACCGTCACCAAATCTCGAAGACATACCCTCAGTGGACCTGGCACACGTGGAGCCAGATGATATGATCGCAGAAACACTAGAGTGTATGGCTGTATCCCAGGAGCATGGGGAACAAGAGACCCCAGTCAGTTCAGAGAGGTCCTTCCTGTGGTACAGGTGGCAGAAGAGAGGCCAGAGACGAGAATCAATGCACAGGAGCGCCAGTGTGGAGCTCTGGAGCGGGAGATACGAGTACAACAGTGCAGAAATCACATATGTGTCGCTCACTCTGTGAGATCATACCTCATTCTCAGCAGACAAAATGTAGCTCAAAGTGTATTTATAGTTCATGGTTTGTAGCTGCCAGTGCACTGTAGAGCAAGTTGCAGATCTAAATGTCATGTGATGATTGGCATTCAAAGCAAGGACTTCCTCATACACTAACATGCAGTGATATTCCTGGAAAAAGACTGCATTGGTAGCAGCAAAAAAAAATATTTCAAGGATTGCCCCATTCTGCAAGAATGCAATGACATATTTACTGAACAATATATATACTAAAAGCAGTATGAAGTTTTCTGAAGCTGTTATTGCGACTGACATGAATTATCTTCCAGGACAGTACTTCTTATTTAAGTGTACCTTTTTTTAAATCATTGGATACACTAGTAATGAATGTTCTGGTTCAGTCTGTGTATTACATCAAAGACATTTTACACATCTGTTTTAAAAGACTCTTTTGGAGCTCTGTTATAGGCTACGGACATGGTGGCCTAGTATACAAGGTCCAGACAATCCTTGCAATGATGATGGAAACTTTCCTTACCTTGACTTACTTTGAGCTCTCTGTTTATTGTCACTCTGGAGTGGAGTGAAGTCAATCTTGTTAGTTATCATATAACTATAAGGACATACTGTTTACTATGTGAGCTGTTGGATGGACTCAGTTATAAAGCAAAAGGAAATGACGCTGTTAAATGATGTTTGCACAATCTTAGATGGAGATGGAGAACTGTACTGTTAATTTGTTGAAAAAACTCACGTCATGCACACTCATGCTCAAATATAATAACCAGTACAGTTATGGTATGTAGCCTCTATGGACATACAACCTCATGGTACCTACATGCGCAAACACTTTGCTACCAAACATACAGCACATGTACACATTCTTTGCTGGAAAATAAGTATATGGATACATTATTTCAAAAATATATCACAATAAATTGTGATTAAATGTGTCTGATAATCTGACTATAATTATAGCAGGCCTTGTTGAGAGGTGATATTGTATTTTTTGCTGTAAGATATCATCTTAATGCTCAGGAATCAAAGACTGAGAATGTAATACAACTGGGACATAAGTGTAATGACATGTTGAATTGTATTCCTTCCTGAAAAGAGGTGTACATTGTGTGGCTTTTTATATATGTCAGGTGTGACACTGAATGATGAAAATGATGTTGTAATGGTGCATGACAGATGGCCTCAATATTTTGTGCATTTCATATACAGTGCCTCATTGTAAGTATCCGGTTCTATTCATAGTTTCATTTTGATATTCGGTGCAATGAAAGGAGCCTACATACCACAGAAGACGCAGAATTCTGTTACCAGCAATGAACAGCTAAAAAGCCAGGCAAATCACAAGATGTATCTGTGCTATCTGTCCAAATTAATGGGCTCTATATGGAATCGCCCACTGAAGTCTGTGCTCTAATAAAGTGCGCTGGAACAAAAAGAATCCTTCAGCTGAACATTAGTGAGCTGCCAGAAAAAGGATTTTCCTATGTGTTGTTTTGAATTGAACATGTGCAGAGCAAGTTTGCTAAATTGACTGAATCTGAAAGGTTTTCAGAGGGGTGGAAAGTTAATTAGGTTGTACTGTTGTATTCATTTTGCTAATTTCACTGGCATGAAAGGCACTACTCCTTTCCTCCCTAGACCCCTTCCATGTTTAACTTTTCATTCACAAAATTGTCATATAAAAGTAGCATATAATTGAACCTGTACTTCAGTGACATTATGTTTATTCATAAAATATAATGTATCTGAAAATAAACTGCTTCAGGATTGAAAGATGCAATGAAAGATTTTGGTATATAATAACTGGCCCTTTTGCCACAATGAACTTTGGAACAGACGGAGGCTGATGAGTAGTTGTTGTGAAATTCCTGCTTAATTGACAGTAGATTTTGAGAAAACTAGACATGACCTTGTGTTTATTAGAACACAGGGTTTCCTATTATATCATTAAAAGGCTGTACAAGTAAGCCAGTAACCTTGATGGCATGCGAGACGAGTGAATTGCTCGACTGCAATTGTCTGGATTGTTTTCTGTGTAAGTCTGTTTTCTTTTATTGTGAACATCATACAGCAGGGCGGTGACCTTTGCAGAACAATGCCAAATATGATCATAATCATAATTGTTCATTTTCACCAAGTACTTGTTATATGGGGATTATCACCAAAACACACAAAGTTGTATCTGTTGTTAGTCTTTAACAGGACCTTTTTTTATTTAAGACAAAATCTTGCAAAGGGAGAGAATCATACTGTACCTTCATTCATACCTGACTGGTAATATACAGTACTGTGCAAAAGTACAAAGCAACCTCACCTTGTTAGCTGAGTTTGGCTGTTCCTCATCCAGTTGTATTCCTTCTACACAGCTTTTTCTGTTTCAGTTCATGATTCTGTTTCAACCTACATATTGAATGGGTGATCGTTAGCACCTAAGTTATTAATCATACACCTGACAATATGCCTTCAAAATCCCTGACTTTGTGCAAGTGTACCTAGAAGAACTGATGCTGTGGTGAAGGCAAAGGGGGTCACACAAAATATTTATTTGATTTAGATTTTTCTTCTGTCCACTCACTTTGCGTTCTGTTAATTGATAAATGTAATCGTTTAACATGTCTATTTTTGAAAGCATTCTTACTCTATAGTATTTGTCCACACCTAAAGCTTTTGGACAGTACTGTAGATTGATCACAAAACATCTGCAACTCTACTTCCATACACATCACTGCTAAACCACAGAACTTCACTACATCTTGACATGAGTCGGCTTTCATTCTACTTTGTTGTAATTTTGCCAAAAGGACTGATTTGGCTATACATCCTTACTGTGCAGGATTCAATAGCATGCAGTAACTCCCTGGATCCACTTTGCATATGCCTTGTGTACTGTAAACAGATTGTACTTATCTATGTTTGGGCAGATATGCCCACTTTTCTGAATATCCGCCCCACTCCCTTGTTTTCAGGAATCCAGTTCTGTCTCCCCTCCACCTGCAGCATTGATCGGACTCCCCAGCAAACCCCAGGTAAACCTGCTACCTGGGGCATCCTCCATTGCTCCATTTCAATGCGAGAGATGTTATTTTAATGAAACATGAGTTGTCCTGTGGAAAATTGTTGTTAAGCACATATATTTAAGTGAGTATCTGCAATTATTCATGCATTCACAGCGCAAAAAAGCTAATGTGGACTTCAATCAGAGGCAAGAGACAAGTCATCATGCAGTGAACAAGCAGTGATGCTCTAATTTTAAATTAGGGGTTTCTTAAATAAAACATCAGTCATTCACACAAAAAAAAACTATCCCTCTGTTTTAATGTTAATTGACCAGTAGTTAGTGTCCTCCCCTTGGTTTCTTTGAGCACAAAAACTATTATCATTGAAGCACTTGATACTATATCACCTAGGTTGACTGGATGATGCAGTTCCTCTTAGACAAAGCTCAGTTGTTAAAAGTGCTTTCACCGCGTAGCAGGTGTCTATTGCTAATCTGGATGCCCCAGCATAGACACTGACACAGGAGTATGTTATGTCACAAACATTTTATATGGTCCCTTGCTCACACGCACATTCACCAGCATATATTCCTCTGCACAGACCAAGCTCCTGACTTCCCGGCTCAGTTGTGCTGGTCTCTTCCGTTTCATGTGCAGTTCTATAGCCACCTTGGCTGTTCTTAAATGGGTGTGTGTGAAACAGGCAGGCATCTGAGGTCCAGCACGCTAGTGCATTAAAGGGAGAGCACAATTAGATTAAGCAATAGCTGACAGTTCTCTCTCCCTGGCACTGCTCTCCTGACCCACCTCTCTTACCTGCAGCTGAATGCCAACAACGGCCACCTCCACACAGCGCTGTGTTGCTTGACATATTTATGAAAGCATCACTTTCTGAAACCTGGCTTTCAACACCCCACCATCCCAAAGTCTTCAATATCAGATGAGCACACAAATGCATACACACACACAGATGTTTTTATTATTAGCCTCCATTGTGCATTTTAGGAATCCATCTAGTCGACAAATATGTTCATGAAGGGAGAGGATAGGACCACAGTGACATGCATCTAACTGGTGACATGCATATGCTTTTCATTGTGCCACTGACTGCAGCAGCCATTACAGAAAGACAGACTCTGCAGTGTGACTTTCATGAACAGCAGGGCGACATCTGAGGCATTACAGGCAAGCAAAAGAACGTCCTTGATCCACAGATCAAGAGGACCTGGCCATGAAATGACTATATTTACTGCCACAGGGGTGTTTTTATTTGTTGCTGACAGCGTTTTTGTTCTCACTGATTCATCACAATGCTCAGCACATCTTTAAACTTTTGCAAACCATCCAGAGTTGGTTAACTAAGTTTGAGTAATGACTCACCCAGTCTGGTTTTTGTCATCTATTGTTTCCTATTTCTATATTAATTTCTTTATTGTTTCTGTCTGCAACACTTCTGACAGTGCCAATAATGGAGTTGACTATCCATCTTCCTCTCCCTCCCTCCCTCCCTCCAGATCATTTACATATCCTTAAAAGCCTGCTGCAAAACAAACTGCTGCATTTCTTTTACAGTGATAAATCCAAACGGGAAGAAAGACTCTTAACGACGTGTCACTCAACTCCCCCCTTCCCCACCCCCATGTTAGCATACAAGCCAGTTCTGATAGATAGAGAGGTCCTAACAGAGATGGAGTGGTTGAATCACTGCCTTTGTGTCTCACGTTAATCAGCCTCACTGGCACAGTGGTAGTTGTTGTATGTGTGTGTGAGAGGGAGAGAGGGAGATTAAATGGAGTATTCACACTGAATACATTTAGCTGCCTCTAAAGATGCCTCTGTCATTGACATACCTTTTTTGGACTGTACTCACTGTACATACTGTTTCCTGAAACGTCACCCGCACCTTTTGCTTATCTTGATGTCATGGAAAGGTTTATAAAGACATATTTATTATTGATTGTTTAGATGCTAAATGGCTGTGTTTATCTTATTCTTGCATGTGACAAGTTATTCTGTGGTACTACAGTACTACATCACTACAGGTTTTCTGCATGGGTTTTAGGCTGTTTGAGTAAACCCCACCTTATTTGGGAATAATGCCTATAAAAATATTGAATGCACCATATGAGTACAATATTAACCACTGGTTATCAAACTATTTCTGTCAAGCCCCCTTTGGAATCCCAAAAATATCTTATGTAAGTTTTCGTCTAACCTGGTTACTCCCACATGTAAACACCAAGTTCATCACTGCAGGGAGTGGGGAGAGACCAGGTCAGAGCCTATACACCAAATATCTAAAGCTGTACATATTCTACATTCACATTATCTATTTTAGTTGGCTGACTGAATTTAATTAAGGACGTTTTTGTCATATTTCAAATTTGACTAACAGTTTTTTTTCTTTGCTTTCTTGTCCAAAGTCTGACCATCTTTTACTTTACATGTCATTTTACTGAATAAGTCTTGCTAACCTGAATCTCAGTAGCAATGCTCATTTGGCTTTTGTTCCTTCATGAATTAATGAATGAAGGAAGGAAATCTTATCAGCCAAATTCATTGAACTATAATGCACTCCGCTGCCAATTTGAGAACCAGTGACATAAACTAAAATATAATCTGGATTTTTCTTATAGTGGTGCAAATTCCTTGCCAAATTTGTAATTTATTAAATTACTGTACACACTACCACTGTGAAAACACAGTGAACCAGGGACTTTTGGAGGTCTGGGGTCCAGGAGCAGTTACCCAACTTGCCTGGTTGATAATCCATCCTTGGTTGACCATTTCACTTCTTTGCTGACAGTCTATGCAAGGTGTAAACCATGATGTTTAGTTAAATATTATAATTGATACGCTTAATCTGTGTCCTTCACACTTAAGGATTTCAGTCTGGGTCTTGCACACTTCCACACTTTATTTTCATATTTCTGTACGATCATTGTGAATCATTTAGTTGATGCTGCAGTGGTGTACATAGAACAGAACATTGTTCAGTTTTGCTGCAAGCAGGTGAGTGAGTGAGTGTGCACTGGCTGTGTTCTCTTCTGATGAAATCTAAATGCTGAGTAATACTGCCACTGCCAAGATGGGAGCAAGAAGTATGACTCCCCTTTGCACGACTGGCTGGCTAATAATGGCTCTATTTTGGTCCTCCTGCTGAATCATGCACCCTGAATGGGTCATCTCTTTCCTCCCTTGATCTCCCCTCACTCCCTGATTTATCCTCTATCACACACACAAGCCCTCTCTCCCACCCTCCCTTCCTGTCTGCACAGATCCAGTCTGCCCCTGTTCTCTCTCTTACCTCTACGTCCCTTTTCTTTCTCTCGCTCACTCTCTCTCTCTCTCCCATCTTCCTTGTTCTTCACTAATGCATCTCTTCATCCATGAGAAGTTAATTTTGTGAATGGACAGCAGCAGGAGTCATTAAGCCCCCGGAGCAGAACGCTCTTCATGGACCAGACGTCTCTAGCTATTTATAAACACAGCCAATATGGGCAAGAAAGACGCCAAAAGGTGTTGCAGGTTTGAGGTGAAGTCCTGGGATTTATTCTCACCAGAATGATGCTCTCTTTAAAAGGGGTTGTGAACAAAAAGAAGATATTTCCCTGGTTTCAGACAACAATGAATGTTTGTTCTGTAATGGTGTTGTTCAGGCTACAATATAATTAGGGTGACATGCTATTAATTCTACGCCACAACTTTGGGGGGACTGAGTGGGGGGTGAAGCTCATTAGAACTCAAAATAGATCAGATTCTGGTCTCATAAGGACTTTCTTAATTGCTTTGTGTGATGTAAACATTTGTAAGCCAGGAACAGAAACAGAGTTCAACACGGTTTGCCTCTTTGTCAAGGAAAACGATAACCCATAACTTAACCTGCAGCGTGACTCAGTGTTCTTCCTCTTTGCCCTCTCTCTTTCTTCTGTTCTTGGCTCCGAGGTACCTCTGGCACACCCTCAGCTTTGATCAGAACACACTAAATGTACCTCGTGCTTCAGATGTTTCAGTCTGTAACAACACTGAGTTAGCTTTTCTCCCAAAGCCTTGCTCGAAAATAAAAAGACATCAAAGCTTAAAAGGCATTCATGACCCATTCCTCAGTCCATCTCTCTGTGGATTAAGTCCACATTCTCATTTCCACTTGAAAGAAAGTAATCCACCCCCACCCTTTCTGTCATGAAATGGACAGAATAAGAAGATGAGAGTAGTCAAGCTTCCTTGAGCAGTACCTCCTCACCAGGATCCTCCGCATATACTATACTGTTGATTACGTCTCTGCTTTTACCCCACCATCATGTCTGATGAGTGTCTTTTATCAAAGAGGTCTTGATATTTTATGTTGACTAAAAATTTTAAAAAAGAAAAGAAAGATTCATGCAAACACACATCTTGAACAGAAAGTACTCACTCAGCTAGGAGCTTGATGATCAACAACAACAGAAAATTACAAGAACTAACAAAGTTTAACATAACTTATGCTTATAGATATTAAGCAACCCGCTGCCTGATGTCCCATTTTAATCGTAATGATATATTAACTCACCTCATATACTAATGAGGTCATTAAGTAATAAAAGTAAGTTAATTAAGTAATGATATGAATTGGAATACATTACATACATTGGAAATTATTGTCCTTAATTGCTTGTTGCCATATAACAAATGGCTGAGAATATATGGCTTGTGCTTAATTTTTTGCCATATATTGTTCTTGAGATATTATGTTGTCGACAGTCACAAACATACCATGTACCATGCTGCAGTGAAATAAATATTTGATACTTTGGACAAAAGCAGGCTTAGAACAGTGTGGTAAGACCCAGTAGCTTTATCATCTGATTGACTGTGTGCTAAGGGTAGAGTAGAGTAGGTTTGTTAAACAAACTAAACAATACAAGATAATTTTTTCCTCTTTTACGTAGAATAGGTCTTTAATAATTTTAGGGAATGAACTTACATTACATTCTTATAGGCTAAATCAGGTAAACTTCACAAATTATATAAAATAATAATAATAATAATAATTTGTTTAATCACAAGAATTCACTTTGATGTAAATGCATTTATAGAATTCTATAATGGCAGCAATACACACTGAATATATTATTAGTGTAAGTATTTTTATATGACTTTTTAAATAATTCTGTCTTTCCCACTTTTTATAGCCATCACTTACACACCCAACTACAAGAAGACCCCTCCTCCGGTCCCGCCTCGCACCACCTCCAAACCCCTCATCTCCATCACGGCCCAGAGCAGCACTGAGTCCACCCAGGACGCCTACCACGAGGGGAGACACCCTCATGGTGGGATGTGGGCCCCTGAAGGCCTCAGCCTTGGACTGGGCCCAGGCAGGGCCCTCTACAACTCTAACGACAGCCTGGACAGTGCCAAGGCTGTGACTATAGCCATGGAGGCAGCCGGAGTCATGGCTGGAAAAAGACACCCGTCCACAGACAGCCACAGCTCGGTGCTCACCTGTGACAAGGCCATCCTGGTGTCCAAGGCAGAGGAGTACTTGAAGACACCTCGATCCTCTATAGGGATACAGGTTAGTCTTGTCTCTCAGTATGTATAAGGAAGACATCTCACATAGTATCAAATGAGTACTAAAATTCTTACAACTCACATATACACTCATCTCAGAAATGTTGCTCTTTTTAAAGAAGCTAAAAATAGCAAGAGTGAGTCATCTTACCGCAACCCATCAATTAAGATTCAACTCATGCTGGAGCAGGTTTTAGTGAATGGTAGTTCACTCTGTGGTTCATTCACTCCCCCTCCACTTACTATATTTCTATTTCTCTTCTCTCCTCACGCTCCCTCTCCCCTTCTCTGGATTTTTCTTCCTTTTTCTTTCGTTTTCTCTTTGTCTCTCTCCACCTCCGACTCTATGTGATCTTATCTTGGCTTTGTCAGCCTCATTCTCTGATACTAGTTGAGGTTCTTGCGTTGCTGATCTCCTGTTGCAGTCTAAAGGTTGCAGGTCTACTGCAGAACAAAGAATGAGGAAACTGTTTCAGCTCACACCATCACCTCAGGGCAGGTACTGGGACTGAAATTCAGCCGGGGACTTGGAGAAGGAGAGGCCTTTTATACGAGCGCCCTTTGGGGGCTCGGAGAAGTTTTGTTTGCAGTTATTTTAATACATATTAGTGTTTTTGTTGTATACAGTCAATCAGATTATTTAAGACTTTCAAGAAACTTTAGGATGACACCTGCCACCTCAGTTTGTATTAGCAAGGCACCACTGCACTGAACAAGACCAAGTCAGGCAAGCCTGAGTCAGTCAGAGTGCTAAAATACTTAAACATAATCAAAACAATGCAGTCCCATAAAATAGAGCAGCGTGTGTATGTGTGTGCATAAAAATCAAATCCCTCATCTTCAGCTCTGAGTAGGCCTATCCCTGGCTCAGCTTCCCCTGTGCTGTAATAAGTAATATGATTGCCTACCCAGTCCTGCACACTGCCCCTGTACCTGTCACTGTTTTGGCTGGTTCCATTGACCTCCTCATCCTCCTCCTCCTGCTGCTCTTCCTTCTCTTGCAGCTCCTCCTGTTCCTTCTCTCCCTCCTCATCAACATGACTGGGGTCATTATCACTCTGTCCTTCTGCATCACCTGACCCTTAACAGCTAATATAAATGCAAAGACAGTCCTCACTTATAGTTGTCTTTGTGTGATAACACATTGTTGTTTATAATATATAATATTATAAACTAAAAAAAATAAATGCATATATAAATCATTTAGGTATATAATAAATGCATTACTTATCGTGTACCTGTCTCTGTGCTGGTTCCTGCCTCACCTGCGCCTGCCACATCACCTTTCCACCAAGGAAGGGGTCGGTTCATTTGGCGCATTTAGCTGCCTCTTGTGCCAATGTTTGGGAATGTTCCCGAACGTCCCGATGGCCAATCCGCCCCTCCCTCAGGGCCATTTATAGCATTTAATCAAAACAGAATCCATCCATCCATCCATCCATCCATCCATCATCAACCGCTTATCCTGCGTACAGGGTCGCGGGGGGGCTGGAGCCAATCCCAGCTGACATCGTGCAAAAGGCGGGACAGGTCGCCAGTCCATCGCAGGGCTCAAAGCAGAATAAAGTTAATATGTGAATTTGAGAACATTGAATTTGAAAGTCATTGTCAATATCTTCTCTTGCTCTGTACATAGGGAGTAGTAATGTTCTTCCCTGTATTCTTCTTGGTTCATATACTGTTCTTAAGCCTCAACTCCTCTTAATCATAATTTCCCCTCGTCCACATTTACTTTCTTCAATTAGTCTTTCCCCGTATACTTAGTATTTCATGCCAATATTTATTCTCTTTCCCACACATAAATCTATACATTCACACGCTCACTCCCTTGTCTGCTGACTGTCCAATTTGCTTAGTCCAGGGCAAAGTTGAACTTTAAGACCTTTCAAATATTTGAAGAAAAAAATCCCACTTCATTAATCTCATTCTGGAAGCGTTTAAATGTCGTTGGGTTCTGTTCCAGTTTCTTGCAAAAATTAATCAAGCACACCTTAAAGGGTAATTTGCTGTGGGGTTTTTTCAGGTGATATTAAGAATGTCCTTTGGAGATCGGTCTAACACCCAAATACAGCTGGTTGTCAGATTTTGCCATCAGAGAGTCAGCCTACAAATAAATTATGCCTTCAAAGTCGACTGATCCTGCGTTGCATCACATCCAAACTTAGAGAATATCCAGCAGCAACATTTACCCAGACATTACATTTCAGTGTAATGTGTAAATTCCTATTAAAGCCTATTAAAATGATTTACTGTAATGTATCCTGAATTCAGTGTGTTAAAGTAACCTGGTTACTGTCGGCAAAAACATGATTCATAAAACATCATGTAAACAAGGAACGTGATCTGACCGGATTACTGACCAAAAAGTTAGTCCAGTACAGTTATACAAGTGTGTGTGTGTGTGTGTAAAACAGAAATGTCTTTGTAAAGTCACATTGGCAGGCCTGGAAATATTTGCACAGCTAAGATATCTGCATTTTATGTCTTAAAATTGTATGTGAATAATGATATTTTAATGGTCACTAGATTCAAACTTTGATTAAGTTGCATTTGTACTATGGTCATCCACCCCAAGCTTTACAAATTAGTTGTTTGCCTGTCCTCAGAGAAGATTTGATTAGCTTCACTTAAACTTAGCCCCTCCCCTAAATAATTAAAACAATCAAGAATCCACAACACTTAAATCCAATTTAAGCTGAAACAAAAACAAATATGTTTAAATAAGCCTGTTTCAAAAATATAGTAGGTGTTGGGGGAGAACTCAGTTGAATGTAATTGCGGGTTTCATAGAAACCAGGTTACATTAATTATCCGTCTCATGTAAACATAGTGACTCACTCGCTCACATGCAAAACACTGATTCATCTTCACTCAATTGTATGACTTCCTCACATAGTCATCACCATACCAGTCACTCAATGAGCAGTTCGTGTTCTCTCTCTCTCTCTCTCTCTCTCTCTCTCTCAAAACAATACTTGCAGTTTCTGCTTCCTGTTAGTCAGAGTCAGTCACTGGGGGTAATGATCATGGCACCTAACTACACTGATGAGCACTAATTTTAAAAAGCAGAAGTGAAGGTGAATTTAAGGAACGAGTAGCCAGGGAGAAAGTAAATGTGTATGAGTGAGAGCAACCGATATTTATATTGGCTTCAGTGATGCGTGCAGGTGCAGGTACTTTTTTGTTTGATCTGCTCCATTTAAACACAACAAAAACATTACTGATGTTAAAATCCAACTCATTAAAAAATCCAACTCATGATCTCAGTATTCCTGAAATTCTAAAAAGCCATCTGGTGGCAGAATTATTAGACCAGGGCAACCATCACAAAAAATGTTCCCTTAAAGGGGATTTTGTTGCTTAAAATGTGTTGCAGCAAGATGCAGATTTATCTATATTGCAGACAGCTTCAGTTGCATTGACATAAAAAGCATAATTCACCTAAATTAGCCTGCCTCTCTAATAATTTGCCATTTACTTTTTGACACCCCTTCTTTGACCTTGTGGACAAATGTTGTTTTGACTTCCTGTAGTCCACAAGGACCACTTTATTGTCGCCTTAGATAACCTTTTGCTACCCTACGCAAAGACATGTTTGTGTTCTAAAGTACTGATTGATTTATTTACAAATATAGTTTTAATTGGAGCCACAATGAGGTCGTACAGAATAGGAAGTCAAAGCTTTTAACCTTAAACACATTGGCTGGGAAGAGTCACCAGGTGGTGTTTGTGTGTTTTGGATGAAAGACACAGTGACTCTGTTGAGCTTTTTGCTGATGCTCAGTTTCCCCACCTGTGCTGACTGTGATTACTGATGCAGTGCGTGTTTATATGTGTGCACACCGGTGTATCTCTATGTACAAAAAACATGTGCAGGGTAGGTAAGCCTATTGGACATAAATCTCACAGCCTCCTCGATGTTCAGTCTTCCTTCAGTCCTCATCCATCACGGACATGAGACTCATTCTCTTTTCATGAGGTGGACTTTGCCCAGCTTCTAACGCAAAGTAATGGAGGTCACCTCAGCAAGCTGCTCAACACTCATTTCCTATCCGCTAACAGCATCTCCCAAATGGCCTGACAGAATATAAAATGGCTCTCCAAAAATGTCACTCCCCAGCTTTAATACTGACCACTCCATACCAAAGGTAGGACTGACATTTCCTCACAACAGGGGCACGCCTTATTTTGAACCAGTGCCTGTGACTCAATCTCATAGTCATAACACTGCATTGAGCTGAAGATTTATGATTGTCAGACGCTCTTAAGGGCTTATATGGACATTTCTGGATGGCTCAGGCAATCATCCTGGTGGAAAAGGCAAGGATGATAATCCTGGCTGTACAGGAATATATACAAATTTATATTTTAGCCACACTAGTAACTCTTTGAAGCTGTACTTGGGCTCAGCAGTGCTAACATGCTGATGTGTAGCAGGTTCAACATGTTCTCCATCTTAGTTTAGGGTGTTAGCATGCTAACATTTAATTAGCACCCAGCACAAAGTACACTTGAGGCTGATGAGAATGTCAGTTTGGACTTGAACCAAAGTATTGGACAGTGACCCTACTTCTCTCTCTGTATGTCTGGCCACTCTGTACCATCAAACTTTTGATTCGGAGACCATTTCTGGCACAATCACAATGAAAATAGGCTCAGCGGGCACAAAAGAAGAAATACCGAAATGACAAAAAAGACAAAGACAGTTTTAAGAGACAGCAAAAGAAAGAAACAGATGACAGTGACAGTAAGCCAGCAGAAACTGTGAACGCTAGACAAAGAGCCAAGTCGAAGCAAAGAAATTAAACAAGAAAGAGATGAGCAACAGGAGAAACAAGGAGAAGGTGACAGATAGAAAAGCATAGCAAAAATGGTGAGCTCTGACAGGACTTCCATAAAGCCGGTAAAACGTGGGGCTCCGGGGAGAGGTGCAGGCAGCGATAAAGAGTCTCTGAGCCTGGGCGGATGGATCAGGATTGCAGCCATGCAGGGGCAGGCAGGATCATCATCAGTCACTCTTCTGTCCCATCCCATAATATGCACTAATGTTGCCCCATCTGTCACTGTGTAACTATGGTCACACAGCTTTGAATACTTGACAAAGACCAATCCACACTACCCAACTTTAAGTATTGAGAATTTTACCAGTTTTTTGTGTATTATCACTATATAAAGTCGGTGTGGCTAACCTGCTAGGAAACAGTGAGCAGACACGGACACGCTTTAATTTGAAGACATGTTTCTGGTCACCTGATGAATAGGTCGTATATTTACTCAGCTTTTAGATATTGTTTGGTCTAAACCAACTTTTGAGAAAAATATCTGCTAAAGGCTTTTACAACAGCAGCTAGTTGCTAACTTTGTCTGTCTCATGTTTTGGTGCTGGGCAGGTACTGTACAATAGAGTCAGGAGATTTATCACTAAAACCACCGCATGTGTACAGAAAGGATGCTGATTAGAGGGGTGTGTGTGAAACCTAAACAATGAGCTGAAAGACGCTCAAAAGCTCAGTAAAGCTGAAGGCAACTGCAGAGTCAGGTGAAAACTCTCTGTCGGTTCATTATTACAAGTGTGCACCTTCCCATTACACAGAGTCATTTGACCTATTGTTCATGTAAACATATTGATTAGTGCAGATTTAACCTAACAGTGTCCTACCTCTAGGGAAAACTGTTTTGTAATTAAAAAGTATAGCACAGCAAAATACTCAATACCTTCCTTTTTTTGCTTCATGAAGGCAGCTGTATATTTGTGATCAATCCTATGACCTGAATTACATATGGGGTGCTCCAGTGAAAGTGGCATTTTCAATACAGTATATAGTGTGGAATATAATGCACATCTCCTTAAAGTTTCAGATTAATTTCAGTAGAAACCTAGCAGAAACCTAGGGAACCTCTTCAGTCTTGCTGCCTTTGCTGCGTCCATAAATCATACAATGTTTACTTTCTGACAAGCTGTGTACAGTTCAGGTGCTCTGTGCAGTCCCAAACCAATAAACCCAGAAGCAAAGGGGAATGCTAGCTCACATAATGAGAAACACTTTTGGTTCATATCATTTCTTCGCATTAGGTGGAAGCAGCCACGGACTCTGAATCTGAAAGCAAAGGCTCGCGGGAGTACCACTCTGTTGGGATCCAGGTGGAGGACAACAAGAAGGGGTGAGATAATGGTTCTGGGATTTTAAGCTCATTAGAAAACCGCAATTTTGAGGCTCACTATTATGTGCATTGTCTTTGCCATTATTTGCCACTGCAGCCTGTGTGTGCATTCATCTGTCTTTCTACCTCAGACAGGGCAGGTTCAAACGCTCCAACAGTGTGACTGCAGCTGTGCAGGCTGACATGGAGTTGGAGGGCTTCCCTCTCATGGAGGACAAAGGCCTGCAGTTTGGAGGGGGCTTCCAGCGTCACTCAGAGCCCAGCACGCCCACCCAGTACGGGGCGGTGCGAACTGTACGTACACAGGGGCTCTTCAGCTACCGTGAGGATTACCGTACCCCTACTGAACCCCCCAGTCCCAGGGAGACCACCAGCGAGACCACCTGGCAGCTGGAACCCCCCTCCCCACGGGACAGCGCGGTCTCATCGGGCGAGTCAGGCAGGGCGTCCCCGTCCCTGAGGAGGGATGGGAGCTGGTTCATGCAACTGCTCCACACGGAGACTAAGAAGATGGAGGGCTGGTGTAAGGAGATGGAAGCAGAAGCTGAAGAGAATGACCTGTCAGAGGAAAGTGAGTGTTGTGCTGAACACTTCATACATGTCTTACTGTGCAGGCAGATTGAAAGATGGATATTTTTTAAATGTACTGTACTGAATGTATGGCACTGCAGTTTATGTGTTTTACTTGATATGCAGTACACAGTTTGTTTGTGTGTGTGTGTGTTTCAGTTCTAGGCAAAATCCGAAGTGCAGTGGGAAGCGCGCAGCTGCTCATGTCTCAGAAATTCCAGCAATTCTACTGGCTGTGTCAGCAAAACCTGGTAAGACAACTATCAAAGTGTGTGTGTGTGTGTGTGTGTGTGTGTGTGTGTGTGTGTGTGTGTGTGTGTAAGAAAAAAAACAGGATTCCACAATACCTGTGGGGTTCAACAGCTTTGTGGGGACTACAATGCTGGAGACCCACAAGTTTAAAGGTCTTTTTGAGGGTTAAGACTTGTTTTTTTTACGAATCAGGTTAGAATTAGGTTAAGGTTAGGGGGGGAAGGGACTAGGGAATGCATTATGTCAATGTCAGGTCCACACAACAATAGTGCCACAAGGCTGCGTGTGTGTTCTAAGATTTGTATGAATAAATTTGTCTTCCTAACTATATTTTTCATTGTCCTCCATGCTAACCCTAGTTTGGCTAAATTGTGATGTGGTTATAATTACTGTATGTCAACTGTCTTACGTGATTTTAGAAAATGTTAGGGGGGGGGGTTATACTTAAATATTATCAGATTATCTTTTATATATATCAATAACAACAAAGGAAACCACAGAAACAATACTATTGCCAATACTCTCACAATCACATCTACATAATTACACATAATCACTGACAATACGGGACAGTGCATCTTTCTGTTGTTCTACATAAATTGTTTATGATTATCCATGAATTGTAAAGCATACAACAAAAGGAAAAGGGTGTAAAGAAGCTCCAGGTCAGAATTTAAATTATGAGAATCCATTAAAAATGTTTTAACTATAAGTGAATGAAGAAAAACGAGTGATGCAGCTGCAGAGTGAACAAAGCATAAGAGTCTAAAAACACTGGATGTGCTGTGAAATTAACGTTTGTCATTAGAAACATTTCCACACTCCTCCACTAACAACCTTCAATACACATTTAATGCTTTAGCCGGCACTAACTAACTAACTGAATCAAAACTCCCCAAATATCATTGATTGCGGAAAGCTACAACACTGAGAATCGATATCAATCTAGCGCATTCACCTGAACGTTTTGAAATGAACAATATATGAGCATGGATGGGTGTGTTTTCAGTGATGCAGCTTTGTCCTGAGAAGAGAAGAACAGGGCCAAACCTGGGTTTACAGTAAAATATACCTCAGTATTCAGGCACCAGCCACTCTGTTGCTCATCCACTGCAGGAACACACACAGGGTCAGGGATTTCTGCAACATTTTTTTTTTGCACTTTTCACAACTCATTTTATTGATCCAAGCCAAGTACCCAATATTTCAAATGAAGTTGGTGCTGAGTTATGAGAGATAGTGTTGCTATTCTTGCATTGTGCAGCAGAAATAGTCATTCATTCAGGTGGGAAGTGTATGGTGATTACATACAGTAAACCAGACTTTTAGACCAAGTCAAGTGCTTTGTACCACCGAAAAATGCCGTATTATAGATGTTAACTTTAAAGATATTTTTGGGGCATTTGTGTTCCTTTATTTGAGAGAGCTTGGACAGTGGATAGCATCTGGAAATGGGGGAAAGAGAGGGGACAACACGCAGCAAAGGGCTTAGGTAACTTAACAACTTAGAAAAAGCATTTCCTCACTTGATGAATGCACATGGAACAATATTCACTTCATACTTTATTTGTTAAATAGATGCCCCCAAATTGGAAGCTTAAAGAGCTGTCTACTTGTCTTTTATCAGCTTGCTTCTCTCTACCTCCTGGATCAACTTTCATAAAAATTTACTTAAAAATGCTTTAAAAGAAAGACAAACAGTGTGCATGGAGCTCTTCTCTGGGAGGAGCTCCAGGATTAAAAGCACACACTGACACTGCCAGGGCTTAAAAATCACTGACTCCTCCTAAATCTTCCCAGCTCTGGATATTTGAAGCTTTATTAAGACTTCTGAGACAGTTTACAGAACATCACAAGTTCAGGGGTCAGCATAAAGCTGATAAAGTGCTGAGGCACTCTCCTGGTAATTACAGATAACAGAAGTGTGATATCTTCCCAGCTTGCCTAACGTGATGAGCCTATCCTCCACAGAGAAGCGACCATATAGGTCGTTTTAGCCACACAAAATTACAACTCATGCTTAAGTTTATTGTGGCAGCGACCTCTAGTGGCCGTACAACGCCAACACACAACAAAGGCGGTCAGGTATTATAATAAATAGTCAGAAATGTATGTTTCGGGGATGGGTGTGGTGGGTATGGTGTGCTGGATAGTAAGGTTGCCGCTTTTTACCCCGGAGACAGGCGTTCGGTTCCCGTGTGAAACAAGACTGATCTTTTTTTAATGAAGTTACATAGTGGCATTAGCTTCGTTAGCTTTAGCTAGCTAAATATATTAGTCTTAAAGGAGACAAGAGTCTAGAAGCGGACGTTGTCACCGTGACGTCACCCACTGTTTTGTGGACTACCGTCTTGAAGCGAGGTTGGCCGATAGGCCGCCGCAATGTTGATTTTTTGCAACCACCGGCACCGGTCAAGACCATATTTGGACGCAATGGTGGCACTAGCAAGCTTGGTTAGCTAGCTGCAGCTGTAATTCACATTAGCTGTGATTTTAACCGTAAGTAGCTGCTAATTTTGGCTAGCTAAAAACAGGCTTAAAACAAAACGTACTTACCAGGAAAATGAACAGCCAACTCCTAATAAGCTTTTTCAACGGCGCTGGTTAAATTTACACAGTGCGTGGATATGAGTTGATCTAGTCTGATTGACATGGTAGCAACTTGTCAATCACAGGGTCCCGCCCTAAAGCATACGCTTCTTTATGTCTATTTTCCTCTAAATGGGACCATAATTTAATAAATGAACATCGTGCTGTATTGAAGAACCTTGAAACTTATGCATTAGACCACAAACTCATTAGGAAAGTGTTTACTGAGGAAATAAATCAGGTGAAAACGGTTGTTTTACTATTATTTCTAATAGAACCAGACTTCTTTTTGCAAACAAAGGAGTAGCCCCCTGCTGGCCGTTAGACAGAATGCAGGTTTAAGTTACTTCTTCATGGCTTCAAAATTCAGACCCAGAGGTTCCCACTTGGCCTAAACCTAAGTCAGTGATTTTATGCATGTCAACCAGTGAACCAACAGCTGTGCAAAACGTCACTGGTGGCGAGGTTACTAAACAAACGCCACCGGTAGGGGCCCCAACAGTTTGCTTTTATGGGATCATGAATGTTTAAAATCAAAATCAAATACCATGTTGCATCTCTTTGATTTAATTCTTGTTAAAACAGTATGACAACAACATACAGTAGGTGCAGAGGAACAGATCAGTGTAAATCTGACAAATACTACTGAAGCCTATTGAAGCCCACCCAGAGGTCTGAAAGGTTTATAACATTTATCTTGGAACACATGAACAGCTTTCCTCAGTACTTGATTTCTTAGTCATCGTGGAAAGAAATTCAGTCATTCATGTATTATACATTGCCTCTTAAATACAGAAAGCAAGCCCGTGGCCTTGATATTTAATAGCACCATATTGTATTAAATGTCCTGAATAAATTGTACAGTGTGGTGTGTAATGAACTCCCTGTATGATGAGACCAGTGTTGATACAATGCTGTCCTTCACAGCAGTGTTATACCATAGATCAGTCCAGCGATAGCAACGTGTTGGCTCTGTTCAGAGAACTCATTTCCAGTTGAATTAATCATGTCATACATTCATACATAGTTCATATATTTTTATTGAATAACCATACTCAGCATTTACTGATTGCGTTCCTATGTGTTAGTGTATTATAGTAACAAAACAGCTTGTGTGTTTTCTTTTCGAGCATCTCTGTTCATATCTTAATCCTTACGTCTGCAAGCAGAAATGTTGACTTTTTTGGGTTTATAATAAATGAACATGTGGAGCCAGGATGACTAAATTAATGGAAAACAGCTCAAAACATTACAGAAAGATTTGGACTTATATATTTACAGTGACCTCAAAATTCTATTATTAACAAGTATTAGCACACAATCTCCTGACTCATTAAAATCTGCGGCAACTGCAGGCCTGTTGCAGAGACAATGCAGGCGCTACTCAATCTGACAGAAATCAAGTGATGAAAGGCCTGAACTAACAAAGGCACTTTATTATTTCTGAGCTCATTCATAGAATTACAACATGATTGGTCACCATCGTAAGTTTTTATCCCCCATTTCAACCAAATCCCCCAAAACCGGCACTGAATCCTGTTTTGAGTAGGACATCTAGTGGATCTAAGGTGAACTACAACAACTAGTTTGGTCATGACTATTTTGTCTGAATATGTGCTTATTATCTGGGATACGGGCACTGAACCAACAATTTGGCTCTTAATGTCATCACAGATGTTAATGTTATCTTTGCTGTAACTCCTTTCACGTGCATCCCTCTCAGGATCCCAGTGCCATGCCGCGGCCCACCTCTCAGGACCTGGCTGGGTTCTGGGACCTACTGCAACTCTCCATTGACGACGTCACCGTGAAGTTTGACCAGCTGCAGCAAATCAAGAGCAACAACTGGAGGCCAGTAGACAGCCCAGAGAAGAAGGTGAGGGATCACCATGGCACTGTCAACCCTAAAAGAAAATCGGTAATATTAGGCCTACCCGTTACAATATCAGTAACACACGTTACGACGCATTTTAATCCGAAATTAAAGGGTGTTTTGTTTTTTAATAATTCACCAACACCGAGAAACATTTCAACAGCAGAAAAATAAATCTATGAGTAAAAGAGTAACGTTATTTCCTGTTTCTGGAATCCAGTGGTTGAGATTGTAGGGAGGGTGCAAACTACTAAGACTAGAACCCACCTATGTAGGAACATTTTACTATCAGAATAATGCGGTCATTAATAGCAGTGAAAGTAACTCAAGAGTAACGCAAAAGTAGTGTAAAGCATTGCAATTCAGACACAGTAATATTGTAATATACTAATCATTCTCAAATGACAGTAACTAGTAATCTATAATGTGTTACATTTTGGAAGTAACTTGCCCAACACTGGCCTTAAGGCATTAGTCGCATGTATTTTGTATAATGATTCTGAGAAAACCTCAAAGACTGGAACTGATCCAATGCCATCCTGTGGATGGCAAAATATATTGATAGAAATATAAGAACACAAGAATATTTTTTCATTTAAATATACATGATTGAACATTTTAGATTTAGGGAATATTAAAAACTCATAAGGGGACAGCAGGGCCGAAAATAGGGCATTTTCTCTTTTTCTTTTTTTTGGAGGGTGATATTTTTGAGGAAAGCAAGAGGGTCTTTTAACTTTTTCTCATCCAAGATTTATTTTTTTATTAAATTTTTTTTTCACTCTTACTAAAAATCCACAGATGATGTACAGTTTAATGGCTACATGAGAACTATTGTCCTGCCTAACATAAGGTGTAAATGGGAGTACCACATTCTCAGTTCTGAATGCAAAATGAGTTGTACCAACTCAATACTGTTGTATTATTTTTTATATTTATATTTATTAAATTTTGAAGGCAGTTTTTCTCTGCGTGAAGGATCCAAAGAAAATATTAATCATGCGGTCTTTAAAAAAAGGTTAATATAATTTTCAGCCACCTTCCCCACCCCAAAAATGTTTACATAGTTCCTTAGCAAAAATCTAAAGTCTCTAAAAGAGACTATAAACTCTTGAACACTGGGTTTGTTGGTGTTTTTGATCACTGCTGTCCCCTCCAAATTGTCAAATCACTACCAAACTTGTACAAACACTTAATTATTCTCTCCTCTTCCTAAAGCCACCAGCTCCTGTACCAAAGAAGACAGTTCGACAGAAGAGTGTGATAACGAGGGAGAAATCCCTGGACCTCCCAGACAGGCACCGACAGGAGGCCCGGCGGCGGCTCATGGCCGCTAAGCGGGCAGCCTCCTTCAGGCAGAACTCAGCCTCGGAGCGAGCAGACAGCATCGAGATCTATATTCCCGAGGCTCAGACTAGACTTTGAGAAGATAGGGTCCAGGGCCTACACGTCTCCCTGCTCCCACATTCAAACAACTTTAAAACTAGCCTTTTTTCTAGACTGCTATGCTCTCTACTCTTCCTTTATCCATCTTTTGTCTGATCTCGATCTCGCCATCCTCAGAGCCCATCGCCAACACCATTGGTCTGTAGGATGTGCCAACCCTCTTCTCGTATTGCCAATAAGTGTTAGCAGAAATGTATGTCTGACATGGGTTGGTTGGGTTTCTCCTTGGTTTGCTGGTGATCATGATACCCAGCCTACAAGCTCTCTCATCCAATATCCTGGATGGGTATGTCTGTAGTTTTTCAGCATTTGCAAAGTGCCATTTAAAAAAGTGCAGCTTTGAAAACCTACCAGCAACCAGGCCTTTGAGCTAAAAAGAGTAAATGAGAGAAATTATATTTATTTCAAGTTGTTAAAAAATGGTAAAAGTTAGTAACCCTTCAGTATTTTTCAATAATTTAAGGTTATATTATGACTTTTTTTTGGGGGGGGGGGGGGTAAATGTTAATTCCGAGCTAAATATCACAGAATTGTTGTAAGTTCAAAACTTTTAAAGTGCCAATGCTTGAAATACCTCAACTATGTGCATGTGGCACTGATCACCCATTCAAGGTTATTCAGGCAGCCCTTATAAGCTCTGGACTGGTCAGTGTTGAAAAATGCAGCTTTCTACCCAATCTGGTTGTAGTCAAACATTTTACTTGGCCTGGATTGGTGGAAGAATGACATTTGTCACCTCATTAACATGCACATTTCAAACAACTTTCCTATGTATCTCATGTTCCTGTTGCCAACTTTCAAATATTGACATTTACTTGAAGCTGAAAACATGCAGGTCTTGTGCCAACATTTCCATTATGTCAATGCAGTAGAAAAAACTATGAAGGTTTGTTTAACTCCTTAGATCAAAATGTGTAGAGAAATGCACTTATGCACTTATTACAATTCTCTCTATTTCCAAGGGAAATGTACATACCCAAGTTCACAATAGTACTGTTGTATTTTTGAATTGTGAGCGGGGAAGAATATTCATTGTGTATATTTTTTCCCTCATGTCCACTGCTTGCCTGCCCTCTGCCCTATTGCTTTTGACAAATCTAGATTTGTTGCATACATCCAGTGTCTTGAACACACACACAAAACCATACTGCATTGTTTTCATCTAACATACTTCTCTCAGGCCCTTTCAAGTAGCGCCCTCAACCACAGTTAATGAGGAGTGATAGAAAAACCGCCAAAACAAAATATCTGCATACTAGTTTCTTTAATACAAGATCATATTTCTTGGAAAGTTCTGTGTTGTTGAAAGTCTCCTGAAGCAGTATCAACACTGCATTCACTCCCTCTAGGAAATACTGGGAAATAATTGGGGCAAAGGCATTCCAGAGGGATGCAAGCAGCAAGTCCCAAACAATTAAAACTTTGCAAGTCTCCGGTTAAGAGGAAGTACATGAGGAACAGGATATTTACTGTGGCTATGCAGATTCACGTATGATGTTTTGTCACAACATGATGTAGTTTAGCTATAAATTATTATTTGCTTTGAGTCCCATGACAATGTTGAGATTTACCAATTGCACCAGATCTTCCTAAGTTCAAACGTAGCCTACTTCTGACTTAAGTGTTCAACATTAAGTGGAGATTTCCATATCACTAAATTATAACGGGTTGACCACACAAACAAATTCTACATATTGGTTGTTACAAAATACTTACACATACACTGCCAGGTGTAACTGTTACCTAGCTAACATAAACAACTGACAAAACCAACGTTAGCTTGCATACATATGACCTGTTTAGACTGATGAGTAAAAGAATAAAGATATTACATTTCATGAAAATAACACTCCACAAATTACGGAGCTGTATGCTAATAATGTGCAGGCTAAAACACTAAATGTGTTAGCTTAGCATAATCAGATAATTCCAGCTAAGCTGTTACTAACTCTTAACTCGAACATTTGAAATACTAAATGCTTGCTAGGTAAGACATTTTTTCAAAGTTTCTATGGTATGCTACAACATGATTTAGTAAATCACTAGCTTGAAAGTAGCCAGTAGATAAGAACTTAGGAAGGACTTTACACACAAACTTAGTAATGGATTTATGAATAGCTGGTGCAGCCGTGTAATGGTATGTGATGTGAAAGTGGATAAGAGTCTTTAGTGGTCATATAGAATTTACTTTAGTGCCAGGTGGTTATAAGTAAATTGTTCATAAAGGTAAACTCATCTTGAGCAAAAGCTACAATTCTGCTGCTCTTTACTATCAAACTTTGGTGCCAGTAACTTGAACATTAGTCTTCATTGCGTTGCCAATGTTATATTCAAATCACTGACCTAAAGACTTAAGACTATTGGTAAACACTTTGGATAATCAACCAACTAAATGGTGCTGCTTTTTATTTAATTAATACAGCACTAGACAAACAATCAATGCAACACAGTGTGCTTCACTTAAAAAAATCTATTTTTATGACTTAGAAAATTTTTGGTTGAGTGATTGTGCCAGTGTGCCTGGCATCGTTATAGGGATGGCCCAGGGAGATGTATCAGATAGCAGTAACTACAAAGTACATTTCTCTGGATTTGAATATTTTGTGTGCATGTGTGTTTTGTTGATATGTGTGCGTGTATCTTGTTTTTGTAGCACAGTGCTGACATATTCAGAAAAGAGAGGGTGAATCTGGAGTCAGTGTGGCTTGATTTCCCTATTACTACCCAGTTGTGGCCTGACCTGCATCTTTCCCTCCCACACATACATATACACATTGTCCCTATGTCGTCAGCACTCTGTTGAAACATATTTTAGATACCATACCATAGCATATATTTTATTTTTTTTGTGCTAATGATTGTATTTTTGATAAAATACAATCCACATTTCTAACCATATGCATCTTTGCACCATTGTGATGTTAGGCTCTTAACCCATTGTAATTGATGTGTTTTATTCAAATTTGTTTCTATAGCCTTCAAACCAACCTTTCACTGTATCATAATACACAAGACTTTGTTTAGTTGTCAGAACTTCTTCTGGCAGAGCTCAGACAATACATTTCAGAGAGCTTAGAAGTATATCCAGTCCAACAAATCACCAAGTAACCAAAGTCAGCGTAGAGTGACAGTGTTTCAAACATGCAGTGCTATACTTCAATGACAGATTGAGTGTTAGTTTTTACATTCTTTTTAAAATACACCCATCTATAATTCTGCTGCATTTTCATTGCAAAAGCAGGGACTTTACCAGTATTACAGTGGGTTTCTGGAAAGCGTGTGTGTGCGTGTGTGTGTGTGTGTGTGTGTGTGTGTGTGTGAGAGATGCCAGGCAGTTGGCAGAGCAGAGACGTTCCCCTGCTGTTGCCACAGTGGTAGGCAGACGGGAGAGAGACAGACTCGGCCTGACATATGCTGGCTTAGAGGAGACAAGAGCTCCGCGCTGGGCCCCAAACTGCTGGTGTTGTACGCTGTTGTGTAGCTGGGAGGCTGTTCTGTGAGGATCGCTAGACGCTGCGCTGGGTACTTTTCAGTCTGCCTTTGAATAAGCAAAGCAGCTTATGTAAGATTTTGGGTCCAGGGTGAGATCAAGCAAACAGCCTCCAAGGGCCTTCAAAGCTTGTGTTGATAAATGTATTGCTGAATAGTGGCATATACTCTAGAAATTAAGCATTAGCACTACAAGTAGTGTACAGTATTTCTATCAATCTGTGCTCGGCTAGTTTCGCTGAAGGCTGCTACTGAAACAACAGAGGAGTTTCTCCCTTATGCAAATTGATCAGGGCTGTGAAAAAAAGTCTATCCACCACCTTTGATTCAGTTTAAAGCATATATCTGGCTCCTCCAAGAAGCATTCACATAACTGCTACAGGCAACATTATGTTGTAATTTTATCTTAAAAATAATAGCTTCAAAATCATTTTGATGGTACACTGACTTGTAATATGGAGAATGGTGTCAGTGCCACCACAGGCTAGGAGCGCCTGGTATTACACTATATAACATTGAAATACTAGTGTAATGCTTTATGGCACCACATCAGACACCAACAAGACTCTGTAAGAAGAAGCTTGCTCTGTATTCTCCGTATTGATACCAAGGCAGCTGTCCTTATTTACGACAGCAGTGAATTACACTCAAAACTGTAAAGGTGCCAAATCACAAAAAAACACCAAATCTTACATAATGTTACATTAAACAATGAACACACCATTTCAAATAGTCAAGTGGAACCAGTGTCAGAAGTCACGAGGGAGTGAAAAATGATAAAAAGGATTTGTACAAAAGAGACACATACTTTGGTAAATTTACACTGGACCAGCAGAAATCATGCATCATTTAGTTGGAGAACAATTCCCTTTTGGAAAGAAAAATAATATCTTAGTACTCCTGAGACACATTTTCTAAACTAAGAACAAAATCTCTGTGCTGAAATGCCTGGGTCAAGGTTGACACCCAGTGAAAATGATTTTCTATCTGTGAAAAATAGGTTTTAACCTTTTCACTTATTTTTGTCCAAATAGGTATGAACACACAGGAACAGCTGTAAGGGCCTCCTGGTACAAAGTGATCTTGTATTTCCTTGTTGAAACTTATTTCAGTGGGTGTTTTATGTTGGATCCTTTTGGGTGACTTGTGTGGTGTGCATGTGACCCTGTGAGCATCGGAGGATTCCTCACTTGTCAGAAAGCAACTGTGGTGGTGTTTCAGTTCATCAATTATGGCAATTTAACAGCTAGTCACCCACCAAAACCTTGTGAAAACTCCAAGGGCAGAAAATTGCACCAGTGTCACGTTTAATATCATGAGGGCAGCAATTAACTACAAGTGCCATCTTTTTTGACTTATCCAGCATACTGTAAAAGCATTACTCCACACAGCTACATATCCATAAATTTTATGTAAGCAAACCATTCCTTCCATTGCTTACCTTTTCTCATTTCCAATCGCATATTTCTATCATTTCAGCTTGTATCTCGACATCTGTGGCCTCACTTTCTGGTACGACTGTCTCTCTGCTTTTAACTCTAGATCCCGTGATGTGGAATATTTCAAGGGAACTTTTTCGTAACCATGCTGTGGAAAAAGCGTCAGACTCACTGAGATAGACTGATACAACACTTCCTTGAACTTGGAATGTGAAACCATTCTATAATTACTAGATAAAATAAAAAACGTAGTTGTTTAGCTAAAACTATTTTCATCTCTTGTATATCATATCTATAGTGAGGATGAATATAATGCCAAATATTCATTATTTGTAAAGAAATATATAGATATATAAATATATAATATATGCTTCATTGAAACATAACTATTTTCTGCATTTGCTCATGTTCTGTTGTCATTTTTACTTTGTTATGGTATGCTATAAGCTGATATGATGGCATGCGAAATACTGATTTTGAATGTAGGCTTATTTATTACTTTTTTTCTACGTTTTGACACTGTCCAACTGATATGTTATGTATTTATTTAAGTCAATCACATATGCATTTCTCAGTGTGTTATTTAAGTGCAAGTTACCCTATCATTTTTGCATTCTTTGAGTAGTTTGCAACAACGTATGCATTTTTCTCCATTCTTTCCTAGCTGAGCTATTGAAAGATTTTGCCTCTTTGAGTAGTTTGATCATTGCTGAGGTCATCCGGTGTAAATAATTCTGCAATTAAACTTTTGGAGAAAAAGTTTGGAAATGATTGTTTGTGTGGCGTCTATTTACTTTGAAACATCAAATTGTAAACCTGACAATGGACTATTGTTACCGTGTTATAGTAAAATTTTAACATTATGTTATGAATTGATATAAAATCCCTTAAAGATTTTTCTTCATATTGGCAGACACCAAACTACATAATACAGCTATTCAGTACTTGTCTGAATAACAACAGTATTCCCAGATGTAGGTTTTAGCTCACAGTAGGAAACCTCAATGAATTTATCAAAGTGCTCTTGACATTTCATGCATTTTATATCTGTATGCAGGCCGCTAACCAAAACAGCAATGAGATAAAGATGAAGGGTAGCTCTGACTCATTTTTCAAAGATGATGGTGCATTTTCCTTTTACTGTTCTTGTGAGTCAGTACAGTCACTAGGGATTTGGCATTTATATGGCGGTTAGAATATAATTCCACTTAATATCACTCAATATTTATGTATTTTCTTTTCATAAAGCCACCAGAAACAATTTGTGTGAGTTCACTCCCCTTTGACTGTGATCCCTTAAAACACAACAAAATGAACAAATGAATTTACAAAACAAGCATTGTCATAAACAAATTCAGATGACATCTTCCAAATAAAAAACTGTTCAGATACATTTTATTAGGATGAAGGCACACTACAGTGATTCAAATCTCACACAGTGTTTGTCTAAGAGGAATAATTCTTAGAGAAGATGCACCTGAACATGTGGCCTGAGTGGCAACTACATTACAGACGTGTTGTCTTGTCAGGGTCAGTTGTGAACAGTTTGTGATAGGTTTAGCATACTAACTATTGTAATATTAATCTGATTAAGACCCATGACAAAACAACAGCAGGTTTTATGCGCTGTATCTATGGTGATTTTATTGGCTGCATTGCCATATTTGGTGTTTATAATTGACTGTTTTAATAATTATCTATTTGTAGATACTCAATACTTAAAAAACTTCCAAATCTTAAACCCTGCACACAGGTGTTTTCAATTATTCTGGTTGATTAGGCGTCTTCTCAGGTTTGAGATGGGCAGAGCCATGCTGGGAATTGCATGTCACCAAACACCATGGACTCCTACACATGAGTGAGAAAGGTGTAATCAGTAGGAAAAGCAGTTAGATAATTTCCCTTAAAAACTTCAGAGAAATGTACTTTCCCTCTCTCTTGCTCAAACAATACAAGCCAAGATCACCCCCTGTTGGACCAAGAAAAGAAATGCATGGGTTGTTCATTTACCAGATGTTAGTTTCTTTCTCAGTACACTTTATTTTGACTTAAATGTTTGATCAGATGTATTTCTGTGATTATTATGGCATGATTTATCTCACAGGATAATAACAAAATATTAGTCCAGGAGGTTTCTTGAATTGTGATTTGTGGGAAGACCACCAACCAACCAGTGACGGTGAATGATGTCCTGAAGACTTTAATATCTAATAGAGAAGCCAAACGAACAAATAACCCTGATTGTTGTTGTTGTGGGGGGTGAAGTGCAGTTGCTGGTACCTCAACTCTATTTCAGTGGAAAGCAAATCGCATATACATTTTCTCTGAAAGGTGACTGAGTAGCATGCCGGTAGGATACCCTCACCAGTGAAGCAACTCCTGCATGCCACTTTATGGATTTTGTGTGGACTGGAGTGGTTGGGCAGCTAAATTGTGTATCATGTAAAAACTCTTCACACACAAAAACATCACATCACAAAAAGAAGGCCCTGAGTTCCACCTGACCCAGCTCCTTGTGGGGAGTCTGCATGTTGTCCTCGTGTCTCTGTGGGTCTCCTCCAACAGTTATGTGGTAATCTGCGAAGGTAAGCTACACCGTCTCCTGTACCCAGCCTGCACATAATATTTGCACATCTAATGTGATTTGTTGCACAACCCCTAAAAATTAAATGCTGCTCTCAAAACATTTTCATTATGTAATCACATAGGCTGTAACAATAAAATTGAATGATACTTTTACATTATATTGTAGAAGCTATATAAAATCATATTTTTGCAATATGTAGATTAATATAACAATTACAATATGTAAAACATATTACTACAGCTTTCCCTTATACCATACACATTTCCAGTTAAAGCAAAATACAACTACATTAACGTGTGTATATATATATGTGTGTGTGTGTGTGTTATGTACTGTACGTTTTAATGACAGAATAAAGCGTATAATCAAATATCTAGGTAATAACCATAGACTGGTAATAACCAATGGGATGGCAGCTCAGAGCGGCGTTGGCCAAAGGGTGTCCGGAAGTCTAAAGTGGGCGTCACTTCCTGTTTATGGTCCTGTGACAAAATGCAAGTCGTATGATTCGTATGAAAGTTCCTGCTGTAGGCTTCTCCTTAATAACAGCACCGGGTCACCATTTTCACTGGAAGCCCTCCTGTACGGTATGTACGACAAAGATGCTTGTATGGAGTAAATTATCACTGCTGGAGACTTCTTAGTATTTTGTTAGCTTGAGTAGCCTCAGCCTTTTGGTCGTGTTTGTTTGTTTGTGCATGCTAACTTTACCACACAGTTTAGTTAATGTAGGTTGAGGTTCAAACAAACTCGACTCTGATTATTTTTCAAGGACTTGAACATATTACGTTCTGCTTAAATGTATAAAACGCTTCTTTTTATTTGCCGTCGAAGTGGTTATCTTGTTTTAACCGAGTTACTACAGGAAAAAAGTTAGCTCGTAACTGACCTTTTGAACATGGGACATTTAACGTACAGAGATTAACATGTAACTTAATGGACCCTGGGTATAGTCATTTGTTTACAGCCATTCGTGTTTACTGGATGTCTGTCTTATCTTATTTACATTGAGAGCAATGCAAGACCGAAGTCAAATTCCTTCTGGCCATTAAAACTGATTGTGATTCTTCCTTGTTTTGTAGGTGAGCTACACACCATGCATCTATCAGCCACTGCTTACAGCCCGCACGCAGTTGAGCACCCCCTCAGCGGGAGTTCCAGTATTCTCCCTCCAACACCATGGATCCTGGCCAGCAGACCAGCCCTCTTCCCCAGCCCAGTGCAGAATACTTCTCATGGGACTACCGCCTCCAGCTTATCGGCCTGGGCTTTGCCTTCTATGCAGTGGTATTCTTCCTCTCCCACCTCCTGTCTGTGCCTCTGTCCCGTACCTACAACTCTCTGCTAGCTAAGGAGAAGGTTTTCTGGAACCTTGCTGTGACTCGGGCGGTATTTGGCATCCAGAGTACTGTAGCCGGACTCCGAGTCCTGACTGAGGACTCACTGTTAACCAGAGACAAAGTGAGGGGACAAGAAAACTGGTCATGGTTCAATGTCCTCACAGCCACAGGTTTCTTTGTGTTTGAAAATGTAGCACTTCACACCTCCAATGTAGTATTTTGGTCATTTGACCTCCCGCTGGCCACGCACCATTTCTTCGCCCTGTCAGGATTTGCAGGGGCAGTGGTGTGGGATTCCATGGGCCACTTCCTTCCGATGGTTACGCTGCTGCTGGAGATGAGCACGCCATTCACATGTATATCCTGGATGCTACTGAAGGTAGGCACCTTATAATGTCTTTGTTTTTAGTTAAGCTACCTGTCATCACGTTGATCCACACTGACCCTACACATGGTCTCTGACCCGATGCTGCTGGGTGATAAGCTTTTTCTTACAGATTCAGAGTCAGTCAACATAAAAATGACTAGAAGTGTTGCTATGTTTCAGTTCCTGTTTGGTCTTGATAAAGTTTACCATTCTTAGAAAGAGGAAGTTCTATAAACAAGATAGAGTCAGTACCTAACCCCTCTCTCTTCCTCCTACTGACAGATTCGACTTGAGTGCACACAAGTCACAAGGATGTGAATTTTTATTGTGAAATAAAAAGGCAAGAAATGTGTATCCCAATCCCTGGCTTCATTTTCTCTCTCCATCTTTCTTCCACCATGACAGGCTGGCTGGGCATGCACGCTGTTTTGGAGAGCCAACCAGTGGGTGATGATCCACACGTTCCACTGTCGCATGGTGCTCAGCTACTACATGTGGTGGGTAGCCTTGACCAACTGGAGAGGGCTCACCACCCATGTGGCCCTTTTCCCACTCCTGGTCTTCTTCACTGGCCTAACTCTGCTCACGTTTATCCTCAACCCCATCTGGACGCACAAGAAGACCATGCAGCTGCTTAATCCTGTGGACTGGAACTTTGGGAACAAGGCGACACCCGTCAAAACCCATGCCAGTTGAGCGGTATTTCCTATGTGAATGATGCCAAACGTTTCCTTTATTATGTTTTTTATAGTCGTGTGATGTGACTTTTTATTTTAATTTTATTTTTTACACATTAGGGCACAGACAACTTTGCAACAAAACCCTAAAAGTTTAACCGTGACTGTCTGGTACTTTCTCTATAAAGTTTGCTACATTGTCTTCCTGAGGCTTTACTGTCAGACAGTTTTCATATTTGTTGGTCTTTGGCCTGGTTAGCTTAGCTTTTTATCAGTTGGCGTGGTTGTGAGGGAAGTGAAAAGGGGCCCTGCTTGGCATTCCTCATACAAAACTCCATTGATGTTTTCACAACAGATATCCAAGGGAAGGTGAAAATCAAGGGCAACTGGACTGGTTGCTCTTGATTTTATGACTGAGAACCTTCACAGATACAACAGATCTAGTTATTCAACATTGATTGGACAGGATAGGCAGGGAAGTTGGTTTAAAGTTTGAAGAATGAGGTTCTATGTGTTAGTGATTTGATTTATTAGATACTACGTGGACAATTAGATCAGTGCATTCATGAGTCACACTTGTGTTTTTGGTCTGTGAATCCTCTTTCAGTGGAGACAGAAATATTTACCGTGGACATGAAAGAAAAGGCCTTTAACAGAATATTCTTTGTTGTTGGACGAAGGCTCAGGACTGGTCCACTCCACAAAGGCTCTTTTGTGCAAAATAGAGATGTAATGTGGCAAAACTGAAGCCTTGTTGATGCAGAACAACCAAACGGCATTTTATCATGATGAAGTGGATGCTCATTTCTACTTATGTATCATCAAAAATGATGATACATAAGATTAAAATAAGATTTTGATATTGTGTTTTTCAAACAATGACCCCATTGTACTGGAAATATTTGCCTTTTTTGTTTGTTTTGTCTATTGTCATGAATCTGGCGTAGTTTTTTCTCACTCTGCTGCAGACTTTCCTTTGTATCCTCTCGGATACAATTTCTCAGTGTGTTGGCTGCAACAGCATTGCTTCTTTAGCTAACATGTAATTACTCACACATTTTTTAACATTAGTATTAATCTACGATGTTTTTATGGATCTAAAATGTTGCATCCTGAGATGGAATGTAACATTTTGACTTGAGCCCCAGGGCTTACTCAAAGTTACCTAGCAAAGTAGAAATCAGTATCAGGATAAACCATTGCAGTGATTACTTAAAAGTTGAGGGAAATATTCTAAAAGCCTTTGCTGGGAGTTTTATTGACCTGTCTTCCTCAAAAGAAGCAGATTTGCTGAGTTGTCTGTGTAACTTTGCTGAGTCAAATCCAAAACCCCCTCAAATCTGAAACATGGGTTTTACTCATCAACATTATCGAGATACTGTAACCTGCCTCATGAGACGGGCATCGGGATGACTGAGATGAAGCTACACTTAGATATTGTACTTCTCCGTACACCATACAACCTCAGTGAATGAATCAACGCAAGGAAGTATTTTCATCAGTTTATTTGTAGAAATATATAGCCTAACAAATAATTATTTGTCCTCTTAACTGTACATCTGATCTTCCTACAGTGTTACTACAAAAATGACTAATATCAGATGGTGTTGGTTTACCTTTTCATTTGTCATGACCATAAACTGTATAAAACAAGGTTATGACATAGAATTAACATTATGGCATGGGTCTAGGATTTTTTTTAAGTGTTATGCTGTAAGCCAGACTGTTTGTGTGCATTTTCTCATACACAATGGTGTGTCCCTTGGTTTTGCTCATTCTTAGAATTTATTATGTATGTGCTATAAAGCATCGGCCTGTAGGTGGCAGAATAGTAATAATTATCTGTAGTATTCTTGCCTCTTTTTTTCACTTGACCGGACATCCATGAGTTCCACACATTTTTCCAGTCCAGGTCCACATGTGATTGTCCTAACACAGCCCTTTTAACGGGTTTACTCTACAAAGCCGATGAATTCTTTATTTCTTTTCAAATTATACTAAACCTGAATAAACTTAGGTTTAGACATTTAGCCTGTTTGGTAGGACACTGTTTTACAAGAGGAAACAAACAGATTCGGACCCGTTTTATTTTACAGTTCTATGGCATAATGCGCCAAAAAATCGTTTACTAGCAAGACTTCAATCCAACATCATCTCCGGAGTCAGTTTTAGACGAGCCACCTCACATGTCACGTGGGCAGTTTGGAACTCCTCTGCCCACCGGAGCCGATCCTGCAGGAGAAGACGTTGGAAGCTTGATTGACGTTCTGTGCATCCAATCACAGCTCGGCGACGTCGACTCGTCGGCCAATTGGCTGCCTAGAGGAGGTAAAGGGTTTTCATGGATGGAGTCCGCCTGCATCGACTAGAGTGAAGTTAAAACAAGGACACAGCGAAAAGTGAACGTGTTAAGATGTGTTTAAAGTTGTTTTGAAGTCAGACGTGCATGACATTTAACACTTGCACGGTGTTACAGCGAAGGATACAGCAATTATTCAGGGGACAAGTCATAACATGGTAAGTTGAGGTAATTTTCCTAAGTTTCTGACAAAGTTTTAAATACCCATAGCAGGTCTGTTTTGCCATCGGTGACTGTTAGTTCAGGAGAGCAGTAACGTTAGGCAAAATATTCGACATAAAGTGATGTAAAATGTTTGTTCTGTGTATTAAAGTGATTTAAGTGTATTTTTGAGATGCTAACGTTATAACGTGGCGCCTCGGCAAACTTTGCCAAGTTGCCAACACTGCCAAACTAACGTTACCTTCTATAACAAAATAACACAGAGAGTAAGTCGTTTTTTGCCTAACGTTGCGCAGTTATATTAATTGATGCGTCCTAATCTCGAAATTAACTGTTGTAAATGATAAATGTCTTAGCTTAACCTTTTCTGCGTTTTTGTTTAAAATGGTAAGTAAATATGACATTCTTCTGGCTCTGTCATGTAACCCTTTGATAGATGTGTCGGTGTTGAGCACAACCTTATACTTTTCTGAAACCCCTGACCCTCTTCAAGGATGCAATTGCTGGCTTTTGTTTTCTGCCTTTATAAGAATGATTGAAGAGCTGGTCAAGTTTGCCATCTTGATAATAAACATAACTTAATTCATTCACACATACAGAAAATATAAATATGCCTGTGGACTTAAACACTTACCTAAAAGTACTAATAAGTGGGGATGTCTTTCTGAGCTGCAGCAGTCAGGCCAACTACAAATTCAAGTAGTCATGCATAGCATTCCTTAGTCAAAGCACAACCCAGCTTCAGTCAACTGGAAGATCCCTCCAAACAGGTAGTAAAACCATAATGTAATTAAACTGTTTCCCTTAGTAGTTGCCTTTCTGCACAGCAAAAGGCACATGCTTTCAGGGATCTATTAATTTTAGCTATGCCTCTAAAGTTGGTTTAAATAAAATTAGTGCTTTGAACTTCCTTTGTTGTTGTCTGGTGTCAATGCATGTCCAGTTCACTCGGCAAGTACAGGGGTCACACACACATGCATGTACGCAAAAATCTCCACTGGCAATTTGTTTAGCAAATAACCAGGGTGGCCTGTCTGCAAATACAGATGCTCAATACCTGCCCCCGCTGCAGTAACACCTAGGCTGTCCGGGGGGCACAGATCATCTTTTTCCTTACTTAAATTCACTGCAGTTTCCTAATGTAAGCACTAATTTAAGCCATGTAGACACAGAGTCCTTTATATGTGACACTTTCTCCTATCAGTCCACAGCTGCTTTCACAGCAGATGTTTTCAGACACCTCTGGGACAAAACTGTTGGTGTTTTGAGGAGAGGGATGTTGGCAATCAGTGCTAATGCTGTTTTCCATGTCCGTTATATAGATGCTTAGGGAGACAGCATTTAATCGTCTTTTCAACCCTTTGGTCATTGGCATGAAAGTATGGAGTACAGCCAAAATGCTATATCCTCTCCTGTTATTGCTATAGTCTGTGACCACAGATGCAGTTCAGTGGAGAAATGCCTGGAATTCTTAATTGCTGAAGTAATTGTGACTAGGTCATAACTCTACTTCACCACTAGTGGCTCTTGAAAATGCCTTTCGTTTAACTTGACTTAGCTTGCGGTGCCAGTGTGCACAGTTGCTGAGCAGAGGAGCATACCATTCATTTTTAGAAAGGCCGTTATGAATTCACTGTCCACCCATCACCCCACTGAGGATTCACTGAGATAGAACATGGATTAGCAACATAGTTTAGCAACAGCTGGGAAAGAAATGCTGCGGCTTTTCTGCAGGTGGATGTGTAAAATTGCTTACATACCACACACTTGTTTAGCATTTGGGAACACGTGTCAGATAGATTTAGTGTATAATGGATATGTTTGTAACATTCATCTTACCATACATTGTGTGCCGTAGATTGAAGATGTTTTTATGGCATATTTTGCCCTTATTTAACAGTAGAGGTTTGCAGAGACTGGAAATGAGGGGGAAAGGCTTGAGATGGTTTTGAAATGTCACAAAGATTCTCACCTAGAGTTTAACCGGAAACATTGCAGTCATATGGTACAAGGCATCAGAGACCACCAAGATGCCCAGAGTACCTTGATTGAACGCCTTTGTTACTACCACGCTCTATGAAATGAGCTACAGATGACGACACTGCATAGCATTACTTGGAAAGGGAGAGCAAAGCCAGGGGTCAATGGCAGTCTTGGCCTCAGAAAGTGTTTCCACCCTTTTAAGTCAGTGCAGTGGCTGGTACTCTTAACGATCAAGAGTATTGCGGTTTTCCTGTGGTCATTTATTGTAATCGGACTGAGTAGGTCTATTCATATTAAAATGCATTCAGTGCTTAAATCAGGCCAGCCAAGAAAAGCTCTTTGAAGCAGTCGCTTATCCACTGCTCACCACACACTAGATAGTGTTCTTCTAGTGACATGTTGGGCTCTCAAAGCTTTGGTGTGGCTCACTGGGTGGGTGGAGACCAGTTAGGAGTGACAGCCAAGACTGCAGCCGCCTCTGTTTTCAAATGGGCACCGCATTTAAAATATTTTACAGCCCCAGTCTTTCATTTCGTCCAGTGATTCCCAAGCCGGGAGGGCCTTTTCAGAATCTGCCTGCTAGTTAAAGCCAATGTAAAAAAAAACCATTATGCTTGTAAAGTCGGTAAAAACGCTGTTCTTATAGGGATCTTAGTAGGGGTATAATGTTGTGTGATGCATCATAATGGTTATACTACATACTTTAATGTGATGGGTGACACTGTGCACTAATGAGCCAGTGTTGTAGCTTAGCATTGCCCACATTTGGTTTAGAAACATGGCTCCAGAACGTGTTGCTGAGTCCAGATGTCCCCTTTCACATGTCCAATAGAGGACACCTCTGACATCAAATACAGATACTGCAGCCCTGCAGGCCTGAGTATTGAAGTGTATTCACAATCCACTCCCATTAGGCCTATAATTATAACTGCTAGCTGATGTGGAATTCTAGACCCATCATCTGGTCGTCTAGTGGTGTTGATTGTTTAGTGTGTTGTAGGTTTTGTTGTACTGGATGGAGGTGTAAACGCCATGCATGTGGGACTTTTCTGCTACAGAAACAAAATGAGATCTAAAATGAGGAAGATTGTTTGCTTAGCTGTGATTCATTATGATATTTGTGTCTATGCATATGCTTCCAATTTTTCCTTCGCTGATCTAATAGTTTCAACTTGCCAGGAGTCAGGATACTCACGTTTAAGAAGTCAGCTGTCTTGTGCCTGTTTCCAAGCATTCCCACCCCTTTTGAGGTCAGGGTGTGTGGTGAAGTGTGTGGCGTGTTGTCAGGGCGGGTTGGCCCAGATACTGTGATACTGTGAAGATTGATCCTGTATGAGCCACATGGCTTTTGGTTTGAGATTTAGGGTACAGGCTGCGCTAACTGGCACAGTAGACTAGACAACCAATGGATGTGCATCATATCGTAACCATGTTATTCACAATTCAAGGAAACAAGAGCAGTGGGTTGTTATGGCTGTTTAGCTCAGTTGTTTAGAGTTTCTCCAGGGACCAGGGACCCCCAATGGTCCTTGAAGGGGTTAAAAGGGGAATAATTTATATTCACTTTAATTCTATCCTCTAAGTAAAACAGTGACAGAGCACATTTTTCATGCAATTGGCAGTTGGTCCAGCACAAGCACTTTATAAAGATGTAATAGCCTAGTGAGACTGTTGTTCTCTTAGATTTCACATAAACTACACAACCCATCAGGCCAAGGTCTTTGTAGCAATACTATTATTTTTCAGCTTTTCAGTGCTGATCATAGAGAGGCTAGGAAGAGGTACCTTCTCTTTCCTTTTTAGTATGCTGCAGGGCGCTGTCCTGTCCTTCCCTGAACTTCCCCACAAATACATTACAGTACTTTGTTAAGCCCATCCGTCCACTCTTTGTAGGCCTGGGATGTGCTCAAGGCCTGATTACTGTAATCCTGGCAGGAGGAGAAGATTGGGACACACTGCTCAATAAAACATTCAGCCAAATAACTGCAAAGCCAAAGACAGTCACTCACAGCAGACTACAAGGCTCTCTCTCTCAAACCAACCTCTCCTCCACGCTTTTGTTTATGACTTTCAGCCTGTGTGTGGAATGCCACTTGCCATTAAGTGTACTCCAGAAAACTCTGCAGAAGAATCAACACCCCGTACAAAACTAGCGTGACTGTCACAGAATAGCTCTCAGCAACACAGTTAATTTTTGACTGATCTCGGGTTGATTGAAGTGATAGGTGAGGGGTTTGGAGCAGATCAGGAAAAGTTTCTGCACTCCAAAGGGAGATTACAAGAAATCTGTGATTAAAAGTATGAAGAAAATTTTTTATTTTCTTTCCGGTTACCATATGCTGTGACGTTGAGATTATGATTTTTTTTATATATATATAATTATGAATTTAGAGAAAGGTGAAAAAAGCAGCCCATCCTTAATTTTTTTTATTTTTATAATTCTTAAACCTACTAAACAAATAGATAGAGATCGGAAAAGAAAATCCCCTGTGAAATGTAGTTAAGTTAGGGTTTATCAAAAGAAGACTCATTTTGAAATGGAGAACTGACATCCTGTAGACACCTGTAGAACTTTATTTATGAGTGAACATAGGTGGCAATTCATCCTCCTCCATGTACAAAATGTAAGTACATACATATTGCTGTTGATACTTGTCATTGTCTGTTCTTTACCATTATTAGGAATTCACGGTTTAGCAAATTGTCTACATCATACCAGCAGGCCAGATGACTGTTTTCCTGTCTGCAGAGCACAGCTCAGCCTTCCCAGCGTGTAATGACATGCTCAACTGAGTCTGTCATCAACTATACGGCTGATTTTACCTCTCTGGTGTCTTCTGCTTTGTCCTCAATCATTGCTCTCACATTAGATTGTAATCCCGTACCTTTAAATTAAACACTGAGCAGATTAGCAGAGTGATTTATAAATTAATGATGAATATTTTGTTGCCCTCTCAGTAAGGCTAAGGCTAAGTAAGGTAATCCTGGCAGGAGGAGAAGATTGGGACACACTGCTCAATAAAACATTCAGCCAAAGAACTGCAAAGCCAAAGACAGTCACTCACAGCAGACTACAAGGCTCTCTCTCTCAAACCAACCTCTCCTCCAGGCTTTTGTTTATGACTTTCAGCCCGTGTGTGGAATGCCACTTGCCATTAAGTGTACTCCAGAATATTTTGTTGCCCTCTCAGTAAGGCTATATACACTACACATACTCACCTGTCTGCTTTTGTTGCACAGTGTAAATGTGTAACTGTTTACACTGCTGCAGTATGCTGAAAGGTTACTGACAGATGGTGCAGATGTAGTTGGTGGTCATCTCAATAGGTTGAGGCAGGTACTTGTATGGTGCACAATATACCATATTTGAAGTCACAAAGTGACCATACCACAGGTCTTTGAGATGTAATTTGTGGAAAGGTGCATTTAGTTTTTCTTCTTCTTCTTCTTGCATTTAGAAAAAAATGAAAACCTGAGTAATTATAGGAGAGAGGAGGATTGGAGGAATCTGCAGTCAGGTTTCAAAGCAGGAGCGAGAAAGGCTGTCTTTGCTTCTCTGCTTAATGTGTGAAAAGGCAATCAAACACAGAGCCAGCTCCTCTGGAAGATAATAAAGTTCATTATGTTGTCTTAATGCATATTATAAAAGAAAATGAATGTAAGAAAAATGTTTTAACTCAAAAAGAGAAGTCTTTTTTTAACATTTACACCAGTCAGTGTGATTTCTCTCTTCTGTGTCCCCTCCTTTCCTTCCTTTTGATGCTGTCCTAGACCTTGAACAATGCATTTGAAAGGAAAGATGAGTCACCCTTTAAAGCTCCTGTCAGGGCTAGGCTGTTGGTTGTCACTCTAAAACATGCCAGTCAATTTACAACCATGTGTTTCATGTAACTAGGCCTACCTGTTTTCACTCACACATCACATTTCTCAGGCTGTGCAGCGTGTAACCTAATTGTCAGTCGTTATATATAACATTATAGCTTCCCCTGTTCGTCTCTTTTGATTCTTCTCTATTGTGTAGGCCATGGCTCCTCAGGCTGTGAATACTCTACCTGCCTGTTAGCGCTAGCATTATCCGTCAGTCGCACTGTAGCAGACACTGGTCCTGTGTGTTCACATCCACTGTCCTGGCCTTGTGCCCAGTGAATAGGGTAGAGGACAAAGAAGCAGAGGATTTCACATTATTTGTAGACAAAACAAGCTCTGAGACTCAGAATGAGTTATCCTTTGGATCTTGTTTGCTGCAATACTGTGGTGTAGGTTTGTCTTAGTCAGAATAGACTGTTGTGGGCTTCTTGTGGCTTGTATTGAACTGTAGCGATTGCATGGATATAATATGGGGCATACATACTGCAACAATGGCTGCTTTATGCTACAGCATGATGTCATGACTCTGTCTTTTGTTCTTGTGGATACTAGCAAGCTGTAGACGCATGGAAATAGCACAATTTTTTTCTAGATAGGCCTATGACAGAAACTGTCACCTCTGGATACGAATTGTACATCCGCAAACACAAGCTGTGCTGCTGAAGAATGCAGAGTCTCTCATGCCCATGCAGGTCCAAAGGTCTCTCCTGCCTCAGCATGCTAATGACATTTCCCTAGGCTAAAATGTGAGTGTGGTTGACCTCTTCACCCTAAATGCTCATGTGCTGTAGTTTATTTAATTGAAGTCATGTTAAATCTTTGGTGAAACCTATAAACTTGATACTGGTCTTGGGTTTGGTTAACATTAAGAGAAAAATGCTGTGGTGGAAGTCATGGTTGCCTTCAGCTGTGTTTAGATGCCGGATCTACTTTTGACAGTTTTTGCTCTCTTATCTTGAAGAAAGTATGCTAATATAACTACTTGTGGGAAAGTGTTTCTTTAAGTCCTGTATCCAAGGAAGGATACAATCAAGGGCAAGTGGATTTGTTTAAGTATCTTTAACCAAGTCCATTTGCCCCTGAATTTAACCTTCCTTGGATAACTATGACCTGGATGACTGGGACCTTCATAGACATCTTTAAGTCCTGTAGTAAATTTAGTAAAAAGGCCACAGCTGAGTAAACTAATGGAGGGATGCATGTTTAATATTGCTTTGCTGTAGTACATGAATTTCCACAATAAACAGTAGTTCAAATCTGAATGCAAACCTGCTTTGAATAACTTTGATTTAGCTACAGAAACCCCACCACCCGTCTTCTCATAATGGTTACTCCACAGGGTATGACCTATCTATTATAATGGTGGCCAAGCTCGTTTATACCCATGACTTTACACACACCCACAATTACCATATGAGAATGTTGTTTACACTTCAACACGTGGTAGTGTCAACAGCCCCCAGGAGCACTTTAAGAGTTTCTTTTGTTTTCATTCACTCATTCATTTGTCTGAATTAGCTTTGGTTCCGATTGTGACATTGACAGAAATGTACAAGACCGTGACTGAGCACAACACAGGCATGCTTCTCTGCTGACAAAGTGCTGCTGTGATTGAGTAATGTGGAATAACAAGTGTGGTTAGGCTTTCAGGGACTGACTGGCTTACATATGCCGAGCCAGAAGTGCCTTACTTATGACGTATGGAAAAGTCTTCCGTGCTGAAATGATTTGGAAATACTGTTTATATCAACCTGCCTATGTGGCCATTTTATGACGTTTGTCTTTTTCCTTTAGGAATGTGTGGCGGTGTAGCTGATCCCCTTCATGCTGCTGTCTGAAGAGCTTGCGTAGGAGAAGAGCAACAAGCATGGACGTGGAAGACTTTCCTCCCCCACCTCCTGAATGTAAAGTCAACAGCTTTGTCGCTCACATGTACTATATACTTTTCCCTTAATTTCACTGAGCAACTCTAGAAAGTTGTTTGAATGTGGGCCGGTTAGCTCAGTTGGTTAGAGCGTGGTGCTAATAACGCCAAGGTCGCGGGTTCGATCCCCGTACGGGCCACATGATTTTGATATTTGTGCAACAGAATGACTCAAAGGTGATTCTAGTGCAGTGAATATTCAGTGACTGCAGCCTTCATGTATTAACCAACAGCTCTCTCACCACTATTAAAGGCAATCCAAAGCAATAGAATGGTTAGACATAGATAGAAAGAACCATAACAAACAAATATCCAAGTCATTTAATTTACTACTCTATCATAATATATTATCCAATATTTTAATAGTCAGTTAATTGTTTAAGTCATTTTTCAAGCTAAAACGCCGAACGATCTGTAGTTCCAACTTCCGGACTCTAAATTGTGAGCATTTTCTCCTTTTCTTAGTCTAGTGTGATTGTATGGTGAATATCTTTCAGATTTGGACTGTTGGTCAAACAAAGAAAATGTGAAGATGTAGTAGAAAATGGTGACAGACATTTTTTTCTGAAATTCAGATTTTCTGAATTGATTAAATGAGAAAATAATTGGCAGATTAATCAACACTTAACTTAGGCCTAATTGGTAGTTGAAGCTCTGTGTTGAAACTATACAAAGTTCACAGGTCATTCTCAAATCTGTCAACTTTGTGTTGACAGGGTACTTCTGTAACATATGTCTTTGGTCTTGGAGACAGATTACAGTGTTAGACCAATGGTGTCACCTGCTAGCTTCTGGAGGTTGTCTCATGGTCGGATCACTTCCTGGAGGGCTGGGAAAGCTGGACAGTATGAGTAAACAACACAGATTCCTCTCCTCTGCTTCTCCACTGCTGTGGAGTGTGTGGGCAGAGGAGCAAGGGAGCAAGGAGGGTAAAATGTGCTGTGCCGCTGCGAATACCAGACAATGTGCCTCAGTATTAGGCTGAATACGGGTGCAGCAGAACACACACACAAACGCACACACACACAGCCTCCGGGGATAGACGCAGGCCAGAGAAATGCTTCGTCTCCAGCCTGCCAGCCACTTGCCTTGTTGCCAGGGCGATGCTGAAGCGGATTGTAACCCGGTGACTCATTTGAGCAGACCATTATTTAGCAGATAGGCCCACAGAACAGAATCCATATTGTGATTATGAATTGACAATGGACACCTCAGACAGGGTATGTGTATCAGTGTGTATGCATGTGTATACACACACCCTTGGGTGTATATTTCTCCATGATCTTTTACTTTGCATTCTTTGCACTCTACTTTGCATTTGATATGGTAGACAGATGAGAGAAACCCTCATTTTTATTTACAGTTTATGGTTGGGGTATGAATGCAGTTCACACGCGATAGAGCCTCACATGACCTGCATATGCGTGTGCATGTGTGTACACATACTGTAAGTGCGCTTGCACTGTAAGGAGAGGTCAACATCCAGCACAGTCTTTAAAATTAAGCTGCAGGCGTGCATACCCATACAGCCAACTATCAATTACCTCATCTCCACATAGTTGCAGATGTACTATTGAATGGCCAATTTTGACGCGTCATCTGGCCAAATCGAATCAAATTAGGTCCTGTTCTATTCTGGCCCAGTCAAGTGTTTCACATTGACACCAAAGAGAGAATCTGGGCAATTATTGACATGTAAATATACATGCCACAGTCCTAGAGTACCACTGACTATTAGCCTGCTAGCTGTGACTTATCTCTTTGTCCCACACCATTCATTATTGCACAGATGGGAAAAGACAGATAGCATCTCTGTTTCCAGGTTTGCTCTTTGAAGGTTTGCTCTCTTCTTGTGCAACTGTAGTCAGTGGTGCAGATGGACATGGGGTCACAATGTTGACCTGGAACATTAGTCACAGACCTTTCCCTCACTCAATGACTTCAGGGTGTAACAACTACCTGTCAAAGCCTAAGGGAATCATACTGGTGATTTAGAGCTGTGTACATTGCTGCGAGGGACTTAAAAGTTATTAGATTTGCTACAGGGAGTTTCTTTGAGCTAAGATTTACTCGGTCACTATCAATGGACATCTCAAGCTCTCCCAACTGAGCTATTTTGGCAACTGGCGTTATAAGGGATAGCTCTCTGTTTGGTAGTGTTGTAGTACTCGAGACCGGTCTTGGTCTCGAGATCGGTCTTAAGACCACTTTTTGATGGTCTTGTTCTCGTCTCGGACTCAACCTCATTTGTACTCTTGTCTTGGTCTCGGACATTGAGGACGCTGGATTTTATTTCAAGACCAGTCAAGACCATAACTTTGGGAATATCAGTTTTTGCATTGTTTGATTTATTTGATAATTTATTTCAACACAGTTTAACATCACACAAATATCATTCAGAACACTTCACAAGAACAAATACTTGCTGACTTATCAACACGATGGATGATGTATAACATTACTTACAATTGCTACAAAGTCAGTCCTTTCCCACTTGATGCTTCTCCTCCCCCGCCTGAACCCGCTGTCTTTCCTGGCCTGGCCGTAGCCGCTGTGAATCACCTTGGTACTGTATCAGCTGCCGGAAAAAAAGTTGGAATTTTTGGAAAGCATAATTGAAATTGATATGTATCACAAGGAAAAGCCGTAGCCTTGTGTTACAGGAAGGCATTATGGAGGATTTACAGACTTTATCTGTAACTAGAGGTGGCTGGGGGAAGGGAGAGGTCAAAATGCCGAAACCCGGGATTGAACCAGGGACCTTTAGATCTTCAGTCTAACGCTCTCCCAACTGAGCTATTTCGGCAACTGATGTTACAGGGGACATCTCATCAACTCCTGCTGGAAATGAACCCGTGCAACTCTGTTTTGTTTGGGAGCACAGTTGGATATGAGAGTAAGAAGTTAATACGGTCAAGCTGTTACAGTCAAGCTGTTACTACTGATGAAAGCACTCACAAAGAATCCGTGGTATGCTTTCGAGCAAAACTAGAATATCCATCTAAGTCTAGGAGACCTCCTAAATATTATCTCTGTATTGGAAAATCAGCAGCACGTTTGAAGAGCTGTAGGGCTGCTTGTGGCTGAGTGGCATGGGCTCAGTCTATCCTTCTGTGAACTCGTGATCACCTAATATTTTCCACAACATTGAATTGAAGTTGAATTTTTGGAATGTTTTCTCTAGTTCAGTCTTTTTTCTCCTTTCACCACATCACTGAATGAAACTAAAATACTTCCTTTACATATTCACCTCTAAGGGCCAGAACATGAAGCCAGCTGATGAAAGTTGAGCCTCTGCATTCCTAATCCTTTTACTCTCTCTTGCTCTTAATTCAGCTTCACTGACTCAGGTCCACACTCTATTCATCACATCAAAAATAATGCAAAACTCAGGCTATACTACTCACTGGAGGGAGTAACAGCTCTATTTCCTGCTGGCCTAATTGCAGTGTGGAAACTGGAAAGACATTTGTTGTTCCCTTCCTGTCTGCTGCCAAGTCCTTTGAACATTAACTATATCATGCATATCTGCCCTAGTTTGTTTTTGCTGTAAAGCAGAGCAGCTGATGGGCTGATGCTTAATGTAAAAATGTCTGTAAGAAAACATAATGCTGTTCCAGACCCCACCCTTAATTATAAGTCTGTATGTGGCTTGGTCTTTTAACTTGAACAGTCCAAGGACCAGATTTGCCACCCACAGTGTGTCTGTTAACGTTCTAACCTAAAGGCTCCTACCTAAATTTAACTTATCCAAATCCCCAAAAGCATGCAGTGTGGTGTGATGATCCTGCCTGTCATCCAAGAGTTACAATATGCATTAGGGTATACCTACATGACATTACAGTAGACAAACAGGTCACAGTGTTTCAGAAGTTTACATGTTAGTGCTTTGTGTGTTGTTTGCCTGATGGTTCTCATTCACAAGACTTTATATACTGAAACTGAAGGATTCAAATTGCCCATTGCTGAGGCTGACCCTAATTTGCCCAAGGACATCTTAAATGGCATTTGGTACCAAGCAAGTTTAGGTACTGCTGTAATTACACTCTTTCACATACTTTCCAATGTCCTAACATAACCAGATATATTGATGGGATAGCTACCTCAAAATATTTAATAAAATCATCATGGTATACATCGTCATACCGCCCAACTCTTTAATCTGATGTTCTCTGGATCAGCAATATAATCCAGCACTCTATCTCTCTGTTTCCAGTGTTAGTAGACAACGTCTCCTTTGCAGATGAAGTTGAGGGAGAAGCCTTTGACTTTGAAGATAGTGGTGATGACATCCCTGAGGCTGACCGCCCACCTGCTGCACCTCCAGCTCCTCTAGCCCCCAGTAGCAAGGATCAGAGCCAGGACAAGATGGTGGCAAGTCACTCCAAGGGCCCTCTTCCCTGCCCGGACCCCCCAGCACTTTCCACCATATCCGACACAGCTCCATCATCAGCAGACACAGCAGTTGCCACAAGCAGATCCTCCACAGCAGGTGGAGCAACAACAGAAGGAGAGGGGACATCTGCTGCTGAGGGGACTGATGACAGGGAGACAGATTTACCACCACCTCCACCTCCTCGTCTTGAAGATGACGAAACAGTGACAGATCCTGGAGAAACAGGTTTGCAACCCTTAAGTCTTTACCTTTTATTGTTGGCTCTAGGGGAGTGAGAGTATTTAAGGCTATTTTTAGCCTTCCCTTCGGGCAGAAGCTCCTCTGCACTAAAGTTGCGTTAGTAATAATGGTTTGAATATGTCTGATATTTTTAACAGCAATCAAAAATTCTCCACATTCTCCAGTCATGTGTGTGTACAATATCTGGCTCTAATTCAGCCCCCTTCAGCTCAGGATAAAGTTAAGCTGTAAAATGGGGCAGTCTGTCTCTCTCATGACACCTTGTATCTCTGGCTGCCTGGTGCTGGAGGTTGTCTGGCTTTTATCACTGAAAGCCGTGACAGCAGCAGTAGGCAGGCCAGACTATTTATTCTCACTCAGAAGTGAAGGGATGTCAACACTACACTGATTTTTCAGCCCTTTCCCTTATAAAGCATGTATGGTTTGAACACGCACACGGCTTGTATTTCTATCATCATGAGAAACCTCCATTGGCTACACCTAAATTCACCATTTTAGCACTACTCACTACTGAAAAATATCCCCTCTTACACTAACCTGCTGTACCTGTAACCAAAGTTTCTTGAAAAGACTCATTCAGATTCAGATGAGTGTGCAGATGAGAAGATGATAGACCCAGATGTGGTAAGAGCAACTTTGGACAACACTATAAAAAGTTTAATAGGTCAGTAAAGTTTTCATACATATTTGAGGTTTTAGTTGTTTTTTTTCTGCGACTATCCGACTAATGAAAAATTTGTCGACTAAGACTCTTCTCATGGACTAATGGTGCTTTCAGACCAAAAGCGAAGCGAGCGTTCAGGGCAGTTAACATACAAAGTCAATGCGCAGAGCCGCGATTTCCTGGCGCAAAGGCGGCGGTGCCGGCAACGTGAAGGCTTAGAGCTGCTAAACTTGGGAGAGAGGAGCAGAGAGCAGCGCTCCAGCATTTGGAGAAAAACACCCGTTGGACTGGATTATGCTCTAACAACTACGCTGTTTGCTCGCGGGAGGAGCTCGGAGTAAACTGCTTTTATTAAATTAGCTTTTTACTTTAATTTTTGGGATTACAACGTTGATTTATCTTAACTTGCTTGTCTTAGCTTTGCTTCCGTGCACATCTGGTTCCAGTGTTGTTAGCGTCGTTTGGCTCTACTTCATATTTATATAAAAAACGTTCAAAACTGGACATTGCTGGGAGAAAAGAAAGTGAGGAGGTTGAACTACCTGGTGAGTTCAGAAAACATGTGTATGTAACTTTATTCCAGCTATTGTTGTATTTTACTGTGACCAAGATAGCATAGCCCTGATCGATCCAAACTCCATTCAGAAAACAAACATTTTAGAAGTTGTTGTCCTGCTGTCCTGCTGACAGACCTGACAAAGCATGAATTCATATGTTTAACAAATCTGCATCATATTGTAGTTATTTATCGGCATCAGTTTGACCCGTTTATTGCTATTTAATCACAGGAAAATGTTTACTTTGAGTTCATACAGCTGTAGTAATGGTGAGTTGTGTTTATTTGTGTTATCGCGTTGTGTGTGAACACTCAGCAGTTGTACAGCAATAAAACCCCCGTGAGGAGAGCGTTGCATGGATTAAATTTGCATTTGGTCTGAATGCCGCAACAGTTTAGTTGACTGTTAGCAGCAGCCCTAGTTTCATCATAGAGGCCATAGAGGAGTAAAGTAACCATAAACTGTTTTTCTTTATCTTCAATCAATCAATCTTTATCAAAAAGATTGATCGATTATCAAAACATAGGGAAAAAATAAATTTAAATAAAATTAGGCAAGTTGACAACTAATTGATAAATCAGCTATTTGTTGCAGTTGTATAATCTTATTTTAAATGGCCACATGATGCTTAAGTTGACTGAGTCCGGCAGGAAAAAAGTTGGAAAAGCATAATGGATGGGGGAAGGGAGAGGACAAAATGCCGAAACCCGGGATTGAACCAGGGACCTTTAGATCTTCAGTCTAACGCTCTCCCAACTGAGCTATTTAGGCAACTGATGCTATAAGTGAGCTCTCACTGTGAGGGTCTTAAAAGTTATTAGACTTGTTACAGGGAGTTTCTTTGAGTTAAGTGAACATACATTTTAGAATTAACAAAATGTTCTGTAGAATCTGAACAAATATAGTTTAACCTGTGAAAATTGAAAATTTTATTGGCAGACAATTTGCAACTGGCATTGCTCAGACATGTATTGGTCTATGTAAGTACATGAAAATGACAGGAATGCTTATGTGCTCAGAATAATCAAAACATTTAAATGATAAAATTGTAATACAATGACAAATACATTATAAGTTGTTGGTTTTTTATTCTTATGGTAGTGCTTGCTTTGGTAAATCTACAGAGCTGTCATTTGGTACAAAAACGATGATGCTAAAGTCATAGGTTCAAACCTTGTCCAACAATAATAAGTATATTAACAATCAAATGCATTATTGCGTAATTGACACAGCATTTTTTATTGCTGTAATGCATCTTGTGATGTACTGCATCTTCTTTCCCTCACCAGGCAGGAAAAGCAAGGATGCATCCGTCAATGACCCTCACCCTCCACAGGCTGTCCTCAAGACCTCCTCCCAGGGCAAAGTCAACCCCTACTCTGTGATTGACATCACTCCTCTACAACTGCAGCAGCTTGAGCAGCAGCATGGACCCTCCTCTTCCGCTTCCTCACCAATGGAGCCCAAAGAACGAGAAGGAGAAGCACAGGATATCCACAGTGGCCCTGTTGGCATCACTTCAGGATACTCAGTCCCAGTGCCCTGTGGCTATGCAACCCCCTCTGGCGTACCGCTCATCATGCCAACTTACACCACACCCGTCATCATTCGACACCTCTCCATGGATGAGGATGGTAAAGTAGAGCCTGCAGCAAATGAAAATACTTTTTTAAATAATGATTCATTAAATAATAATGAGGTAGAATAGATATTGACCATTGTTTATTTTGAAATATCTATAGTAACAGAAATGTCTCGCAACTTCAAGGCCCCTTTAAATTTTTACTTTGAGTAAAATTCTCCCTCTCCTTTTTCACTGCACTCACACCAAGAGATAAAAAGCTATGACACGTAAATGCTGTCTCAGCTACTTCTATCCTCTGTCCTTTCTTCTTTCTCTTGTTTTTCCTAAAGCCTTGCCACAAGGAAGTAGGGACTAAATTTAGCCCTCCCCAAAGATCTGTGTTGGCTGTGATGATTTTCCGGTTTCCCTAAAATCTAACAGTAGCTGTGTCCAAGCCTGTGGCCTGGCATGCTGAGGAGTCTGATTACACTGTAATTATCTTACCAAGCTTATACCAGATTGAAATACACTTTAGTAAAAGAGTAAGTAATAGATGCGCATCGTGATGTAGAAAATTCTCTACACTTTTGCGAAAGAACTCTCAGGTTCTTTCGCCCGTGATATACAAAGCAGGGATATTTTGCTACCATTATCATGTTTGCCATGACATGTTCCTATGGGGAAAAAAAGGGTTAATCATATCATGGAATTTTTAAATAAGGTAGATGTGTCAAGTGAAATTTATGTAAGCACATTTACAAGAAAATAATGAAATCCTTTGTAATCAAGGAGATCTGGATTCGTCAGTGACACCTGGTGGCAAATGAAAAAAGTTACAACATAATTTCTAAATCTGGAATTGTAGTGTGCTGATTTACATTTAATTCCAAAAAATACTTTAAAAATATATAATCATTTGCTATTGTAGAGTTGCTTTTTATGCTCTTAACAATACTGTAAATAGTACTAAAGTACTAAAAATGGATCATGAGACTGTGGGACTAAAAAACAAGCATTACAAGCAAGAAAATAGCGTTGTGGGTTTTCTTTGTGTAATTTTTTCTCTCTTTCCTCCTTCAGTCACTGTGGTTGGGACTGGCAACACCTCTGGTGACAGGTATTTGGCTTACTACACAGCTTGAGCAGGTCAATGGGCTATCAGTTATATATATATTTAATGCTATATCTTAAGAGAAGTATACAAAATATACTCCCTTACTCCCACTTACAATTATAGTTACTGATACAAGTCAAATATTATAGACTGCTACATTCATGTCAGTGGTAATACACAGATTATTATTATTAGTCAGACTAGTAGTAGTAGGATCAATACTGAAAATATAGAATTGTTTATCAGTTTTCTCATTCTCAATTCAAATACACATTTGTTTGAGTTATAATTTTGTTTTCTGAAGTGTTTTCAGTGAAGAGTATCCACCTATTAGAGAAGAGGATGCTTTGGCTAAATGGGCGTCAGATCCTGCCAACACTGCATGGATGGAAAGTAAGAAATGATTTCACAGTAAATGTGCACCTTGTAGAGATCCATGGGAAGAATAATGCTGTAGATTCAGTTCTCAATACTTGCTGCTGTACACATACTACATGCCTTCAGGGTGTAGTTATCTTTTTGTAGTTAGTTTTTTTCTTTTTACACAACTGAATTCCCAGACACTTCCTTCCCTGTTTATTTGAGGAAGCAGACCCTTGTGTGTGTTTTTCTTTTAGCTCCATCTTACGTTACATGTTGTTTTTACCCCAGCTCTGTATATGATGTAAGGAACCATGCAGTAGTTTTTGTGAATGTTTCTTCTATGCTTCAGATCCAGATGAGGTGATTTACGATGATGTGCCCAGAGAGAACTCTGACTCCAACACAGGTTTGTGAAATTTATTTTTCATTCCTGCATTTCACAGAGTCAGTATTTTAGTTCCTGTCTCTAGCCTTAAGCCTTAGCACTTTCGCTGTCCTTTTTTTTTTTTTTTAAACAGGGATACTTGAATAGTTCATTTAGGCTGTTGCGTGAAAATATTATACTGATGTCAAGTGTTCTGGTTTTTAATCCAATACAATTGTCATTCCGTTAATACTACCTTTTGTGAAGTTTATGATTTAAGTAGTTTCATTTTTGTTGTGGGATGGACATTGGCACAAAGCCATGGCATTGAAAATTACCATGTAAAATCAGCAAAAAACTTTTCAAAGATATAGTATTTATTTCAATACTTTTTTATCAGAGTGCAGTAATACTATTTTAGTGTTTATCTGCATATACCCTACAAATGGTTCTGTAGTCCCTGGAATTTACATTAAGGATCCAGACAAACTATAGTATTTCTGATTACATTTTCTATGTCTGTACTGTTTTTTCATACAGATCCAGATGAGATGATCTATGATGATGTGGAGCTTGGCGAGGAGGGTGGCTGCAACAGCTCCCTCGACAACGGCTGGAGCTCTAGCGAGTTTGAGAGCTACGACGAGGCCAGTGACGGGGAAGGCCGCCCTGAGAACGGCCTGCCCCACGCCTTCATGAGAGGAAAGCCACCGCAGAGGAAAACCCATGTGTGTATAACAATCACCCTCCCATTTCCTTGTCGGCATTACAGCCAACAAACATCTCTTTTGTTAATTTATTGTACATCTGTAGCTGGGCGGGTGGTAGTGGTGAATGAAGCAGGGATTCATTTTTCTACTCTCCACATATCCACTTTGATTTAGATCTTGATACCAGAAGTTATATTTTTTTTGTTTGTACTGTATGTTTGTTTTGTATTTAAAATTTCTAGGTTGAAACATATTTACATTGTGCTTACTCTAAGCCTGTGGTCAAATTGCATAATCTATTTGTGCATTTGATTTTGAATCAACAGTCCTTTCGCTTCTGCAGACTGGAGAGAGATGATTCTGGCTCTCAGTCAGCTTGCTGCACTCTGTAATGTTTGGCTTGTGGTTTTGAGAATTCAGCTTCACTTTATTTTCAGTGTGCTATCGTCAGAAATTAATGATTGCTTCAGGCAAAAAAAACAAAAACAATCTTCATACAGTTGCCTTAGAAATAAGTGGGTGAAAACTGCCCTTGGTAATTAGAAAGCTATATTTTTCTTTTTTATACTCTTGAGTTAATAAATATTTATATACACATGAGTGCAACTATTTTCGAATTTGTCAAAATGAAAGAAAAAAATAAAATGAAAACAACTGCAGGAATAAAATCAAAACAGTCTGTATAGTGGTTAGAGACAGTTGTCAGAAGCTGGCACTAGTATAATATATCCATCAAATCAGATCTTAGTGATACTTTGTATTAATTAGTATTAATTATCTAGTATGTTGTGAAAGTGCATTTTGCCATATTTGAGTAACCCCAGAAAAGGAAAAAATGCCCATGAACATCAGATCTGGGGGATGGCATGCCCTGTGGAAAAGTTAATTTGTTCCCTTAATGCACAGTTTAGATGGGTTTAAGCAAATGGAATTTATTGGAAGAGGATAGAGTCAGCAGTCTAGCAACATGCGTATCAAGAAGTGAGTTTTCTGTGGGTCTAAGGTGCAAGTTCATTCCAAAACCATAACCAATAATGCCTGGTTTGCTTTTGTTTAGCTCTCTCAAGATCTGACACGCTTGAAAGAACACTATGAGAAAAAGATGAAAGATCTAATGGCAAATACAGTGGGAACGGTAGAGCTGCAGCAGCTAAAACAGAAACACGAGCAGAAGGTAAACTACCTGAGGCTCACCTCATCTGTCTGTGCTAGACAAAGTAGTCCCAAACCTTTACTCTGTGTCTGGCTAACCACTCTGGGCATCTTTCACTGACTCGGAACCCTCATCCTGCTCTGGTGTGAATGACTTGTGGTGGTGGTACTGGTGATGGGTTTACATGCAGTTCATTTGCCTCCCTGTCTACTGCACTGACCTGTCTTGTTATATGTTTATGCATTTGAGGCTGTGAAGCTTAGGATATGTTCTTAAGTAAAGTTGTTAAATTCTGCAGTAAACTGAGACACCAGCAAGTGAGTTTGATTTTGATGGATATTAGCCATTTATTGTTTTTAAAGTAACTTCAGCATATTGTAATAGAAAATATTTGGGGCATTTACAGTATCTCTTATAATGTAAATCAGCCATTAGGTATGTAAGCACTATGGTAATTTGAGCTGATGTCCCATTTACTGTGTCTGTGTCTGGTCAACTTTGCTCTCCTGTTATCCTGTATTACATGCTCTGCCATTTATCTTCATCCCTAACACTGCTCCTGTCTTGCATAGCTCAATTCAGTAGCTTTTTAACCATAGCATTTAGACAGAAGAGAGGTAAACTAAACTTCACCTTGGACTGAAATCCCAATTACACTTTACAATTACAATTTGTGGCTTTTGTGGTGCAGATAATAGTGTATTTTGTCTCATCAAAGATGCAAAAGCTGGTGAAGGCAGCTAAGGAAGGGACCAAAGATGGGCTTGAGAAAACCAAAGCTGCAGTGAAGAAGGGGCGCTCTTTCATCAAAACCAAGTCTTTCTGTCATGGTATGTAATCCTTGAAAGATAGTTTGCCTTCATAAACAGTAATCCCTTTAACTATACACATCTCCCCTTAGATCTTCTGTTTATGTTAAATCAGTGTTAATGTGAAGATTTCAGTATTTTAGTAAATGGCAACAAAGTTTGACCAGGGCAGCACTTTGCATTCTGTTTGTTGTTGTTTTTTACAGTGCTTTACTTGCTCTTTGTTCTTTATCTTTTAGAGAGGAAGTCGGCCTGTTTTGAAGATGAGGAGTCTGAACTCTTCATTGAAGTCGACTGTTTCAATGTTGAGCCAGTACTGTGTCCAGCACCAGAGGGTCTTTCACAGCAACAGGTAATAAACATGCCCTTCAACTTTGATCTCAATTTATGTAACTCTTTAGTGCGTGAATTTGCTGAATTTGCTACTGCAAATGCCTGAAAACCAATGGTTGGGCATTTTTCCTCTACAGCTGGTGAGAAGATGTATATTGGGATCTATATTGGAGAGTGAAAAGAACTATCTTGATGCACTGAAGAGGATATTAGAGGTATGCCAGTACGGTGGTGCTGCAGTGATTGCTCAAAACACTGAAGTATTTGTTATTACAGTTCACAATGTCTGCTTTATCAGCAATATGAAAAGCCCCTGTCCCAGCTTGAGCCGAGGCTGCTGAGCGACAGGAAACTGAAGATGACCTTCTATCGAGTGCGTGAGATCCTGCAGTGCCACTTCCTGTTCCAGATCGCCCTGGCAAGCCGTGTTGCTGAATGGGACAGCTTGGAGATGATTGGGGATGTCTTTGTGGCGTCGGTAAGATGGGGCTGTAATTTGAAAGCATTTTTACAAGAACTATTGTACCAGTATTTAAATATAAATAGTCCACATTAGCGATGGTACCCCTGATTTCCTTGAATCAAGCTGCTTTTTAAATCAGTTTGACATTTATTGCATTTGTGATGATTGCATGCATGCTTACGTCATGTTGAAATACGTCTGTATGAAAGACAGTTGCACCCATGCAGATACAGAAAGCTGCAGTATATTGTCTTTAGAGTATGTACTCCACCCTCCTCTTGTCTTTGGCTACTTAGCAACTCATAGGCAAAAAACAAAAACAAAACAAAAAAAACTTCCACTGTCCTGCTCATCACTTCACTTCCTTGTTTTTGTATAAAAACCAACCCCTGGCATGACATCAGAAGAGAGGTGAGACCCATTTGAAGTCTGCTCACTGCCCTTTCTCACCTCGAAATTCTCATCCCAACATAAAACAACAGGACTTGCACACTAAGAGCTTCCGTATTCCTTACTGTGTGTTAGAGTAAGAGTAATTCAGTTCAAACATGACTGTATATTTAGAGTAGTTTTTATTATTGTTATATTACTAATGTATTTCCTGATTGTTGTTTTTAAACACTGAACTGTTCTTGGTAAAATGCAATCCTGTAGAAAAACTCAAATATTTCATAATTTCTGTAGTTCTACTAAAAGTCGACACATTTTCAGTTAAAATACAATGAAATTGTTTAGCGTATCTACATAGAACATTCAAGGTCTTCTCTGCATTTGGTTTGAAGAGCAGAAATCTGAAATTATTGAAGAGATAGTGATAGTGACAGTGATATCACAGTTATACAGGAGCTTACCACTCTGGGCTTCTGAGACTTGTTTGCTTGCTTTTCATTTTGGCACCCATGTTAACAGGTTAGCCACACAGTCTGCTGAGCATCACTGCTCAGACACGGCTGCAGCGGCGCGTCATCTAGCGATACGGTATGTCGCGCAATGCACATGGTTCTCAGCAAAAATACGACAGTGAACATGATCTGTTGATCGTCATACTGACATCATACCAGCAACAATTTCAGTGTCTATGTCTGTAGAATATGTCACAGGCAAACAGAACAAAGTTTTTTAACTGGTAGAGACTCAGGTGGTGGTGCAAAGATGACCATCCCAGGATTTGGATAAAAAATCAAGAAAGAAATAATTGCATCACCAAACGACCTCTTCCTCTGGAAAAGATAAGAGCATTTTACATCAAAAAAAGATTATTACAGATAGATATCCCAATTTAAATCTGGCTTTAAATATTAAAAGTAGTTTTTGAACCAACAGCACTTTATGTTAGTGAAATATGATTTCCCCTGGTATTATTATTTTTTAATTGGGATAAACATGGATAAACCCTACACGCAGAATTGCCAGCCTATATTAAGTGTACTGTGGAATGTACCGCACAGAGGCTCCAGGGCAGAATTAGGTCTTACACTATTACACTAGCCCAATATCTCAGCACTATTGCTGATAAAGAGTTTAGGAGAACATTAATAACAGTAAGTGAGCTCAGCCTGGCCATCGAGACAGGCCTACACAGACAGACATGACTACAGACAGAAAACAGGTTGTGTTCTCACTGGAACCTGCATGCAGTTGAGACAGAGCTTCGCTTCCTCCTTCGTCACTTAGTGTACAAAGTATTCTAAAATAAGCTGGTGTAATATGTCCAGAAATCCTGTTCCACTCAAATGAGGGTAAACTTCATTGCACTTTGGGAGAAATCAGAAAAATCACTTGCTGCAAATGATCTATCTGCTTGCCACACAGCATGAAAGAAAACACATGAATCTCGTTCATTCTTTTGTGTTAAATCATTTTGTGTTTAATAGATTGTGCTGTTTAAAGTTTATGTGTTATCTTGTGGTTATCTGATTTAGTTTTTTCTGTAAAACATAATTTTTTTAGCTGTAACTCCAAGTTAATTGGGCAAGTTATAATTTAGCTTTTGCAGTAATGTAACTAACTTTATGCTAATTAGGGGTATGCCATATCATGTCGTTCACGATATATTGATATAAATTTTAATTTGACAAAATAATCCATATCGTGATATTGGCTGTATTCTAACTTGTTGACATAATGATGTCACACTGCAGCAACAGCCATGGCTGAAAGCAAAAATAACATTGCTAACGGCGCCACGGTAGAGGAGTTAGTTCCAAAAAGGGGAGCAACTTCAGTAGTATAGTAGTGGTTTGGCTACAAAATGGTAAGTACAAGGAGAGTCAACAATCCTGCGAGGTGAGCTCAACAGCTCTTGTGAGTTCTAAAACTGAAATATTTTTCAGTATTTTGTCATATTTTTAAGATTATCATTATTGCAGAAATACCCTGAATCATCATATTATTTTAGGGCCATATCGCCCACCCCTAATGCCACCTAAACTTCAGAAAGAGAACAAGGGGGAAAAAAATTTAACTCTATTTTGGCTTTCAGTATGATGTCACCGTTAAAACTCCACATACCAAGACTTTCATCTTAATCTGGTCATTTACCTTCTGGTTACCTTTAGAGTAAGAAGACAAATATACTACATTTGGAAAGTAAGTACTGCAAAAATGTTTTCCTCAAGTATGTAAGAGTGCAAGGAGACAGTACCTGTACCATTTCAGGTACAGAAATGTGATATACTCATTTTAACAACGACCAAGATCCACATAAAGAGTGATGATCACTTGATTTCAAGGGAAGTGGAAATGCTAGAAGCAATTAGGGTTCTTGACCCTAATTCATGGACAATTTCAAGTTACACAACCTCTCTTGCCTTAGAGATGCTGAACAGGAGCCTTTGGGACCTGATAAAGGAGGGGATCTGGATGCTATTGAGTCTTAATACAGTTTGCCCTTTCACCCACGAGCTACTCGTAACATTTGAAGCTCTGATGGAAACTGATGACTTTGTTCTGGCCCTTACAGCCCGAAGCTGTTGATATGTGGGGAGCAGGATGCATCATGGCATTCTTATACTGTGGCACCAACCTCTTCCCTGGAAAGTGTGCATATCATAGGATGAAAGATTCCTGCTGAGTGCTGGAAAAAGAAACTGGCAGTATCCTGCAGTCCAGGGTGGAGATTAAAGTCACCACAGGAGTACAAAGAGGCAGCTGATGTCAACCTCCAAGCAAAAAAGGACACTCTTGAGTATTAAGATATGATGGAATTTTTAAGCCTCCTGTGTTAAACTGTGTCTTCATCTGGATGCTGGAAGGAGAATCATACCCAAGGAAGTCCTAAAACACTGTTTTGTGTCAGTGGTTTACCTGGTAAATGAAATGGACACCAGCTCCTATGCAGATGATGCTCTTCAGTTCATGACCGTTTCCCGCTTGGATTATTTAAATGAATCAGATTATTCTCTCACCAACACTGAAACTGACATAACCAGAGATAACCAGGCTTCTGACTCGAGTGATTTAGATCATTCCAGCTATGAAGAGTCACAACCTATAGCATATTATTTTTCAAACAGAGCTGTCAAGACTGACTTAAAGAGAGTCGTCTACAGAGAGATTCATTAACTGAGATTTCAGGTGGTGGTGATCCAGGGACAGAGAGTTCCTGTAATTAAGTTAATTTAAAACCAGCCACCAGTGACTCCTATGATGGAGACTCATCCATTCCAGTTATCAGTGATGAAGATGATATAGAGCCAGCCACTAGTGGCTCCAACGATGGAAGTTCATATTATTGAGACATACTGGCAATGTTTTGATTTTGATGAAATGTCCTCCCCCACTGGCTTAAACAGTGCATCATCCATTTCTGGTTTCACTGAAGAAGATTCACTCCCTGAGAGTTCCAGTGATGGACAAACATATGCTGGGATTTCCTGCTATTAAAATTTAACAGGACCTTCAGCACCTGACTCTTCTTTAGTGAGCTACTCTCACTAAAGAAGAGTCAGGTGCTTCTGCTACTTTCAGTGATGACAATACAGACACTGATTGTGTGCCAGTTGCCAATAACACATGACTCAACTGACGGAGCTGCAACCTCCATTTCTTCAACCTGTTGATGTGGACGATGTCAAGAAGAAGAGGAATCTGCTAATTCTTCTGGCAAGTGAAGAAGAGTGGTTTCCATCTTTAATTAAATAAAAAGTAAAAAAGAACTAATCCACCTTTTAATATAAAAATTTTGACAACAAGAACAAAAATTTTTATATAGTTAGACCAAGACCTACAATAGGTCATTACTATTTGTCCTATTTGACCATATGGTATTGGTATTACAATGTTGAAATAATTTAACTTAAGTGCAGGAGCAAACTGTAACATGTACAATACCCAAAGTAGCACTGTTGCAAGGTTCAGCATCATTACTTTCACCTTGGGAAAATAATCTTAAACCTGATGGTTCTGTTATGGCTAATAAAAAGAACAACTATCAGTTTATTTTCCTAAGCAGCTTAGCTGGATCATATCAGCAAATATTTGGGAGATTGTAAGAGGAGCAGGGCCATTTGGCTTTTTGCAGACATATAACAAAATCTAAAGGTTTGCACTGGGTTGCACCAGATGTGTGAAAGTTCTCTCCTAAGTTAGGATGTGAAGTTGACACCAGAGGCTTAGTAACTGCTGGTTAGTTTGTAACTAAATCAGCTACTAAAATTGGTTGCACCACAATTACTTGGGGCATATTTTAACAAATATATATATAACTAATATAACTAAGGCAAGTGGCCTTAGTTATATTAGTTAACTCGGTAAATATAGAGTTCATACCATACAGTTGTTGATTTATTGAGTTATTCCACACTGCCACAAGACAAAAAGATACTGGATGCAAAACATAGCAAAAAAATGTAAAAGGATCAAATTTCCATATTTAGGTGGTTATGGAGGTTTTAACCTTTTGTCTATGTCTACCAAGTGAAAGACACTATATGAAGAATGACCAAATGTTCAGGATGAAGCAAAACTGTTACACATCATGTCATGCAATATGTTGTTGTGTGTAGTGAAGTGGTTATTGCATTTAAACATTTGTTTTTCTCAACAGTTCTCAAAGTCCATGGTGCTGGATGCCTACAGTGAGTATGTGAACAACTTCAGCACTGCAATGGCAGTGGTAAGGAGGTCGTGCGCCTCCAAACCTGGCTTCCTGGAATTCCTCAAGGTTTGAGAAAAACACAAATGCTAACTATTAAACTAATACTGGAACTACAGTGCAGTGTGAAAATGGTGTCATGGATATTGTTCTTGCATAGTGATTTATTTTTTTTGTTTTTCTGGAAAAAACATGCACCTATTTATTCTTGTGCATTTCAATAGAAAGGAGTTAATTGTTTTAATCATTCATGAATTGATATTCTTGTTGTTGTTCAGCTGCCTGTTGACAGTAAAGACAGCTAATCACATTAAATACAAGACAGGTAGAATCATTTCTTGTAGTACATGGATTTGCCTGGTAAATACAACTCTGTACCCTTCCTGCATGCTTTTAGCCCTCCTCTATCACTTGCACCCCTTTTAAAATGTTTAGACTAGTTCCTCACTAAAGTGCAGTATCCCAATCTTCTCATCGACAGCATCGTCAGGAGACCAGCAGTGACCGAATGACCTTGTATGGCCTGATGATGAAACCTATTCAGAGATTCCCACAGTTCATTCTGCTCCTTCAGGTAAAAGCTCCTTTGCAGTAAACCGCAACATACAGACATAAGACAGTGTGGTATAAACATTCACCAGTAGAGGGAGTGGCATACACATAAATCAAGGCTTTGTTTTTCAAAGTGCTTATGTCAAAGGGAGGTGAGGGAAATGCTCTGAGGGGAAATGGTTTCCTCAGATCTCTTTTAATCCTGCCCTGGCATATTTACTTTTCCAGTACCTCTTACAGAAATCCTCAGACAAAATATAGGATAATGGATTGTTTGTTTTTTAAGAATAAACATGTGTAACAGCAGTTTAATCACTACAAATACCAATCAAAATACCTCGATTGTTCATGTAACCAGGAATTGTATTCTGCATTCATTTTGTTATTAAATCCTTATCGTTCATGATAATGTGCACTATAAAAATATAGTGGAAAATGGATGAGTAGGAGAGAGCATGATTTCAAATGGCTTTGGACATGATTGTGCAGATTTAGGGTTGTATAAGAGCAGCGTTTTTTTTTTTTTATCCCATTAATGAAACCAGGAGTATATAATCAATGAATGACTGACAACTGTATGACTTCTCTGTGCAACCTCATCAGGACATGCTGAAGAACACACCTGTGGGTCATGGCGACCGTCTGCCCCTGCAAATGGCCCTGACCGAACTGGAGACACTGGCAGAGAAGCTCAATGAAAAGAAGAGGGAAGCTGACCAACGCTGCGAGATCCGTCACATTGCAAAGGCAATGAACGAACGCTACCTCAACAAGGTCTGCCCACTGCTTAGTGTGTGACTCCCTGGCATCATACTGCATGATGCTGTAGCCATCATGCAGCAACTGCTTGGTGGCGTTTGTGTTCTTGATACATGAGGTTTTGTTATATGCTTTTTTATATACTGATTGGTTAGAGTTGTTGATGCACTCATCAGTCAGTGTGCAAATTATTAGCTGATGTTTGATTCTTTTAGCATATGCTGTGGCATTTCTCTCTGTCCCGGTGTAGGCGGCCATCGGCTCTTGAGCTTCACATTTTCTCAAGTATTCTCTTGCCTTAATAGCACATTTTTGGCGCATGGGCACTAACACCAGCTTTCCCCACGGTGTAATTATTTGTGTATCTGCAGCCACCCACTCTGGCATCGGTGAAGAACCATGTGTTTACAGGATACACTACATGTAACAGAGGAGTTTTGTTCCTCATAGCCTTTAATTGTTCAGGGGCACTGTTGATAGCCATATATTAAATTCTGGATCAGCGTGGTTGGTTTCACCATAGAGAATGACAGGAAACATGGAGGAAGGAAGAGCAAGATGACACAACGGCACAAAGGTTCAAGGACTGAATTTTCTTATAGTTAAAGATTTCTTCAGTGGCTGTATGGCTGAAATGCATCAGGATTGTTTTCTTGTGTAAACCAGTGAGGCCTACTGGAATGTGAGAACTCTTGGTCTCTGTATGTACATTCCTTCTCTGAGTTTGGTGTTGTAAGCCAAGTATAAAAAATTAATTATAAATTATTATCACATATCCATTTCCTACTGTACGTTTGCACAGAATCACTCTTATCATCGTACTATCCCTTAGCTTCTGAGTAATGGCAGCCGCTACCTGATCCGCTCAGATGACATGGTGGAGACGGTCTACAATGAGCGTGGTGAAATCATCAAAACCAAGGAGCGACGCCTCTTCCTGCTCAATGATGTTCTCATGTGTGCCACGCCCAACATCCGGTAAGAATGACCTCAAACCAGATCTGTTCTTAATCTCTCCTTTAATCTCCTTTAATTTGCACCTTTCCTGTCATTGGACAACATCCTGTAATTACCATTTTTACAATTTTAGAAACTAATTGTTGCCTGTATATTTTTCACTTTGCCTGCTGTAAGGGAATGTTTAATGCAACTAGGATTTCCCCCCAGTAAAAATGTGTCTTAAAGTGAACAAAACTGAAATGAAACTCAAGTGAAGAGAAATATGGTAATCACAAGGATGTAACTTGTGTCCTCTGGGTGACTTTTGACCACACTACGTCTCTGGGTCTGGACCCATACATGGACAGTCCCGTCCCAGATTCTATCCTATAATTGCAACATATATATCACCACATATAGCCTCTTGTACAGAAATTTGGTTTTCTAGATGAGTGACGTGATGTTGTTATCCACAAACAAGGTTTTAACAACATGAACCAGAACCACGTTGTCAAATGACCTTCATGTATTTGTGCTCTGCCCAGATGTCAGGATGGTAGTGGGGGTGGCAGTGGCAATGCCCCAATCGACCAGAAGTTCCTTCTGAAATGGAGTGTGCCGTTGAGCTTCGTGGAAGTGTTAGAGTTTGGATCCAGCGAGGACATGGCCGACAACAGCCACTATCCAACACCCCATTCTGGGGAGAAGGTGGTCATCAACGCTAAGCCAAGTATGAACCACAGGGTCACATTCTGTTATTTTCTGCCTGTTTGTCTGTGTTGCTGTTTCTCGCTCTTAAAACTGGGGACAAAAGGTCTGAAGGTAGAAAAGGTACAAGAGTTAAATTACCTGAGTTGTTAGATAGTGCCAAGTAGTTGGGGATTGATCCTTGTATAGGCATGGGGATTTGAGACTCAGATAGGAGACAAAAACTGCTGGCCAGTTAAGTACTTGTGGTTGATGTCTGGTTAATGAATTTCTCAGTGGTGATTCAAGGTGAATATCTCTATACTTGGAGATTAGAGGTTGTCAAGAGCCTTTAAAGTATGGATCTCTGCCATAATTATGAATATTAATATGTTGCAATTACTGTCGTAGACTTGCACTGTTTAAATAAACAGAACTAGTTGTCTCCTCCATTATAAATACATAGAATGGATAGATCGTGGCTTCTTGCTGGACATTCTAAAAATGTTGTCAGTCCTGCACAGACTATCCAGCCACTGAGTGTGTATTTTTTCCCCTTCTGCAATCCTCTGGTCTGCTGGCAGCCGAGTCCAATGATTTCAGTCTTTCCACTGGGTTCTCCCCTGTCACAGACAGCTGCTCAGCCACTTTAAAAGGCCCAGATCAGACAAACAAGAGGCATAACGAGAGTGTATGATTTTGTGGTAACAGCACAGAAGTTTTTATTGTAGGATTTTGATTTCTTTTTGTGTGTGTTTGTGCCGGCAATGGTGGTGCACATACTGTATTATCTCTGCTCTGTCAAAGGTATCCAAGCCAAGGTCAAAAGGCTCACTCCACCTACTACCACTGAAATACACACTGTACTCTATAGCTCATTCTCTCTCTCACCCTCTAAACTAACATCTGTAATACAGTTACATAATGTTCAGTCTTTTGTAGCCGGGTGTCACAGTGTCACATCTACATTATTTCATAAATCCTGTGATGTTTTGTATGTGTTGTAGAATATAGTCCCCTGCCATGATTGATCATTAAAATATTACTCTTCAGGATACATTTCAACCCTTGTGCACAGGATATAACAATAACAGCTATAAATGAAATGATGCGGGACCATGCTCATGTAATGGTATTAGTCCCCCCTGCTCTTTGAGGTTATTATGCAGATGACAGCATGCAAAGTAGAGTGTATAAACACACATACACCATCCTGCCATCTGCCATCATCTTCTTATGCTGAAAAAAAATCACTCTGTTTAATCTGCGTTTTATACCATGTTTCCTTTACATCCACTTAAACCACATTTGGTGCCCTCTCCATTGCACCCATTTCCTGCCAGGCCACCCATCTACATATAATATTTCACTAAGCTATATGAAAAGTCCAGCAATTGCATGGGTGTGTGTAACAGATGGCACAGACAGACCTGAGTAGCATCTGGGCTGACTATAGGGTTTTCCTCAGATTTTCCTCAGGCTGCAACTGACAGGTTCACAGCCTCATCTTAATCTGATGTGATGATACAAGCTTATGATTACTTTACTTAGAGGCCAGATGAAAGCCATAAGGGTCTCAGTGTATTATTTTGTTCTTACAGTAACAGTTCATTGAATCAGATGTTGTAAAAGTTGATCTTGAGATTATTTGACTGGACCACAGTGCTTAAAAAAAGTGTCAATGCATAGAACTGTTAATTTCCTTGGACTGAATTACTGTATTTGTTGACAATACCTTGCCTTGACCCTCACTTGGTTCTCCTCACTCTGATGTAGTTATTCCCTAACCGACTTCAGCTGTGTGTATGTGTGTGTGCATACAAATGTGTGAGTTGTCCAGGAACTTTTAACAAGTGGAAACAATCGTTTCTCAGTCCACTGTGTTCAGCCAAATGCAGCTCGGTGACCAGCCGGCTAGAAGACAATGAAAAGCTTCCAGCATATGATGTCACCTCTTAGTGTGTCTCTGTGCCTAGTTTAGATCTCCTCTCCATGCTGCATAGCATTCAGGCCACCATGCAGACTGGCCCTTTCACATTACATGTTCCTGCTGCTTACGGACAGTATATAATTTGTAGATGTATTGTGTGTTTTTAGGAAGTGTGTAATTGCTGGGATGACTATGATGCTCCCAGGCGGGTTTTGTTAGAAAACTCTTGGCATTTGGCACTCTCACAAAGAGCCATTCAAGGAGTTGGACTTGGTATAAAATGCCAGTGTTTTTTCTATGGGAATGGTCAATTCACTGGTGGTAGAATTCTTTTTTTCCTTGTGTCTTATTATTTGTGCTGAATATTAACTAAATACAGATAAAATACAGCAAAAATATTGTATAAAACTGGTTTTATTGATTTATATGTAAACATTTCAGTTTCTTTTGATGCATATTTAGGAGGAGGAAAGAGGAAATTAAGGCTAGTGCAGACCCCCATCATACACATGTCACAGAGCTTGTTATTAACAGACAGTAGAAATTTAGATTCAAACTACATGCCTGTTTAATTCAAACTCAAATCATGTACAGGAATGATGCAAAACATGTAGTTCAATTACTGTTCAGCTATTAAACAATGCTAATGTTAAGTAATAGTAAGATGAGTCTTAACAAAGCACTACATCATATGATACTGGCTATAAATGAACTGTTGTATTTGCACTTGCTCCTAGTATGACACAACATTTCTGCTAACCTGAATCCAACCCCCTGTGTCTCAGCCTTTGCTGAGACAGATGAGCCATGAAAATTGCACACAGCTAGAGAAGGCAGAAAGTTGACATGAAACGAACATGATAGCAAAAGTGCACAACACATTCCAAAAATTAATTTCTCATTTCATCTTGCTTAAGTAAATAAACATAACCTATAGATCTATTGTAGGGTGACTATGAGTTGATCCGGTGATGAATAAAATACAATAGTAGGTCACTGAACATGAAAACATCAATGAAATCCAAAAGCCAAATACATGATTGTGGGCCTGCTGTGTTCTGTGTGTGTAGGGGTGCCTGTGCATGTGTGAGGACGACAAAGAATTTCTCAGCCTGTGAGCAGCCTCTTGTGTACAAACTCAGGGGAGACAATTCACCCAGAAACCACCTACAAATGCGAACTATGGCGATGCACAAACGGGGTAGAATTTCCCCCGAATGCCCAGTCAGCGCAAGCAAAACCTACAGGAGAGGACTGGAGTGGGTTGCTATGGAGTTAGAGCACCAGACAAGATGAGGAGGGGGGAAAAGGGAGAAGACAAAGTAGAATGGCAGCCAAAAAACTCTGATGCAGTTTTGTTTTACGCTCTCAACTGGTAATTTAGTGTGCACAAAAACATTTGCAGTTAGGATTTAATTTAAAGAGTCCTCTACTTGTTTATTGAGCCGTTTGATTAAATGACCTTGATAACCTTTCTGTTGACAATTTACGCCAACTGACAAGATTGCTTGTGCTCTTTACAAGCTATTCTTCATAATTATCTTTATGATTTTTTGTGTGTGTGAGGGAGAGGGAGAAAAATAGAGAAAGGCCTGCCAGTCCTTTGAAAAGTTATGTGGTTGTGTTCTGTGCAGCAGTGCATTGTGTGCACACAAAGCAAGCCGTTATTTCCTTTTCATACAGACCGCCATCACAGTAACCACTCTGATCTGATCATATAGGATCATTAGGTTTGACATTTTGAGCACAAGTGCAAAAATGATGAGAGAAAAATACCCAACAGCATACCTAGCGCAGCACACATAAAGTAGGTACACAACTAAAGAACAAAAAAGATGATATATGCTGACATGCAAAAACACAGTATCTGTGTGGCCTTTGAAAGCTAACATTAGATCACAGTGTTCTTGTGAACAAGCAAGCTCACTGGTGAGAATCACTGCCAAGTTTACAGAGCTGTCGCCGCTCCCCTGTGGGAAACTGATTGGCCTTTATTGATCTTTCTCTTTGTTAGTCTGTTTGTAACTGCTTCTCTCATCAGACTGACCCCACTCATTGCTGCGTGTGTGTCCAGCTTTGTATTTGGGAACTGTTGGAGACCTCAGGTTTTAAGTTTGCAGTTCAATTTCCTTGCTACCGGTCAGTTTTGTATGCCTTTATTATACTCCAATAGCCTCACATAAGGACACCAATTTTTATATAGGCTTTTTATAATAGCTTCACATCCATTCCAAGTTATTTGGGCTGTAAAAGTTGGTACAATTAAAATAGTTTTCCTCTGTGTTTTTCTGTGTAGACAAGCTGTATATGGGTCCTGGTCAGCTGTACCAAGACCTGCAGAACCTAATCCATGACCTGAGCCTGGTGAACCAGATCTCCAGTATGATCAGCAGCCTCAAAGGAAACTACCAGGTACTGTATGACTGTACTAAACACAAGCTCTGAGTAGAAGTCCCATCAGTTGAACTTCAGTGTCCCTCGGGTTAGGTTTGATTTAAAAAAATAAAATAAAATAAAATCCAGATAGGCATCAGTTAATTGTGTGTACAATATTAAAAAAATCACAAAGACAAAGAATAAATACAAGTCATGAATCTAACTTGCTTTTTGATGGTGAAAAATACGATGGTGGTAAATACGAGATCTTAGAATAGTTATGGTGTCTGTTAATATTCTTGGAAGTTTGACAAAAGTTGACATAGACAAATGTTTCTTCAATGTACCTCGGGACTTAATAGTCCATAAGGGCTGGGCTGTTATGTATGCATATAATGTTTAGGCTGTGGAATGTGCCAGGGTGGGCAATTCGTCTCTTGGAGACTTGGAGTCTCTTAAGTCTTGATTTGCACCATTCAAGCCTGTCATATCATGTGGCCACACACGCACACAAGCCTGCCTGTGCTATTGGGATAGAGGTTTAGTTTGCAGGCCACAGCGTGTGTGTGTGAGGCTGTGTTTGTGCTGTGCTGGTAGGTCTGTCAGAAGCAGAGTGGGAGGCAGACTAACAGAGAAGCTTTCAGAGAGACATGTGTCCCAGAGATGGAGGGAGGGACGCAGAGATTGATGGGAAGGGAAAGTAAGAAGCAGGGCTGGGATGTGTGAGCTGTACACTGCCAAGCATTTCCCCCCACACTTAATTTCATAACCTAAATTATACTGGCAATATTCTAATAATAGATGCAACTGAAAGGTTCTTCATACATTTCATACATACTTCATACATACAAACATGAATTGAAAAGTCTAGTCAACACTTTAAGGCCAAATTTCTGATTGCTGCGCATTGCAAAGAGAATCCACTTACAGTCCAATATGAGGCAGTATAATACAAAAACACCACAGACTACAGCCTCCGAAATCGAAAGCTCACACTGTGTCAACAATAATGACAAATTATTCATTTCTCAAAGGTCGCATATGTTGCAGGACTGTTGTACTAGGTTGCATTGCAGTGACATTACAGAGGTTTTTATAATGTTTGTGTCACTCACTGTAAATGACAGTATAAGCAGCCAATCCTCTTCTTCATTCTTTAGGTCTTCATTTTTTTTAACTTAAATTATATGAATATCTCTAAATAAATGATGAATTGATGTTTAAATGCTCTGAAGTGCATTGATTTCCTTCCTTTTACCATTGTTGTGCCCATCCCTTAACCTCTTTCTCACCCTCTCAAATATTTCTTCTCTTCATTTAAAGAAACATTTGCTCTTCCTCTTTCTGTTCTTCCAATATCTCTGTGTATAGAATGTAAACCCCACAGTGGCCCATGATTGGGTATCAGGTCTCCAGAGGCTGATACTGAAGAAGGAGGAGGAAATCAGGGCAGCTGACCGGTGCAGGATCCAACTCCAGTTGCCTGGCAAACAAGACAAGTTTGTGTTTTACACACACATATACACATCTCTTGTGCTTAAATTGGTCCTTCATACAGACACATACAACATTTTAATAATCTCCAGTGTCAGACCTTGCCCCCCACCCATGTCTTGTTTATCCTGGGTTTGTCTTTATCCCTTTTTACCCTGCTTTCTCCGTCTGTCCTCTCAGCCACTCTGTATGCCTGCAGCTTTAGGAGGGAGTATTAGAGCATATTTGGATAAACAAGTTTCTCCACCAGCTCTAATTTGAGGCATGAATCTCAGGGGAGGAAATGTGCATCAATGTTTGCAACCAAAGGCTACCCAGTGCTGCAGCTGCTGCCGAGCACAAATGCTCATGTCACACATTTACACACACTATTATAGTCCGCACGTGGTCCCCCAAGGGTGCACCTTGTTTAGGCTTTTTCCCATTTTTCTCTGGGACTATAGCTGTCTTTTGCTTCTCTCTCTCTCTCTCTCTTTCATTTCCTCACTCTATCCCTCATCCCTGCTGCACTTAGCTGGTGAGATTATCCACTGGTATGTTTGGAAACACAGCTGTGCCTCTCTCATTCCCCCCCTGATCCCTCAAACGCAAAACACACAAACCAACACTTCTGCCAGCCACTGACAGGGGTGATACATTTCTGACAGGACACACACACACACACACACACACACAATGACTATGAGTTGCTGGTAGACCCGATAATTGACATTGACTTCTATTGCTTTTCTGTCACTGTTTGTCTAGTCAGTCAGCAATAGGCAAATAATTAAATAGGCAAACGGATATACCCCCTCGGCTGGGATTGAATCCAGACATCCTGATAGGGTATTTTACTGTAAAAGATGCTAAGCAGTGGACTGGTGTAAATGCAAGAGTATTTAAACATAACATTAAAACGACTTCTTACAGAAATGAAAAAGCAAATTCAGGCCCTATGGTTGACACATCTTGCAGTAAGTCTATGAAGATTCTCAGTCATCCAGGTCATAGTTATCCAACGAAGGTTAAAATCAAGGGCAACTGGACTTGGTTGAAGATACTGGAAGACGTTTCGTCCCTCATCCAAAGGACTTCTTCAGTTCTGACTGACTGGCAGGGAAACTCAGCTATTTAACCTCAGTGGGGTCGTTATCCCGGGTCATCGATACCGCTGGTTCGTTAGTGTTCCTTGTTGCTGTGACGACAGTCGTTACAGTCGTTAAGACTACCTGTGGCCAAGACTGAACGACCATCGTTGGTATCTTCACCTGAGGTCAATAGGTTTGTTGAGTTTCCTGGGAAGTGATGAAAGGACAGCATTGTAAGTGGGGGATAAGTGGTGGCGTAGACCCCCTCCCCTGTTCAATGACGGCTTCTCAACCCTGGTGTAGATGGCTTCCTTGACACCTCTTTCAAACCATCCATCTTCTCTGTCTAAAATGTGCACCTGGTGGTCCTCAAACGAGTGTCCTCTGTCCTTCAGATGTAAGTAGACTGCAGAGTCTTGACCTGAGGAATTGGCCCTTCTGTGTCACAGCAGCGCCACAGCAACAAGGAACACTAACGAATGGGTTCACAAACACTTCCAACGATACTAAGTTCATTAACTGGTTCTGCAATATCAGAGTACTTTTTTAAATCTCAATGTGATGACTTTTATATAGAAGAAAATATTAACCTTCAACATTTATTAACTTCAAAATGCCTATTTTAATCTATAGTACCCTGGTGTGATATTGTATCCCCATACAAATAGTGTTGATAGTACAGAATTGTTTTGTTTGTAATGAACAGAAATTATAAAACAGCGTTGTCGTAAGTGCAGCAGCCTGCATTTGTGAATTCTGACCCACTGTCCAGTGTGTTGCTGTTATGCTGAGGTATCACATTAAGCTTTTAAAATGAAATAAAAACACAGATATGTAAAGTAAATTTAAGAGGACTGACAAAAAACAGAGATCATTAAGAAACGTTATCTCCTAAAATGCATTGATTACATGTTTGTGATAAAGGTTCAACTTTCTCATCAGTATTGTTTCTTGTCCTCTGTATTGCAGGTCGGGTAAAACCTCTTACTTCAGTGCAGTGTTCAATACTCTCAGCCCGGCCATCAAACAGTCATGGATCAGTAACTTGCAGATGGCTAAGCTGGCTCTAGGTACGGTACACTGCCTGGCTGTACATCTCCACTGTCGCAGCTGCACAGTTGTTTTTCCATTTTAACTGTGTATGCATGCATTTATACAGTAAGATGGTTTACTTTATTGACTTATTGATTTATCTATCTCTTCTATCCATTGTGTGAATTTTCAAAATACTACTTTAAAACATTATTGGCTAGTACAGTACTAGGTTAACTACATATTATGACCAAATCTAATGAGAAATATTGATGCTGTTTAATGTTAATTATAAGTAATATGATTATTTCAGTTTTAGATTATGATTTCTGGAGTCTTTCATTCTCAAGACCGATAACTTGTGGTTTACACTTACTGCATACATTACTGAATCAAGTGCTGTTTGTCTGTGTGTGTTTGTATTTTACATCAGAGGAAGACAACTTGCAGGGCTGGTTCTTTGCAGAGGATGATGGGAATCAGATCAAAAAGCAGAAACATCCTCTCCTGCTTCGACAGATGCCAGTGGTCATGTCAAAACTACAGGAGTTCAAGGTGAAAATTTCCTTTTCCAACATGTGACGTGGCTTGTTTATTTGATCAATTATCTTAAATCAACTGTCTGAGAGTCCCTGCATCCCTGTATGTCATTACAACACTTACTGTAGTTTACCAAATGTGGCCGGTTAGCTCAGTTGGTTAGAGCGTGGTGCTAATAACGCCGAGGTTGTGGGTTTGATCCCCGTATGGGCCACACTTTTAACGAGTACTCTGGCATGACAGTTTAAGTCAGGTGGTTGTATTAACTCCCACAGTGTAAAACGGAATTCAACATGTGACATGGCATGTTTATTCATATTTGTTTATGTGAGCATCAGACTGCAAGTCAGGGTGTAGCAGCAAGAGCAGAAAAATGTCACAATCTAACAATCTAATTTTTCAGGAGCCATATACAGTCTTCACTGTAGGGAAAAGGTTATCAGTATAAATGTTATCTTAAATCAACTGTCTGAGAGTCTCTGTGTCAGTTATTGTGTGTGTGTGTGTGTGTATGTGTGTGTGTGTGCATTGGTGGGGGTGTGTAACGCTGTCCTAAGTGTCACACTCTTGCCTCTATGTCATTACAATCGCTCACACATTAGCATGTGTGGCCGGTTAGCTCAGTTGTTTGGAGTGTTGCGCTAATAACGCCGACGTGGGTTTGATCCCCGTACGGGCCGCATAGTGTAAAAATGGCATTTAATGTGTGAAATGATATTAAATGATTTACTGCTAATGTGAAATGGAACGGTTATTGAACTTCCTTACTCTACTGACAAACCAAAGTATATCCCGCTGCAGCCATGCAGAGCCTCCAGACCACAACCATTAACATAATTTGTTAACAGGAAGGAAGTAAATCTGCAGATCATAGTACTTCTGCAAATAAACTGAAATTGTTATTAAAGGTAACAATTTTAGCAACTATTAGCAGAGAAATAAGGATAACCTAGTCCGTGCGTTTGAACCTCAACAACAGGCAGTATGACTTTCAGTACAAATAATGTGCTCCAATCAGTGAGTGAATGCAAACAGAAGCTTAGGAAAACAAAATAATTCCAATAAATAAATTTAAATATAGGTATTTTAGCTTCTAATAAGCAGAAATAATTAGAGCCCCAACGCTTTATCATTTTGCAGATATTATTGGCCGATATAAGCTACTCGAAGATGTATCTGCATCTGCATTTATAACAGCCAATATATCTGTAGTTACAGTCAGTGTGTCAGAAATGATTAAATCAGAGAGGACTTATTTGCGTATGTAGGAGAACCCTGTTTATCATTATTATGATAGCAATGACATAAGAGATGATATATGGTATTATTATTATTATTATTACATTTATCGTAGATCCCACTAATAGTAGTATTAAGCTGTTCAGAGTAAATTTGTAGTTGTTTTGAGGCATGTTGTTGTATTCTAGCTGGAAATGTGATTGTGATGTTCGCTGTTTTAATCTGACTCTATGAGATTTAACTATTAAATTAATTGCCAACTATTTTATAATTGATTAATCCGTTTAAGTCATTTCTTAAGACAAATTCTCTGATTCCAACTTCTGAAATGTAAATATTTACAGTAAACTGAATATCTTTGAGTGATAGATGAAACAAGACATTTGAGGACGTCATCTTGGACTTTGGGAAACACTGATCAACATTTTTCACCGTTTTCTGACATTCTATCTGCCCAACTACTAATTGATCAATCAAGAATGAAAAAGAATCAGTAGTTCCAGCCCCTCGCAGCCACTTATTAACACTAAGTGGACACTAAAAACACCCTTGTATGTACTCTGTGAATTCCTGCATAGTGATTGGTGATGCAAGTACTTTATCTTTCTTTGCCTTCTATTTTTTTCTTGTTCTGTGGCAGGTGGAATGTGCTGTTCATAATCCAGAGCCCCACATCAACACAGAGAGCACAGCAGACACTCCCGTTGTGGGCCATGGCTGTGTCTGGGTGAGACTCCTTAATCACATCGTACAGAAAAGAACCAGTGTGGTAGCTTACATTTCAACATTAGCACAAAATATGAGTTTATTCCGAGATTTATACCCACAATAACGTGGGCCTCGTCCACCAGGAGCGACAACTATATTGTAATTCTGTAGGAACACGTTAATGGGCCTCAACTCTGATATTTGAGTCTTTGGCTAGAGGATTCAGTTAAGTGAGTGGAGTGGCTTTAGTAAGTGTTTATTGGCAAGTGGTCTTGCAGTCCTCTTATTTTCAGCAGCTAAAACTATTTAAGCTTAACCACTTTTCTGTCTGTGAGACTGACTCTTAGTTTTGGCACAGAGCTGATTTTCACACTAATGTGTTAGAGGAGCAGATTTTGCTGTTTATTTATTAAAATGTCTCCTTGAGGGTTTGAAAATTATCACTTCAGTACATAGGTTTTTTCTCAAAACAAACAATGACTGTCATAACCATAGCAATCACTGCTAATGCAGTGTTTTTGACCATCAGGGAAAACCTCGGGTCTGTTAAAGATATAAACATCACTCTAGCTGGTTATTTTCATGGAGAGGTAATATATACACTTTAATATGAAAACGTTTAAGTTGTTCGGTGTTCGTTGTTTTGAACATAATTTAATGTTTTAGGAGAGAGGCGTTGGTCTCACAAGATTTTGCCTCTATTGGCCTATATAGAATGAATTTGATGTGTACATATATAATTAAACTTCTCACTGTTAAGGGACTTTGTTGTTTTGCTGTTTCTTTTTCTTATTGTTTGTTGTTTGTTGTTTTCTTGGCTGGGTATCTTAGAGAGATGTACAGTCTAAACCTGACTAAATCATTTATATTTTTTGATAATAATACATCTACATAAGATATATATAATTAAAGTATCTTCATCTTTCTTCAGGTTGCAAGTTGCACCAACCAGATGGGCCAGATATCGATAGTGGCCATGCAGAACTCCAGCCCTAAGGTGACTGAGTGTTTCAATGTAGAGTCTCGGATCCTCTGCATGGCCTACGTCCCCACAGAGCAGCCTCAGGAGAATGCCGAGAAGGTCCCCGAAGACAACCACGTCCCCACAGCGAAGGCCAGTGATACCCCCAGTGTCTGTCTGGGCATGGAGGAGGGCAGGTAAAGCACACAGTGTACTCAGGGGTCTGCAGGTCTTTAATATCTTAAAATGTCTACAAGTTACAATAAATGTTCTTTAACATTAAACATTTAAAGGCAGCTGCATGCAAATGTTTTTTAATGGGAGACAGTCTTTTAATTATATATTTACATTTACATTTACTCATTTGGCAGACGCTTTTTATCCAAAGTGACTTACATTTTAGGAACAACATAGGAGCATCAGTAAAGCAACAAAGAGAGATCCAACATATTGGCCAATATGTTCTAATTTTATCTCTTGTCCTGTTTAGCATCATTGTGTATAAGAGCAGCCAGCGGTCCAAGAAAGTACGTCTGCAGCATTTCTTCACCCCAGACAAGTCGACCGTCACCAGCCTGGTCTATAAGAAACACTGTCTGTACGCCGGCCTGGTCAGCGGCTCAGTGGCTGTCTACTCCAGATCACAAGGTGCGTGTTTCAGGGAGGGGAGGGTCTTGTGAATTTGTGTATCTCTACTGTTATATTCTCAGAATTCTGCTTTTGTAATGTTTGTTGATACTCTTAAATAGCTATAATTAGGGCAATTATGAGGGTAAATCATCTTATTGTGTGAAACAGAAATGCATTCATTGAGTTAATTAGATTTGGTTTTTAAAGTTGTGTAGGCTGACAGTGTTTACTTTAGTCTGCACTCGCCCTGAATTTTGTAACCTCAACCACAATTGGCCATGTTTATAAATAAGAGCACTGTTTCTGACTCTTTGTTGGACTTTGCTGTTAGATTTACCAACTTTTAACACCAAAAGCAACTTGCATCATATCTGATGATTTTTTCTTATTATAGTCAGAAAATGTTTGGTGCTAAATTGACACAGCTGAACATTTGGCAACACTGAATGAAAGGGGTTATTCTGGGTAGAACACACAGAGTTGTTATGTGGTCCATCGCTTCAACTACTATTTTCTCCCTCTTGAGTCAGTGTTAGTGTGTAAAGCTGACTGTGTAGCTCGGGGTCAGGGGTCTCCCTCCGTGTTGAGGTTCTGTTTCCGTTTGCTCGGTTGTCTGGGAGAAGCCAATCTGTTAGCGGTGACCTATTTCATGTCTTCCCTCCCAGACGAGCACAGACACAGAGGGAAGGATCTGGGCTACACTCTTCTCACAGTCTTTCACATTCGGTGTTGTGTTCCATCTCTTTTTGGATTTCATAGCGGTGCAAATAGAGGGTCTCCGAGCTTTCTCCTCACTCTGTATTTTTCTCTGTCTTTATCTGCTTTTTCTCTGTGTCACATAATGTGGGTAAAGATAAGTACATAATCAGAACATGAAAAAACAGAATTCTTGTAATTCTTGGCTGTCAAATTTAAGCATTAGTATCACTATCCTGTGAAGCCACTATTGCTACAGGCATATTTTAGTAACCTCAGTCACACATATTCATTCCTCCCCATGCCCTCATATGCGTCAAATTAGATTTCCAACATGTCCATGGAAAACTTTTAAGTGTCCCTGCTCCGTTTTTGTTGTTCTGTTAAGTTGGTCTTGGTGTAGACAGAAACACAGGAGGAAAACTGTTGTCACTTGTTCCACAGTTAAGCTGCAGTTTGCCTGGAAGAAACATGCTGTATGTATGTAACCATTCAGGAATGGGCTGCTCATTACTCCTTGTTTTGATGCACATGTCACCTCTTCTTTCCCCCCTTCATTTTCTACACACCAATTATCAGACACTGGCACATATAACTGAATGTTCTAACTGTTTCAGTAGCTTCTTTTCATCGTTCATAACAACTGAACTGTGTGTCAAATGAATTCCCGGAAGGAAGCCCTCGTCCTAGATCCTTTCCGACCTGTATGATTTCTTCTCATCAACAGCTCTGTCACTGTCACTGGAACATGACACCTAATGCTAAAATGATGACTCATCCTGCATAGTTTGGTTGGGAAGGTGATCCCTGTATCCCTGTTGAAATGCTGCTCAAGTACTTTGTTACAGTGAAAGGCTCTGCCTGAACTCCATTAGCATTTAAAGTAGAAACACAGTTTACATTGCAGAGGAGAAGAAAGCAGAGACTAGGAGAAATGATCATCTTAAATTCTTTGATGTTAAACTCAGCTGATCAAAGGGAACCTTCACAGTTAATGGTGACAAGATATCGAAAATAACTTTGTCTGTAAAACCATCAGAGCTCAGTTGCTCTGCATGGAAACGCTATCCTGCTGTAGATGCAGCGTGTCTGAAGCTTAACAGTCAGCCTCATTCTGCCATGCTTGCTATTTCCTTTGTGACTGACTGCGTGAGAGATGGAGAAAGAGGGAGGCAGTGATTCGGCAAAGGTCACACGTCATAGCCAGACAGTTAGGAACATAAACTCCATTCTCCTCTGTACTGCCATCCTGCATCATCTACTTTTCCTATACAGAGTAGACTGTTTGTTGCAGCTTTGTCAAAATAAGAAAACTGCTTGGCTTGTTTACTGTTGTTTACTGCTTTGTGTGCTACTGTTTGTGCACATACATTGTGATGAGAAGTTTGTAGCAGCTAACACTGACATTGAGGAATGCTACAGTTTAAGAAGTGGGAGATGTGGGCAGAGTTACATAAGACAGCAAGTTGGCACTCCTGTGCTTTTTTTTCTTTTTCTCCACTGCTCCTTACCTTTTTAGTTTTTTCCTTTTTTCCCTCATGTGCATTCACCTACACAGTACGGTTATTACAATAATATACACAGGGCATTGCTGGAATGCTAATCCCACCTAGCCCCTTTAGTGGGAGATTACCCTCACTTCCTCAGTCATTACTGTACACCTGAAAGAACATATCTCCCTGCATGGCACCTCTGCCTTCAATAGCCGCCTTTGTGCCTTCTCCTAACATTCACTTCCTTTCCTAGATTAACTCAAGGAATGTGGTATCTGGAGGAAATTAAGTTTGCATTGAACACAGGGCCGTTCTATTAGTAGAGAAGGCTGTTTTTTCTCACATGCACATTTACATTTTTTGTGTGTAAAATGTATCAAATATAGGACTTAGAAACCTACAGTTTATGACGACATTGACTGAAGCCTAAACCAGTGAACATAATTGTTGCAGAAATGTAATGTGTTGATATTTCTAAACACACTGCATGGGGTGTTTCATTGCAGTAGAGCTGGCACTGTAGGTGCCCAGGCACATGTAGAACAGAGTGTGTAGGAGGTGTGTGTGGGATAGAGCTCAGCTCTGACTAATGCCTTGCAGCCCATCTATATTCATAGTGAAGGCTGTGAAAACCATCAATGGCCACTCCATCAGCATTAGCAGACTTATAAATGCAGATGACCTTTTATATACAACAGTTATGAGTGAAACAGTTATGAGTGACTGTTACCGTGTATTCTATATAAACTTTCACTATTACATGAAAAATGTCTACAGGTTTACTTTACAAAAGAGAAAAATACCAATAGAATATATTTACTACTACTATTTGGTTTGCTGTAGCGTATGTTTCATCAGAATGCAACCGTATTAGATTACAGATCCTTCCTGTATTCTGTGTTTGCATATTAACTGCATTTTGTTCATAGGGTATTTTATGAAGTGCACATTTTTTATTGATTTGAGTACTGAGGAGCCAATATTGTGTTTGTTATTACAGATGGTTCTTGGAGCTGTGAAAAGCCCAAGGTGCTGAAGCTGGGAGTCCTGCCAGTCAAGGCCATGCTGGCTGTGGAGGAGCACCTCTGGGCATCATCAGGTGGACAGGTCTTCATCATCAGCTCCCACACACACTGTGTAGAGGTACGCAACCTTTCTATGATACTGTTGGGCTATTATTGCATACCATGTGTCTACATCATAAACAGAGCAGTGTACCATTGTGTGTGTGTGGCATAAACAACCCTTCGCACATCTCTTCGTATCTGTGGCAAAGTTAATCATCCTCCAATGTGTATATATATATGTCTGTCAAGTCTGTGGGGAAATCTGTGTTTCTCTAAAGAGTGGGTCAATCTAGGAAAAGGCGCTTTTTTTATTTAGTTCAAGGGTAAATTGAAGGAGAATTGCTTTCAAGTTGTGTTCTGGGATGTGAGTTAATTACTTTTTAAAGTGATGACAAAAAATGGGAAGTGAGAAAACACCACAAAGGAACCAGGAGAGAAAAGAGTCCAGTCTGTATAGGAAAGTTATGAACAGAGATGAATTTTGAGTGCAGATATAGTTGGAGATTTCCCAAGAAGCCCTTAGTGTAAACTGTGGTCACTAAAAGTATAAAGAACCCGGAGTAGATGAAAGTTTCTTCTTTCCATATCCGGGAATGTGAATGGTATTCCCGGTATGCATGTTTGGACTTCGTTTAGGGACTGAAAGCACCTGCCATGGGTCCAAGAATAGTAACGTTCCTCTGACATGCACTCACTCATAATCTGTTTAGCCTCATTAAGCTCATTATGTCGGACCACCTGCCTGTCTCGCTCTCTTTTCCTGACTGAGGACTTACAGTTAGTCCAGAGTGTTTACTGTAAGTGAGGTGGATACAAAGCAATTGTATATTTAAATAAGTGTGTAATAGACTTAATCAAATCTAGATAAAATTAAAATTACAATAGTTATAATGTGTGAAAAAACAAAACTGCAGGACTTTACATTTACATTTCATGCTCCTCCAACACCACATTTTAATAGAACCCTGTACTGACACACTTGTGAAGGGACTCTCCTTAGCCAAATATAAATCCACCTACATGTAAAGCAATGTGGTAAGATTATATAACCAGTGAATTACACTACTATTTAAAACTATTTGTGTCTAATGAAAGAAAGGAAAATCAGGAGTTGAAGAAAAAAATTAATAAAGTTTAACTGATTTTAATATTTATTTACAAGTCTTAAATATTGATATACACTGCCTTGTGTGAGCTTCCTGTTTTGACTACACCTGACAGTCTCATTATATTCTGAAAAATTGACATCACCCCTGAATAAACATCTTTGGTGCATTTGGCCAAAAAGAAATACACTGTCTCATATTCTATGTCATCTATTGTAGAAATGTGATTCCATTTTGATGGTATAGCATAATCACAGGGTCCCAGACACGACAACCACCGGTGATGCATGAGCTGCTGTAGTCTAAGCAGAATGAGACAGACTTTCTGTGGGTTGATTGGTCTCATAAGCTTTTCAAATAGTTTTTCTCTAGTTTGCAGGCGCACACAGCCAAACACAAGACAATTTAAAATTCATCCTGTAGCCACTGTCATGTTTAGCCTGGGTTTAAAATGACACCAACAACAGTGATGAGTGCTGTTTGTGCAAAAGCCTGTTGCAAGCGAGTCAGTGCTCAGATATTGCATTTTAATGCAGCATACCAAACTCATAGATACCCTGACTGAAATGTTAATGTAGCTGCTTATGGCAAAGTTTCTATTGGTCATAGGTTTTCTTATGTAAAATGTAGTAAATGTATATGTATATGAACTTAAAATGAATCTGGTTTGTTTTACCTTACAGTCCAACTGAAATTAAACTGCGTGTTCTTTGTGTTACAGCGTACATATTTGCTCTCTAATGCCATACCATGTCACCTTCTTCTGTCTCCCCCGTCCAGAGGCAGCTGGAGGCCCACCAGGAAGAGGGGATGGTGGTGTCCCACATGGTGGTGGCTGGAGTGGGCATCTGGATCGCCTTCAGCTCAGGTTCCACTCTGCGCCTTTTCCACACGGAGACTCTGGAACACCTGCAGGACATTAACATTGCCACACCTGTCTACAATACACTACCTGGTAAGTGAATGTTAAAGAAGAAGACATATTCTGGATATTTATTCTGTTTCTAAATATCACAAAAACTGTGAATAACCTTAAGTTTAGGGATTTATTATTTGGAGAAAAAGTCACTTGTCCACAGAAACTAATAAGAAAATATACTGGACTGTAGTTTTCAGAGGTTTTTGTCCTTGGCCTGTGTACATCCTTGTGGTTTAAGATTCACTCATGGTGATTCTGTGGTTTTGCCACCTTCACCACTTCAACAACCACCGCCTCTCTCAGTTCTCTTTGCCTGGGCCTTGAGTGTCAGTAATGTGATCTGGAGTCTGAAACCTTTTAGAGCGCGTCAAACTGTCTGATGAAGAACAGCAAAGCATATTTGTTCTTTCTTTTGATATCTTATCTTGTCATAATCTATTCAATATATACTTGTATTTGTGGACTGTGATGCAGGTCCCATGACTTCATGTTTTCAAAGTGCTGTCTTATTTGGTGCCTGTATGTAATTAGCTGACATCAGTGTGTACTGTAGGTGCTCATCCAGACAGCTTTTGTTTGCAGGTTTGTCATGCTCATCCTCTTTCAAAGGGTCTGTAAGTCTAAACAGGTAATGAAGAACCTCTCATTTTTATCTCTGTTCATAGTGTTGCATAAAGAATAAAGAATTTTGTGGAAGGTGCTCAGATTTGTACACTTGTACAACGAATAATGAGACACCCTTTTGATAACTGACCAAACATTGACAACATGAATTGTGACAATACATAGTGCATATATGCAGCTGAGCCACTAGCTGAGCTAGAGGAGTTCAGCATGAAATAACATTTCTCAGCTTTCTTGATGCCTGAATTTATTTACAATAAAAAAAAAAACTTAAAAATTAGGTATGATGCAAATTAGCGACAACAGGCATTAACGAGAAACCAGTGCTTGCAAAAGGTTCCCTGGTACGTAATGAATATGCGCAAACAGGCATTGGGGGAATACATACGCTATCTCAGCCGCAGTCTGAAAGGAAGAGGTGTGATGCAAATTTGCGACAGTCGGCATTAAGGGATTATGGGTAGTGTTGTAGTACTCGAAACCGGTCTTGGTCTTGATCTGTCTTAAGACCACTTTTTGATGGTCTTGGTCTCGTCTCGGACTTAACCGCATTTGATTTTGGTCTTGTCTCAGTCTAAGACATAGAGGACTCAGGATTGTATTTCAAGACAAGTCAAGACCATAACGTACCATAATGTTTTTGCATTGTCTGATTTGTTAACATCCAAACTTTGTTGGATGTGAAACGTATTGCTTCAAATGCAACCAATAATCCTTCTTAAAATGTGTTACTATTAACGACTGTCACCCCTCTCTGCGATGCTTACGTTGATTTCAGCTCCTAGTGTTTGTATGTGGGTGTTTTAATGGGAATGTGGATCTTTCAGATCAATTTGAGAAGTACCTATGATCTTGTTTCACGTTTTATTGTGTGTCATGTAATGTGGTGAACTGGTCTTGGTCTCAACTTGGTCTCAGCCCCTAAAAGTCTTGGTCTTGTCTCGGTCTCGATAAACTCTGATCTTGGTCTTGACTTGGTCTCAGTTTGAGCAGTCTTGATTACAACACTAATTAAGGGTACCAAAGATCAAGATCTCGTTTTGGAACTAGCAATTATATGAATGCATTTGTCACTTAGAAATTAGAAATAAATAACACTTTCTCCACTAAAAATAACCTTGATTGATCAGAACGTGATGCCGTCACAAAATTAGAGACCTGCGCAAAAGACCTGCGCTAATAAAACCAAAGATGTCTGCATTGCTAGATACTAGAAAGAGTAAGTGAGAAAATATGTATTTGTAATTTCGGTTAACTGAACATTAAATGCGTTTAAAACAAAACAGATTAAACATAAACAACAACATAAGAGCATCTGAAGGTTGATTATAGCGTGACGAGTGAGTGCAGTGATTCTGATGACAACAGTAGTTTGTCCCTGCTTTGATTCACTCTCCGTCACTCCTCCGTAATGACTCACCTTTGATCTCTGATTGTGTAAGGCACTGCAGATGTAAAACCTCTCATTAATAGCTTGTCATATCTGCAGAACAGTGTCAGAGGCAAAACAAATGAGCTATATCTCACAGACCATTTGATTAGTTTTGACATTAGACCATTTGATTAGTTTTGACATTAGTTTTTGTTACTATGGAAATTGTTGTCATCATAATAGATGATATTATATATAGTCTTACTTGGTTGTGAAACAGCTTCCGGCCATCTGTGTTTAAGCTAAACATTGTCACCAAGGATGGTGAGGTCAAATCAAATAACTGTCAGTTTGACAGTTATCCCAGGCTGAAGTCATCAGAGCAGCCTGCTGCTTTGGAGCTTGTAATCTGCTGCATTACATCAGCTTGAGCCCAAAACACACTGCCTAAAAGGATGATTGCAGCTGTTTTTATTTTGTTTGTTTCTTTGTGAGTGGAGATTGCTTCTGTTGGTATGAAGTCTGGATTTGTGCAGTCCAATCGCTGCTGCTTTCAATCTCCTCTTACTTCATGCCGAGTAATGCAGACAGCTGTGGTTTGGCATGCATTTCCTGAGGCATTCTTTGTAATGTTGTTTTATATAAATGTTAGTTAGTTAGTTCATGTTAGTTGACCCTTTGACTTTCTCTTGATGCTGGGTTGTACAATGGTTTGATACTTACATGAGGTTTTGATCTGAGTTTTGTTTTTTTGATTGGCAGCTGTGGTTTAATCTGTATGTGTGCTGTGGTCTGCAGTTAATGACTAGCCTGCAGTTGTTCTGCGCTATCTCATCTTCAGCATCATTAGCCTAGCTCGACCTAGACTGTGTGCGCATTTAGTCTTCAGAGGGACTTCTCTATTAAAGCTATTGCTAAAGGTAGCATTAACATTCATAAAGGCATCAGATGGCTTTAGCTATGAAATGGCAAAAGAGAATGTGTGGCATTTCTTGGCAACTCTTTTTATCAGACACTTCATGCAGCGTTTATTAATCAGCAGACTGTCGAGCCTCATGTACTTAGTTTTTGAGAGATGGTCTTGAGTGTCGCAGCTGTTGGAGCAGCTCTGAAGACAGAATACAGTGCTGTGAAGAGTTAGAAACAAAGAACCATCCAGCTTTTCGTATCCATGGCTACACATTTACTGTGTGACGCAGTGATTAACAGTATTCCTGCAGCCTCGTGCATCTGACTGCAGAGAAAACAGATTTATGGACAGCACTGGCAACAGTAGAAACACTCGAACACAAGTTTTGCGTGTAAAAATGTTAAGAGGTCACCAGTGGAGTATCCACCCTCACTTGATGTTGTGGGAGAATCTCCTACCTAGTGTTTAGAGTTAAAAGTGGAAGGCCTCTTTGTCAGACAGATGTGAATGATAAAAGCAGCCCACTTTGGGACCCCACCGTTCATATTAGCTAATAGGATCCATGCAACCACAGAGGAAGCTGGTTCTGGGACAGACCACCACGCATGAAAGCTTTCATCCTCTGGGCCTTGTCATTAAGAGCTTATTTCCTCTGATAACAGTATTGGGTCCCTGGACTGTCAGTCAGCATGGAAATCAAACGTTTTTTTTGTATTTGCAGTTGCATGAAGTCCACCTGTCTGCCGCTCTTTCTGTGGTCTCATGTGATCTCTGCTTTTCAAGACCACAGCGCGTTGAACACTGCTGGCTGCTGCCGTGGAGCAGAATGAGACCAAAAAATGTGCTGTTTCTGCACAAACTCCAATGTAATTGCAACTGCCAGCCAAACTGTTTGGACAGGAGGGACTGCAGGCAATCGATGTTTAAAGAGGCAAAGGGTAATGGGTCTTTCATCTGCAATTCTTCATTCCGTTAATGTACATTTACTGAGAAACAAACTAAAAATAAGATCTGTCAAAGTGACTTTCTGATATTTAATCTGAATTACCCTATTCTTCGGGAAGTTCACATTATTATAAAAGGATATTACATTACATTATAGATCCTAATGCAATTTTATCAGGCTTATAATCAGAGACATGGGGCGTTGTCTTCAGTGTGAAAGCCTCTATAAATGGTGCTGTGTTGAAATGCAGGAGGTGCTCTAGGTGGGGTTATCCTTCTCGTGTTCATGCATGTTGGAGCAATTCTGCTAACTCCCTTAATTTCAGACAGGAGCTCCTTAGCCAAGTACTAAACAGACAGCTGTAACAGCAGTCTAATAGCATAACTTGTATTTATCAAAGAATCCTGTGTGAGTCATTTAGCGGGATTAGCAGATGATGATTAGTGAGAATTTGCCCATTGTGCAGTGTGTGTGTCTATATCCCTGTTGGACAGTGAATTTATTTTATTGAACCTCAGGTGAGTCCCACTGAATATCTCCTCCAAGTAGAAAGGACAAGCGAGTCCACATCAGGACAAGAATAAAAGCTGTAAAATAGTCATAAAATACTGACAGAAAAAGTGAGGCAAATGATTGTGTAAATAAAGTTAAAATTTAATAAATGAGAGAATATCTTAAAAAAAGTCTTAATAAGCACTTCAAAAAGCAGTAGTCTTCCATCAAAGCAGACTGTACAGTGTTGGTGTCTCAGAGGATGGTGGCTAGCCGCCTTTGTCTGCTGCTCTGTGACCTAAATAGGCAGCCACGCATGGCCTAATGAGAGACAAACATGGGGGGGGGGCAGTAAATAACACCTCCAGCTCTTCTTTGGTTGTACGCCACCATTGTTGCATACATCGCAACATGGACACTTATTTCTGAGTGAACATCCACATAGAGATCAGAGATACAACAGTCGAGCAGACAGGATAGGACTCGATAACATCCTGTAGCTTAAATGTGAAGTAGCTCTTCTCTTTGAAAACGTGGTAGATTGATAGATATTGAGTTATGATTCCTGATGATCAGCGAGCTATACAGTGTCTGATCATTGTATATTATCATATGTGTGACACTTTAATTGTGTGAAAAGAACTTTCTGGCTCACTTCCTGAAAGGTAATCGTATTTATCTTTCCCCCCTCTGATTAGCCAATGCTAACATGCTAAACCAAAATTGAAAATGTTAAACATTTAAGATGCAAAACATCAGCATTTTAGCATTTCTACTGTAAACAAGTTGCCATGCTAGTGTTAGAATTTGGCTCAAAGCACTGCGGGCCCTAAGTGCATCCTCACATACGTTCATAGAAATACTGCACTCTAAACTTTGCTGTCTCTATGATGATTGATCAAATTTTGATATCACTGAGTAAACAAATGTTAAATCTGCTAAGAGAAAATGTGTGCATGAGCTTAGGAGCACTTCCATTATCATTACAGTAGGTCTAATATAAAAAGATGGTATAGCTTCCTTCAAGACTAAAAGCACAAAATCTACTCACATTGTGCTGATCTGAGTTATTTCTGGACTGATTGAATGGCTGATATAGTGTATTATTGTAAAGTTTGGGATTTGCTCCTCCCTCCTTCTGTTGGTTGTCAGGACTAAGTACAGATCAAAGTGGTGCTCTGGTGTAGGATCAGGGCCAGAGCTGGGCTGTGTTGACGTTCACTGTAGGTTTATTTTAGTTCACCCTCTGGGTGGGGAACTCCAAATATTATGAAAGGAGGAAGTTGAGCAAGTTCCCTGACCAGCAGTCTGTGTGTTTCTGCTTGCTCTGGTCCCTCATTAGAAGCACATGTGGGCAGGACTCAGGGCCCAGTCTTCAACTGTACCTGACTGCCTATCTGGCATGATTCCTGGAAGTGTGGCAGTATGCTGTGTGTGCCCCATGCAAGGGGTCAGCTCTAGTGAGGGGGGTCAGGCAGAGAGACTGGCAGTAATTTTTCCTAAAGCCCAAGAGGATTACTTTCAGGGAGAAAATTCAAGTCAAGCTGTTACAGCAGTAATGACTCATGACAGTCTCGCCTCCCACATAGCAGGACTGAAAAGACTGTTTTTGCAAAACCCCAGATTCTTAGACATTTTTATCATTATTTTTTATGATTGTAATGACTAGATACCATTTGTTGCACTGCTTATTCCTGACAAACCTCCCATGAGGGGACGTCTGAGATGAGTGCCAGATTCCACATAATAAGTCACCGAACACAGCAAGCTGTCAACAAGCCTGACTTTATTGCTGTCCTTGCTGAAAGGTGCTGTTAACTTAACAATCACGGCTTTTACAATCCAAAGTGTCATCAGTGATTTTTCTGACCAGGAGGGAAGGGAAAAGGTCAGCTTGTCCTGTTGTAGCTGCTTCAGAGGCAGAGCTCCTTGCTTAATTACAGCATTACGCTTCACTCCTTCTGTTATATAACACTTTTGTGTTTGTTTGTTTGACTAAAAGCAGACTATAATGGGCCATTTTCTGTATTCAGACACTTGAAAAGAGCTGCTTTTACCCAGGCTCCTCTCTACGTTGCCCTGGAGACAAATAACAGTTGAACGTCGTTGCTGCAGAAATGCCCCTGCTCACTAAAAAGATACACCCCCCCCCCTCCTACGCACCACACTGCATTCAAGTGGCCCGTTTACCATGCACTTTTCCAGGATACACAAGTGTGCGTGAGTAGGTGCATCTGTGTGAGGTCTAACAGGTCACTGTAAATCCCTCAGGGATAGAATATTTTTGCCAAGAAACCTTCTTTAGCTGTGTCTTAATATTTCAGATTACATTTTTAACTAAACTAAATTACTTTTATGCGAGATAAAACCAATTTTTTTCCCCAAAGGGAACCAGAGAGTGTCTGTGAGCAGTCTGCTGGTCTGTCATGGTCTGCTGCTGGTAGGGACCAACCAGGGGGTGACTGTGGCCCTCTCTGTTCCCAGACTGCAAGGGATCCCCAAGGTCATAGGTAACTAAGGATTATTTTCACTATTAATTAATCTGTTTGATTAAGTGATAAATCATTTAGACAATGAAAAAGCTCTTCCTAATCTCCTAGAGACCAGGGTGAAAATGTCTGCTTGCTTTGTCTAACCAACAGCCCAAAGATATTAATTTTAATCCAACAATTTATCATTTTATTTTGGCTGCAACTAAGGGTTTATTTTTGATTAATTCTCTGATATAACATGAAGAAATTCCACTATCTGTGGCTGTTGCAGGACTGTCATAAGCAAGGTTAATCATTGTATTGATATTTTTCTCGTTCCTAAGAGGTAAAAATTAAGTGTGTAAAACGTCCTGGATGAATATTAAAGTTGCTGTCCCTGTTGTTCAGGTCGGGGTATGGTGTCCTTACATGCTCACAACGGACCAGTCAAGTTCCTCACCATGGCTGCTGCAGTGTGTAACCGGCCCTCTGGCTTGCCATCCTCCACCCCTCCCTCCTCAGTTCAGCCAACAGAGACAGACGATGGCGTGAACACCCAGCCCCCCGCAGAATCAATGACTTCCCCTCAGGGACGAGGTGTGTGGCTGGGAGAGGCTGGCTGTACCACCATGGCTCTCCAGGACTCCCTGTCCTCGTCCAGCGTCTCCCTAGCTCCATCCCAGGGCTCCTTGGAGCACGGGCCCGAGGACGGGGCCCTTTACGACGTGCTCCATGACCCGGCCCATCGCCAGAGGGGCCGCCGGCCCAGCAAGGTGGATGTCAGCTCTTTGCTGGTGGTGTCTGGGGGTTTGGGCCACCGCAGGGTCAACAAGAAGACCAAACAGTCTCGACATGAGGACACCACCTCTACCATCATGATCTGGCAGATCCCCTTACTCAGCATGTGACAGCAAAAGCCCCTTGGTAGGTTGGAACTTTTAATTTTATCAATAACCAGTAGAAAACGTATACTAAAAGTATCTTACCTACGTTCTCGTCTCTTTTCAGGTTAAAACAGAACTCTACTCTCACAAGGAGGTCTGTTGTTACGCTTCACACAACATTTGGGATCAGTCAAAACCACTAAATGCCTTATTGAAACCAGATGTACGTCAAGTATCATCCACAATACTCGGGTGATGTTTCTAATGATGTCTTCTACCATACAAAAACAAAGGATCCATGTAACCACTCAATCATGACGCTTGACGACACAAACAGCACCCTACAACCAGTCAAAGGATTTACTGTACTTGTTAGGGATATACATGTTTCACTGAATCACTGAAAGTTTTTTTTAATTTCACCCTCTGACACAGCTGGTTGTTGTTGTGTAACATGGCTAATACATTACTCTCCAGTGTTTGTACCATACCGGTTGACTGTCTAGGACTGCAGTATTTAAATCAGTGTTGAAAGGAATGCGACTTCACAAATGACTTTGTCCTGCTTAAAGGCGCGTAAGGTAACGATAGGGCTTTGAATCTGTTACATAAAGTTTTATTAAGACTCGGATCATCTGTTAGAGGCCAGAGTTGTAAATAATAAGTATGGCAACTCAGGATTACATGCGTATGAGTTCAGATTGTGTTTATATGGAGTCAAATCATTTCACTATTGAACCAGCTTGTCTGGTGCTCCTACAGAGAATAGGGATTAAAAAGGTGAAATACTGATGACTGAATTATTTCGGGAAGGCTTAAGAGAATCTCTGGCTGGCCAGGTTTCTATTCATAAAGGGATGAAAGAGTTATTATAACCAGGAGAGATGTCTGTTCCCCTAATGCATCTTTATGTCTGACATAAGGATTAAAAAAAAAAAGAAGACAAAAAGCTTTATAATGTTGTCACAATTTGTCTGTACTTCTGTTTTGTGTATTAACAAATTCATAAAGCATATTATTGAGCAACCCTATGTGCTTCATTTTCAAAGCATGCTTGCAGTTCTGTGTTTTAGTGAGCATTTTTCATTGGATTATCCACATATTGTAACTTTATTATCCATCAGTAGTTTGATTAAATTGATTCTCTTCCTGGGAAGTGCAAATCAACTTTGTGGCAACTTTTCTGCAGTTTTGGCAACTTTACAGCTGAACGCCCCAAAAATGCAAAGGGGTTGACATTTTGGTGAAGCACCAGTGACAAAAGCTAATAGATTCAAGACATGAGGGAGGTAAGAGTGTCACTGTGCCTGTTTTTCTTGACTCAGACTAACTACTTCTGCTCCACTCTGCTTGTGTGCAGCCATCAGTACATGCTGGGACTAGCAATGCGCCTGAGGGGCCGCAGGAACTGAGGCTGATACAGCTCTTCCGGGATTTGAATGCCCATTTCTCCTACTGCCGAACAGAGGGGGTCAAGACATTTTCTCTCTTGTAACGCCCACATCCACTGTTGCACAACACAGTTGCACTATGTTATCAGTTCTAACAAAAATAGATGATTTCAGGTTGGAGCTGTTCCCGTGCTACAATCCACAGCACCCTGGGCAGATCCCAAATATTATCTGATCATATTTTTTGGTAGTCTCCAACAATCTGACTCAGCTCTAAGATAATATTTAACTTCTGTAACTGAATACTGGCTTGTATTTATTAACAAGTAGAACGCGGCAACGCCTCAGTCTCACTGTACCAACCCAAGTAACCCAGTTATCAGTTTGTCTGGCTGGGTGTTGCCAAAGGGCGCGTATCAAGACAGCTCTGCAATTGGAAGTCTTTTGTTTTCCCTCTGACCCTGAGGTTTGTATGGAGACCACTCATTTTGTGTATCAGTCTTCAGCGAGTCTTTATTCTCAGAGTATCTGGCATTAAAACCTCCCAGCTAAATGCCCTCTAATCTCACAGCGCTGATAGTTGTGTGATGCCCTTGCGGTGGCTTCCCTTCTATTTTTATATCTGAAGGGCCAGTTGTTCAGAAACGTTGTCTCCACGGTGGAGAGGTTATGGACCCTGGATAAAAATGTCTGCTACTGCTGCTGCCGCCGCCCTGTGAGGTTGTGTTATTTTTAATCAGGCCTTTTCACATGTTGAGTGTATGTGCCTTGTGTATCTCTTTTATCACAAACTTTTCCAATTCCAAGGTGACTTTTCCAAGCAAATCACAACATTCCTGATTTTCCTACACAGATATGCCTTGTGCTGCATCTTGATTGGTTCAGGCTATGTCTCTCATAGGATTTAGAAAGGGTGGTGGATCAGTTCCAGAAGGAAAGTGTGACTCATATTTCGAGTATTGTCAGGCCACCTTTGAGGTTAAATCTTCCTCAAGTATACACTCGCAATTCATTTTAGAGAGGTCATGTCAGTTCTACAGATGCAATAAAGTGTCTAATGCGCAAACAGGTGGAGTGTACTAATGGAACATTTATTGATTTTTAATTAGTGTTACTGTAATATAAAATGCCTTTGGGTGCTCAGAGTCTGGTATTTATTTGTATTTTCATGTATACCAGCATCACTGTGCTATTCTAATAAGGTTATTTTACGTTTTTGATAAAGTGAGTTCTTAGTTGAGTTAGGCATTTATGTGTGTTGTCAGGGGAGGGGAGGAGGATGTCCCATACATTCAAACCCCTGACCCCCTCACCCATCGTGGTACCCGGGACATGGATGATGCGTGAAGGAATGTCGCATCTCTGGGATGCGTACAGCGAGCGCACAAGAGATGGAGCCCGGTGCTGTCGAGTGTAGGGTTAATGTCGACTGAAAGGGGCGTGGTTTGGATAAATGATAATTCACTGTAGTCAACTACACACAAAAAAAGACAACAAAAACCACAGTCCAAACAAGTATTTCTGCTGTCCACGCGGAACAGCTCTACAGCCTTCTGGAGAAAAGGGCGCTGAACGTGCGCAGCAGCTCTCCCGACTTCCACAGGAGGAAATGAGTTGGCGACGGCTGATCTGAAGGAGGTGCGACCTGAAATGACTGTTTGATCGTCCCCTCTGCCTCGCCTGCGCCGCCGAAACCGGGGAGCTGCTTTGGTGCAGGAGCAGATGAAACAAACGGAGAGACTCGATGGATAAAAGGTGAGCGGATGGGACCAACCAGCCGGAATTGTCGGTGAGGTGAAGTCATTCACGGGAGCGCAGCCCGGCCGGTTCATCAGGATTGCGACTGCCTTATGTAACTGAGTTTTGTGGAGGGATTCGCAGGCAAACTGCTGGTGGGGAGACGCAGGTAGGTCACATTAACCCTGTGCATGGACATAAATCCATGTGTAGGTTATTTTAATTTGATTAAAATTAAGCTTAGGTAAAATAGCCTACTTCTATTTTGTCTTGATTTGGCCGAGTGATCAAACGCTGATTTGTCAGCGTTTGCCAGGCATGATCGTGGAAGGCGTTACAGTTTTTTTTTGTTTTTTTTTTATTATCAAAAACGCCCTTTGCCTGTCATATTAGAGATTAATTCCTCCATCAGCAACACGATGTGCGCATGCGCTCTGAATGTTTCCAGATTAACACAAATAATGGACTGGTGATTATTGCAGTAGGCTAGGTCATGTAGGTTACAGCCACAAGAAGCTGATGCATGCTGGGGTTGCTTCTGCTTCTTTGTTAAGCGGGAGGTGTTGCTCATGAAACGTTAGTGCGGCTGCCCTGTGACTGAATAAATGACATATTTATACAGGAGTGCATTGCACAGAATAGTTGGCAAGACAGTTTTCCTTTAATTTTCAGGTTTTCAAGTTGTTTGTTATTAGAGAAAGGGCGCCCCTTAGAGAATGCACAAGTTTTTGCAGCTTTAAGACTCATTTTTTCCCCTCTTCTGTTGGGCTTTGGTTAAATTCCCTCCTTGTTTCCCTCCCGTGTAGGTGAAGGGAGAGGAGTTCTATCACAGGTTTGTCCATCCACTCAGCATGATCGGTGAAGACGCTGTCTCCTATCGCCAGTGAGTACGCTGAGATGAACGAGGGCCGCAGGCAGGGAGGAGGGGCTATCACTGTGGAGGCTGATGTCATCCTCCATGTGGTGAACCCTGACCTTGTCACGCCTTCTGATAAAGATGGGGATTTACATCCCGGTTATGTCCAAGGGTTCCTGCAGGACGACCAGGATTTCAGCCCTCCTCCAGTGTTTGAGAAGGAATACCTGTTGGATGGAAGACTGATGGAGAATAACCACATCGATTGTCAGAAAGGTAACGGCTCGTACGTCTCAGAGCTGATCAGTTTCACCTCCCCAATGATAAGGGAACTCGGATTTCCCTCCTCACGCTGACTCCGCTCTGTCCAATCACATTGCTGGCATGCAACAAAATTATGCGAGCAGTGAAACCCACAATGGCGCCAGAGCTAAAGTGTCTTACAGTGCAGATTCCTCCATAAGCTTGCCCAGCCAAGGCAAACAGGAAACTGATTGGTCTGTCCTAAAATCGAACCTCGGGGGCAGGGACAGCAGCCAGGAAGCTGAAAATACACAGTCTAAAAAAGAGCCTGATTTAGTCATCGAGGTCGGCGGGCAGACTATCAACGCTCACAAGTCTGTCCTGGCAGAGAAGAGTGACTACTTCAAAGCACGTCAATCTCGAGACATCCTGAAAGTGAAGGGCGTGAGTTACAAGACTTTGTCTACATTGATAGACTATGTTTACACTTCCCAGATGAATGTTTGCAAGGACAATGTTGTAGATGTCATTACGGGGGCTAAAATCCTCCAGATCCCCTGTGCCGTGCAGGCGGCTATGGACTCCATGTCTGCGCAAATCACTGCAGAGAACTGCTACGAGATTGTAACCATCGCCAAAAAGCAGCGACTTAGCGAGCTGAAGGAGACCGCCTACGGATTCATGAGCGACAACTTCCTCCAGATCCTCAAAGACCCCGCTGTGTACGGGCGCCTGACCGGATCTGAGCGGGATCTGATCCTGAGGAAGCGAATGGAGGGGAGGAAGACTCTGATGGTGGCGGAGATAAACGACGTGTTTGATCGTGTTGGGAGCCGGCCCCCGAGCCGCTGCAGCAGCCGACCACAGAGCCCATTGTCGGTCGGGTCTTTGGAGGAGAGTCATATGATTTACTATTTTAACGAAACTGCAAATGACTGGAGACCTCTGACTGCGATGCCTGAGGACATAAACACTAAAGGGTGTGGGATCTGTACCATGCATAACTACTTGTTTGTGGCAGGGGGTATAAAGGGGTACGGGGACAAGGGCAAGGTCTCAGACAAGGTCTTCTGTTACAACCCCATAACCAACCGCTGGACTGAGGTCAGACCTCTGAACCAGGCTCGTGCCCAGCTAAAGCTTGTGTCTATGGATGGGTACTTGTATGCCATTGGAGGGGAATGTTTGTTTACAGTAGAAAAATATGACCCTCGCATGGACCGCTGGACCACGGTGGCCCCTTTGCCCAAGGGAGCCTTCGCAGTGGCCCATGAAGCCACAACCTGCAGTGGAGAACTTTACGTTTCAGGAGGCTCTCTCTTCTACCGCCTCCTTAAGTACGACCCCAAGAGGGACGAGTGGCAGGAGTGCCCCTACAACAACAGCAGGAAGAAGTCCACTGACATGGTGGCTTTGAAGAGCTTCATTTACCGCTTCGATGTCAACCGCGAGCAGGGGATCACCGTGTTCAAGTACAACACCATAGTGAAAATGTGGCATGATTGCGCATCACAGAGGCTTGGAAGTCATTTACCCTTCAGGTGTGCTGTGATCGGGAACTGCATCTTCTGCGTGAACAAAAGCCAGACTCTTCAGTTTGTAGTGGAGGAGGAGAATGCCTACTTTGTTGAGGAGCCGCTGAGAGCGCCTCTCGAGGCAAAAGGCGTGCTTTTCCCTTTTGTTCTCACTTTGCCTGAAAAGCCCGAAAAAGTGACACAATAAACGCGTCACAGCATAACTGAAATAAGCAGAATACCTTATATACACTCTTCAGTGTCAGCTTTCTATCTCGGTGTGTCATTGCCTGCTTGCAATGGAATGTGCGTATTTGCATGGCAACTTAATGTGTCTGCAGGGTTAAGCCTTAAAAGGAAACTTTTTCTTTAAAGTTTTGAATGAATGCAACAATATTTGTATGTGACAGTAGATAATGACATGGCGAAAGTGACTGTAGCTTATTTTGAGTATTTCCTGTGTTGAGTATAGTTTGGTGCACTTCTGTAGTTAGATTAGTTAGAACATATTTACTAGTTGAGTGGTGACTTTGGTAACAAAAACAAGTGTTTTGTTGAAAGTTGTATCAAAAAAGAATGGAAGCAGTTGCAGTGCGCTTATGAACGACGCAACACAGGTTCTATGCAAATAAGACAGAACATACAGTTGGGTCTGCTGTAATGCTGTGCTATTTAATAGTTACTGTAATGGGAATCTGAAAGGAAGGAATACAGTATTCTTGGAACTGAAATGAACAATTATTTCCATTATTTTTGTGATTAATCAATTAATTATTTGGTCAACAACATGTCAGATAATGTGTAGTGAAATGTTATAATTTCCAACACCAGATGTATTCAAGTATTGTTTTATTTGACCAACAGTCCAAAATCCAAAGATATTAAGTTTACTATTATATATCATAAAAAAAAGCCTCAAATTATCATGTTTGATCAACTGTATAATTCTTAAACCACACACATATTCCCTTTGCAAAGCATTTCAACAGCATGTTATACCTACCATAATTCAGGGGACCATTTCAATTCAGTATCTTCAAGATACTAAAAACAATCTTGTCAGAAATATAAAACAAGATGCTTCAGATTTTTTAACCAACGTTGGAAACTGAACTTAGGTGTTAAAGCACATAAATAATACTTATTTTTAGATACAGAATATGTTATTTAGCTTATAGTGGATACTCACAGGTGTCACAGTTCCTACATTTAGCACATTTGCCAAAGATAAATAACAAGTCAGTCAGGCTAACATATATATATACTATCAAATCAACTCTTGACAAAGACTTTCACATCTTTTGTCGATTAAGTTCCTTGTAAAAAAAGTGTTCCTCTGACATCAGATAAACAGTCAAATAAACTAGAGCAATAGCTGTTTATGTAAGAGGAAAGCCATCATGTTTGCTGCTAACAGGCACTTTCTGGGAAGTTAAGGGAAAGAAAGCCATTCAGAATACACAAAGATTCATCTCTTATCTTTCTTTCTTTCTTTCCCTTTGTATGTGTTTAAGGAAACAGCAGCAGGTTTCTTCACTGGCTAGGTCCAGCCTGTCCTTTAGCTCAAACGTCAAATCAGATACTACCGCGCTGCAGCATGGTCAGGCCATGGCCCTTACTTCTTCCACACACAAGATATCCTGCTGTCATGACACTAACAAACCAAGCTCCTCTTGCATCAGTGTCCATTAATACCAATTTTTCTCCAAGTTTCCTTCTTTTGGACGTTTCACACTATTTGTTTGCTGCTGAATTAACAGTGGGAGTTTTGTATGGAAGCTAATGCTGATATATTCTTGGAACAAATTGCTTTTGATAATGTTTGTAGAAATGCGACAATGTGACTAGGACAAAATGGATGTGGTTTTATAAATTGGCTGGCTGTATTTTTGTGAATTTACAAATGGAGTTCGGTAGTTTTGGATCTGCTGATGTGATGGACAGTAAAGTATGCTATGCTATGCAGTGGCTTCCTGTTCAAGGCATATAGAGTGGGCTCACAAATTAGCTGTTGGATAATGTGTATCAGTCAGAACTAAGTGCTTCAAATAAAATATTTTGTGTCTGAAAATGATCTGGTTTTCTGGATATGTCTTTAGCATGTAGGGAAGTGCAGCCTTCCTTTGGCCAATCTGCCAAACATGGAAGAGAGCTGCCATCTAGTGGGTCCTTACTGCAACAGCACCCAGTGACATGAGCTGCTATTGATTCAAAACATTTAACAACAGTTCTTCCAGGCCTATAAATGTACAGTGATTATTCATATTCTTAATTCAAGGCAAATTCCATGTTAGTAGTATCTGAGTTTAGGTAAATGTGAACATTAATTTGGCAAATCCAGATTTTCATACTATTAATTTTCTTATACTAATGGATGTTATTTCAGCCAGCCCAGCTGTGAGTGTATTCAGCTCATAATTACAAGCCAATCACATGCATCACCAGTAAATCAAGAGTCAAGTAATTAATATGTGACAAAATGAAAATGCTGATGGAAGCCCATTTCCACCACCTTCATTCAGTAGTGCTTCCTGTGGTGCTCTGTGGTGCCTTTTGGGGGGAAGAGTCTTGCCCTGAAAGTGTTCCTGTGTTTGAGCAGCATGTCATAATGGATCATTATATCTCCCTTCCTTTCCCAAAGTTGTCTTTGGTCTCTTGCTTTAAAGACATCATCATTAGGTGACCTGACTGAGGGCAAGAGGAAACAACAAACTTGGTGAGTTTACTTCTTGTCCCAGACCAATTAAGGCTGTGGCAAAAAAAACACTGAGTGTCTTCAACTGAGGGCATCTTTTATTCCTCATGAATGGTAAGAAAAGTTGCACACTTTAAATCAGATTTTGGAAATTTGTGATACCTAAAAAATACTACACAAAAAATGTATTTATGTATTTACATCGATGCCTAATAAGCTCAAGTACACATTTCAACTATGTTAGAAAGTAGTCAAGTTAACTCTTTATCCTTTATATGAAATGTAACTCTCCAATATAGATTAAGACTTAAATTCACCAGCCCACATCCCAAAAGGTTTTATTGTTTTCATTTCATTGTTTCATTGTTTCATTGTTTCAACAGTTAAGTCAGAATCACATTATTTGTTTAATACAGTAAAATATACACACATTTGCCTTGGAGCATGCCAGTTTTTTTCTGTAGTGACTGTTTCTATAAGAGAACAATAGGGTTTCTGACAAGTCACACAATCAAGAGCATATACACAGATCAACATTATGACCATCTGACCAGTGTTGTATAAGAGTCCCTTTTCTGGCCAAAACAGCCCTGATCCATCAAGACATGGACTACACTAGACCTCTGAAGGTGTGCTGTGGTATCTGGCACCAAGACGTTCGCAGCAGTCCTGTAAGTTGCTAAGTAGGTCCTCCATGGATCGGACTTGTTTGTACATCCCACAGATGCTTAATTCGATTGAAATCTGGGCAATCTGAAGGCCACCTTGAACTCGTTGTTGTGTTACTCAAACCATTCCTAAACCATTTCTGTTTTGTTGTAGGGTGCATTATCCTGCTGAAAGAGGCCACTGCCATCAGGGTGGGTGTACATGGTCTGCAACAATGCTTAGGTGGGTGGTAGATGTCAAAGTAACATCCACATGAATGGCAGGACCCAAGTTTTCCCAACAAATGTTGCCCAGAGCATTACACTGTCTCCGCCGGCTTGTCTTATTCCTATAGTGCCTCCAGGTGCCATGTGTTCCCCAGGTAATCGACGCAGCCTGCACCCTGCCGACCACGCGATGTAAAAGAAAACATGGTTCATGCCCACTGTAGGTACTTTTGGCAGTGGACAGGGGTTAGCCTGGACACCCTGACTGGTCTGCGGCTACCCTACTGACACCTTTCAATCTCAACCAGCATTCAATTTTTCAACAATTTGACCAACAGTGGCTCCTCTGTTGGATCAGATCACATGGGCCAGCCTCGCATGTTCTTGTATGCTCATACACCCATATGACCAGCTCTCTGCTTTTCTGCAACATAAACAATCTTTTCCCTTGCTCTATGCTTTGCTTTCATTTAGATATTATGCTTACTGTTGTTGTTTATACTGTCCCTTTGGTGGCTCCTTGTAACACCTAAGCCATTGGGGAGCAGACATATTTGCAAGTGTAAATTAGTTCAATATGAACATAGTTGTAGTAGCAACTGTTGTAAAGGTAACATGCCTGCCCACATCGCCACAAAATTAACCACAAATTCATTTTAGAATCTTAACTGTGTAAGTGAATACCGAGATGAGGGGCTGTTTCTCTAGTAGCAACAGTAGCAGGGGTTAAGACACAGAAAACAGGTGGCTGGTATCTTCAAAACTGTGTTGAAATTTCTAAATAACAATCAGCAAATCCCATAATAAAACCCTTCTTTTTTTAACACAATACATCAAAACATAATGTCACCCCTGCCCTCATTTAGTGGTGATTAAAAAACAATGTGGCAGTCTGTTTACGACTCCTTGTCTTGCCTTGCATTTACATTAGATTATAGATTTTCTACCTGGGCTATATGCTTTAAAAATCTGACCATGTCATGGCTCTGCAGTGATGCCATCGCAGAAAGAAGTACATGACCTCTGTGGCACACACTTCCATTGAGAAATGGCGAGTATGTTGTAAATACCCCTGAATAATTTTTCCACACAATAAATGAGCCGACACAGCAGAAAGTGATTTTTTTCCTAATTTTGTTTGTGGTGCTCAGCATTAAGAAATTGCTTTGCGTCTTTCCAGAAACAATGTACTGGTTAAGGTAATGAACAGTTTTTACTGGAACTGATTGAAGTGTGTAGTCGTTTTGTGGTTTACTTATCCAGAGTAAGATGGAATGCCAAATCAATAAATTAATTCAGTCATTAATTTATGTATTAATCTAATGCAACATCACCACAAACTAAAGCCTAAAAAATACCATAGATTGAATATTTGCTTCAAAAAAGGACTGTTTATTCCAGAGTTGTTAGATTGAATTGGTTTATATTGAACAGTTGTTGCTCCCATTGCGACCTCTTTGTTTATTTCTCACTATGTTCACCCTGTCAACACTGGAGGGCAGTATGAGCATGCTGTAAAAGAATGGACATGTCACAGCTGCACCCTTTTCCATCCATGCTCCTTCTGGAGACAGACATGGGCTATAACTGGCCCACATGTAGCTTGATTTGTGGACAAATTGGGTTGTGATTCTTATGGGTCAAATCATATGATAGTGCCCTGTCACTTAAAATGTGGGCCACAACATTCAAAATTACCACATAAAACTATAAGGTTTGGTCCTGCTAAGCTAGTTTAGGTGTTCGATTGTCTGTTGTATCAAAGTGTTATTGCTTCAATTTTTAATTTGCATCGGAATATTTTTGTTTGAGGTGGAAAAATCACTGTGTATTTTTGTAAGATATGAAAAAATGGAAATGTGTTTGCTGAACCATTTTTAAATTATTCTTTTTTTTTTTTTCATTAAAAGCATAAAGGTAGATTTCTCTCAAGGCCTTTTTTATTATGATTGCCAGCTGTGGAGTCTCTCCATTATCAGAAAAGTGTAGTTTTTTCACCCTCAGAACTAAATGAGGTTGAAATTAAAATTAAATAATGCAATGTAATAAAATTAATGATTTCAATTTAGTAGTGTGTACTAATATTAATATTTTCACATAACTTCAAATGCAGCAGGTCTAGTGTAAGAATAAAGAATGTGTTGTCACAACAATGCACTCAACATAAAACCCAAACTCAAGTGCTCTCAGCCTCCTGCCATGAAGCTGGCTCCTCGGCTAGCCGTTTTTCCTCACCCAATGATTATTTTAAGTGTTTACCAGTTCCCGACCCATTTATTTATCTTACTGTTTCTTTAACGTTAAACTGACAGAAAACATTAGAAACCATTCCTAAATTCCAGGTACTCCGTTTTTGTGTGTTGCTAGCAAACTTCACAGCCAAGTTACCCTGCCTAATTGAAAAGCTCTGTGGATAGTGTAATTAACATTTCTTGTTTAATGTTAACTACTTAGTATAGAAGCTAATGTAACAGTGTACCTGACACCTGAGCCAGCTCCATTCTCTAACTTACAGGTTATGTAATATTAGGTTAGCTAAGACATGCTAACTGCAGGGCTGTTTGATGAAAAGTTAAAGTTAGCTTGGTGTTCAACAAGCATAAATGTGAAAATTGTATAATAACTTGAACTTGCAAATATTCTTGGAAGATAATACAATGGTAGCGGCTAAGATGTAGCTAGTCACTAGAGTTTATCATCTTTACAAGTGAACAAAATGGCACTTATTTTATATTATATAAGTTGTCACTTAATGTTACAGGTAAGTTAAGTGAGGGAAAATATGCAATTATTTGGCTACTGCTTTCAAAATGCTGGCGTTAGCTTAGGGTAGCTAAGTTAGAGTCAAACTGAGGTGAGAAGTTGGCATTCTTACCAGTTCAGGCAAGAGCTGAATGCACTCATTGCAGTTTGGGTAAACCAAACATCTGAACCTGCAACACACAGAGTAAAAGGTAATTGAAATGTTCTCATGAATTTTAAATGTGATGGCAGCGTACTTGCTGTAAGGGATGACGACTTGGGTGGAATTTGTTGTCATCCTTACCTGCTGCATAAAAGTTTCACCTTCAAACTTCTAATTTAGGCCAGATATTCTTTAATTGCTCATTATGACTTACCATTGAAGTGTTTCACATTTCTTTTTGCGCTGTCTCTCGTTTGCCTTGCTTTCAGATGCCCACAGGAGGTGTGGAGTGAGGCAAGGGCATGTATTTCATCAGCCACGTTTTATAGACGGATCCATCCACCAAGATCTTGTCTGATGGGGCCCTCTTTGGAGGTAAGCAGCTAGCCCCTTGCTGCAGTTGTTAGTTTTCTTATGGAATACTAATTATGTTTGCATAATTAGTTTTAGTCATTTAAATTGGGAGCTTGTTAAATCTTTCCCCCTGTTTCACCTACAGCTAAATTTAGCTAACAAGGTCTGTCTAAATCTGAATCACTTTGTTCAAAAAAATTAAGCATTAGTGGTTTAGACTTCATAGTGCAGTGTCAATTGATCTTACATCTTGAAAGAATGAAGATAAAAATTTGAAATGACTTAAAACCCGCTTATATGATAAGCTGTTGGGAATGTTTTTGTGCTCTACTGCTGGATAGCTTTGAGCAGCCTCTTTTTGTGTAATGACAAAGGGATGCTAAAAAAATGTGACATTTTGTTTTAATTTCCAGTTGATTATCTGTGATTATGTACTAAAAGAGCAAACTTGCACGTCTTTAAAGAGACAGAGTGAAAACGTAAAAGGCTGGAAATTGGAATCACCAGAAAAAAGTATGGCCTGGGGAAAAGCATCATGTAATGTGCTTTCCCGTATCCACCCCCCACTCTCTTATTTTTGCCATTTGAATATACACAGAATTATTTACACCTTCAAGGCAACTCGACTGAACTGCACATCAGTCAATTAGTAAATCAGAAATTTTCTGTGATTCCAGTTTAGCGTGGAGTCCTTGGCTCCCTCTGGTCCCCCCCTTTTAGTTTCCCATCCTGACAGTGACAAATTACTCCTCTGCTTGGCGAGATTGAAAATTAAAAGCATTTAAAGTTGCTCATGCATTTATGCTAATGAGAAATTCAGATATGATTTGCATGCGAAAGAGGCTAGTCTGAGAACTCATCATTGCCCCCCACCACCTCCAGCCCTGCATGTCTTTAGGCTCTGTATTTTTTTCTTTATATGCGAGAGCAGAAGAAAATGTAGTGTGTAAACACTCTCAAAATGTGACATTTTCTATGGCTGCATTTCTTTACATGGAATAATTTGTATTATTGCCTCTGAAAGGATCTTAGTACAGTATTTATGTTGCAATCTCCCATTGGCACCCCCTTATAGCCACACAGGCAAATTGGGTCATTGTGTCTGGCGTTGTCACATCACACCACAGGAGGAAACACTATGAACATAATGACATTGTGCAGTTACTGCTCATCCTGTCTCCTGTCAGCATTTAGATAGAGACTATTAAATACAGTATGTACTTACTAGTATAACATTGGAAAGGCAAAGTTTGAATTATGAACATTATTGTGTGGGCATAAGCTTTAAAGTCTAATATTAAAATGTTTGTACGGATGAAAAAGGCTTTGTTTTGTGATAAACATGTGCAGAACACTTTGGAGCCGGAGGATTAAAACTCTGGGCTGATTTGTTTTCCCAGAAAGCTCCATCCACGTCTTCCTCTCAAAATATCAAAGCGCACCCTTCTTTGAATTTGTTTGTTCCACAGTCACTAAATGATTGTAACCTTGGAAACAAGATGCATTAATGAAGGTGGAAAATGAAATGGGACTTTAATTTGTTTCAGTGTTCATAGCTGCGGTGAAATGGATTAGCTTTGATTGAGGTGTGAGATGAAGAAGGAAAGCGCTGACATGACACTTGTATTTGTCATCATGTCATTTCAAGGAGGACGCTGCAGCAATTATGAATATGAGTACACAGCAATTAAAAGCGGTAGTATTCATTAATAATTTTTATATTAATTTTTCAGTGGTCGCTTAAATGATTGCCACTGCACACAGGCTTTCCAATTATGCTGGTTAATTAGAAATGTCAATATTAAGAAATAATTAAACTTGGGAATACATTAAGGTTGTCAGAAATACTTTTAAAAAAAGTTATGACCATCACTCAAATAATGTTTTTTCTAATATGTTTTGCAGTGATTTGTAAATTAAAGATGAGACTTTAATCAATGTGTTTGGCAAACTGAACTGGATATTTAGTAAGTTACATGCTCATCTACGTCGTTGTTTTCTTTTCTAGAGGCACTGCTCTCAGAAGCACCGTCCATGTCGTCCATACGGAGTCCTATTAAGTGTGAGAAGCTACCTTTAACTCCTGTGGTTTAACACCAGAGCAGTTCCTAGTCAGTAGCCTCCGCAGACTTAACTTGCTAAAGGTCACCAAAGGAATGGCGGAAGGATTCACAGGTCCACTAACTCACAGGTACTCAAATCTGTTAATCTTTTTAAAATTTATAGAGGTCATATTGTGGCTTTTCCCCTTTACTTTATTGTTTTACATATCTTTTGTGTGCATGTGAGAGGTTTGCAAAGTGAGTCTACCCCAAAGGGAGTTACTATCTCCAGAAAACACTGCTCCTGAACTGCCTGAGAACAGCTCGATTGTAGTCCAGCTTTTACTCTGTAACCCATCTGCATCACTATGTAACACGAGCCATAATGCTCGCCTAGCAGCTAGTGTGGCACGCACTCAAAAACACTGGTGGAGAAACACACTGAGCTGCGGCACACACAGTGACAAGATGTCCGCCTTGATTGTCAGGACCTGCTCTGCTCTATTTCTGTTGGCTAGTAGTCCTTAAATAGGTAGTACAGTGCTGATTAACACCTGCTTGTTAGTCATTTGCAGTTAGTCAGTTAAATCATAACCAAGTAATTATCTTTTTTCCTTCAATGACAGTTTCAAACTATATTTTTATATGTAAACCAAATTATATTGTATTGTCATAAACAAACCTAATAACTTTTTTAAAAAGAAGCATTATTTTATTTATTTATATATATGTATATATGTATATATATTTCCCCTTGATTCCTGAATTTATTTACAATAAAAAATAATAGAAAAATTAGGTATGATGCAAATTAGTGACAAAAGGTGCTTGCAAAAGGTACGTATTGAATATGCGCAAACATTGGGGGAATACATATGCTATCTCAGCTGCAGTCTGAGGTGTGATATACATATATACACACACACACACACACACACACACACACACACACTCTCACACAC